>NC_056522.1:244354219-244548927 GCF_019175285.1 Sceloporus undulatus | reverse complement strand
TCCTCCTCCTCCTCCTCCTCCTCCTCCTCCTCCTCCTCCTCCTCCTCCTCATCTATTTGTATAGGAGGTAGACTCACATCTATGAAAGCTCATGTTACCAGCTTCTTTTTTTCAGTTTGTCTCAAAAGTGCTACAAGATTCCTGTGCATACTAATTTTCCACACTAACACAACTATGTCTTTAAATTCTACCCATATGTAAGAAAAGTTATCAATGTGAATCTTTCTAAAACACGACCTCCTTCCCATACCACTCCAGTATTTCTCTCTCTTTTTAAGTAGCTTCTCAGAAGACCTTATATGCATCAGTATAGATAGAGAATCATGCATATTAGGACAGTTATGAAAAGTGATTGAATGTATATATACCATTTTTTCCCTCAGAAAATATTTCAGAACAGGGACTCAGGCATTTATTAGCCTCATTTTGCTTATGAAATGCACATGAGTTGCACATGATAAAAGAGTACATTAAAAAGTATGCAAATTACAGTATATACTTGTCTAGAAGTCTAAAAATTTATGCCCAAAATTGACCCCAAAATCCCAGGTTGACTTATTTATGTGTCACTATGGAAACATGAGAGCAGCTCTTTCAGATTTCCCCATGCATCTTCAGTGGTCATCACAAATAGCCTAGATATTCATAGTGGAATGCCTTTTGCTGAAAGCCTACTTCCCTGATCTGAAAAGTATCAGATAACAAAAAGAAAAGTGCTCAACAGAGTGAAATTTCATCTCTTTGAGAGACTTGGAAGATCATGTGCTTGGCTAAGCAATACTGAATTTTCTTTATCTGAGTCTCTAAGCTTTTAGGTCACTGGCCAAGAGTGCAACAAAAGATTTTACAGCTTTTACGCTCACAGTAACTGAGCATTATCACTTCATTACCTGGTCCAGTAACCGAGGCGCAACTGCAGAGGACAGCAGCAGCCAATTTTAAAAATCATCTATCATTCTACTGAGAAATGAACTGGGGGAAAAAAAAACAGAAAATGGAATAATAGACAAAACACAATATAGATCACTGGATATTTCCCTCTTTTGAATTTGAACAAAGCAGACTTGAATCTAGTCTTCAAATTCACCTTGCCTGAAGAGAACAAGCTAACATAGCTGTAAGGGGTGGATTTGCAGAAGCACACATTTAACACTTTGTACCAGATCAACAGAGTATTAAAAAAACTAGCTGTACTTGCTGAGAAAAAATTGGGGTTGTAATCCAAAAAAAGGTTAGTTTACTCAAGATCTCCTGATCATAGACACAGTGTTCTGGAACTCATCAGGTCTTATTCTCTAGAACAAAATATTTCAAGTTTACATCAAACTATAGCTGTTTTCACTTTAAAATAAGAAAGTATTTGCATTAGAATTCTGTTTTTCACCTTTAATTATGAAAATTATGCCTTTCAGATTTTCTTTGAAGACTGACTCTGAATGTCAAAGTGTTGTTTCAAATTTGCCTGAATTGAAGCTATTTTCTCCCTTTTGTTGCTCTAGGCTAAAGTGCCTAAAGTGAAAACAACTGATTATCATACACCAATTAGTATGGCTACCCATCAGTTTAAAGGCATTAAAAACAATGAAATAAAAAATGGTGTAACTGTGGAACTAATGAAGTAGCCACTGTGTTTGTTATTGACAGAGCCCTTTCAGAAAGCATATATCCATCTTTGTTGAACTATGAAGCTAATCAAACCCAATTCTTCTAATCTAAAAGGGCTTGTTTCATTATGCACTCAAAAGTAGCCACTTGAACAGAAATATTTTACAGAATGCCAGGAATTAAGAGAGATCAACAGCTCATTTATTCAAGAGAAAGAATTTCCACAAAATCCATAAAACCAGCTAGTGACAAGCAAAAGAGGTAACTAAACAATTCTAAACTCTGAGTATTATGGAGAACGTTTGTACCCCTTGGTTCTACACGCTTACCACACATTTGTAATCAATGCTTATTCTAGAATAACTTTCAGCAATTGTTTTGGGTACTGATTGTCATCAGCTCAAGTCAGCAGGGCCAGGAATTCAGTTCAAAACATTTGAAGGCACCAAGTGGTGGAAAGCCAATACAGGCCATACAGGCTAAAAAACAACATGAACTGTCTGTCTGTCTATCTATCTATCTATCTATTATCTGTTTGTCTAATTTATCTAAATTATACCCTGCATTTTTCCTTGTACAGGATCTAAGGTGGATTACAAGCAATTAAAAAACAGGTACAACTCTAACATTAGTTGTAAAAAATAAATAAATAAATAAACTACATCTTGGTTAAAACACACACAAAGGAATATACACTACTTCTGAAAGATGAACATCCAATTGCTGTTTAATGCCCTCTAAAGAAGGAGAGTCCACCACACCTTGAGACAACATAGCCCACAGTTGAACAGCTCTTATGGTAAAGAATTTCTTCACTAGTTTGTGTTCTAGTATCTGAAGGAGCAGAAAACACGTTTGCTCCATTTTCTATAGGATATCCCTTTAGATATTGGAATATGGCTATCATGTCACCTCAAAGTCTTCTTTTCTCCAGGCTAAAAATATCCAACTCCCTGATTCCTTCCTCATAAGGTTTGGTTTCCAGATCTTTGATTATCCTGGTCTCCCTTCTTTGGACACATTCTAGCTTGTTATCCTTTTTGCACTGTGGTGCCCAGCACTGGACACAATATACCAGATGAGGTCTGACCAAAGCAGAACAGAGTGGGGCTGCTACTTCTCTTTGAGGAGGACAAAATTAACAAAATTAGATTAAATAGAAAAATAGCAAATATGTTTTATAGCTAGAATGCCTAAAGATAGAAAGGATGAACTAGAGGAAAGGACTGCTTGTGTTATAGATAACAGAACATGTCAAAGAGATCTCTTCATGATATTCCGCGCCTCTTTATCTCTCCTAAGTGATGCCTAAATGTCTGCATTTACCCAAAATAAGGAATGCCAGAATGCCATGCTGGGACAGTGAGTGAAAACAGTTATGATAAGAAAATTGATGATGGTACCCACAAGGGTTTGAAAATGTATAGGGTTTTTCAACCAATGAATGGGAAGGGGTGTATATGTTTATTTTTGTGTATCCAATCATTGTATGGTTTGCAAGTTCTTCATCTAAAGTCCTATGAAAAGGTATGTCACCTGTAAATCAGGGCTTCAAAATTTGGGAGAATATTCCCAATAAAAATAAGAGAGAGAGAGAGAGATTTTCAGATCCCCTGAGTATACTACATGTCTTAACTATCCTAGTGAAAATTCACAAATAAACCCATCTTCCATTTTCTGCTCAGAAAAGTATACTGTAGCAAGTTCTTGTTTAGGTGTGTCTGCTCCCTAATTAATTCAGAAAATGTTTTTCAAAAATGTTTTTAAAGGTTTGTCTTCATACTTCTGGCCTCTTTCCCCTCTCCCAAACAAAAGCTACTGTACATTTGATTGCCTTTGATAATAATAAGGATATGGAGATCAAAGGTACTCAATAGTTCCTTAATAATGAGATTAACATCTAAGCAAGGCTGAAAGAAGCTGGAAGCACTTTATTGAGGTAATGTGTTTAGAATTCACAAAAAAAGAGGAATGCATTATTAGCTTACATTCACCTGTCATTGCCAATTTTTCTCTATTCTTTTGATGATACCTTTTTTTTGGTTTATTTCCCAAGATAGCCCATTTTGCTGCTACTATGACCCCAGCTATTCTGAACTGTCACTCCCACACTCTGCACAGCCATCTGATGTCAAAGCCTCAAGCTCACATGAGAGAACGCACACCTGCTCACGAAGAAAAAAAAATGGAAATTGCCTCTCATTTTGCTACTCAAGTCACCATCAGCTCTTAAAAATTCATGCCAGCCATGCAGATAAACATTCTTTCAACTTTCCTCAATGCTGTTTCTTTTAAATTAGACCAAATTTATGTCTGAAGAATCTTGTGGTGGTAGGAAAACATATATCAGAACACTTGTATATAGCAGGCAAGCCTGCTGCAAATACAAGGGCAGCAGTTCCATATTGTTTCAAGAAATAATGTTGTTCATTTGAAAACCACAATGGTCTACAATCAAAATCATCCGAAAGACCAACAATCAAATGATACAACAATAGGGAGGGTACATGCCTATAAAAATATAGAAAAATATCATTGTTTGTTTGTTTGTTTGTATAAAGTATTTATAGTAACAGCATAGAAAATGGCAGTAGAAGCTGGTGACTTCCATGCCGGTGGGTTATGAATCTGCAGTGGGCTTTCATCATGTGCAAAGGACACATCCATGGTACTGAACATATTTTAGGCATACTAGATAATAATGATCTTAAAGTTCTGACTGAAACTAGAGTAGTTTCATAGCTCCAGTGGCATAGAAGCCACCAGCCAGGATGACCAAGCAGCAGTGACCAGTCTTTCAACACCTTCTGAAAAGAAATAGATTTTCAGATAGTGCTGAAAGGACAGCAGGGAAGAGGCTCTGTGAATTTCATTTGCAAAAAAACCCCAAAACAAAACAAAACTCTTCTGTTCCTGGTGGATAGTATATAATCTAGAAATAATCATTACATAATGTCAAATACCTGGGAAGAAGAAAGGGCTTTTTCTGAGCTTATAACCTTATCCTGCTTCTATGAGAAATCTAGAATTGGGAATTAATGTCTTAGAAGCAACAAGTAATGCATTACTTTGAGGTATGATAACATTGCCATCCTGTATTTGAAATCACATAGAGACTGGGAAAATTGGTGCATTTCTTGGTATAATGAGTAAAGGTTACTTATTATTCTTAAAATTTAGCTGAGGAGTCATTAGGGATATTTGAAGATTTTTTTAAAGTGCATTTTATAGCAACTAATTTTAAGAGTAATTACAAAGCAATGCATTACTGAATTCTTAACACTTATATTGTTTTGGTAGCAAGCTGTGAGTAATCATAACTTGATATCACAGAATCATAAAGTTGGAAGAGATCTTAAGGGCCATCTAGTCCAACCCCCTGGCCATGGAATAAAACACCCTCGGCAGCTGGCCATCCAGGCTCTGCTTAAATACCTCCAAAGAAGGAGACTCCACCACTCTCTAAGGGAGTGTGTTCCACTATTGAACAGCTCTTACTATCAGAAAGTTTCTCCTAATGTTTATGTGGAATCTCTTTTCCTGTAGTTTGCATGAATTGCTCCTTGTCATAGTCTCTGGAGCAGCAGAAAACAAGTTTGTTCCATCCTTAATATGACAGCCCTTCAAATATTTATGCATTGCTATCATATCGCCTCTTAACCGTCTCTTCTCCAGGCTAAACATATCCAGCTCTCTAAGTCTCTTCACATAGGGCATGGTTTCCAGACCCTTCACCATTTTCCAGATCCTTCACCACATCATCTGCTGAAAACAGTGAGTGTTACATTACTTTTGAAAAGTAATGTTCTAAGTTTTTCAGGAATTAAAATGTAATCAAAGAGGACAGATGTCATGTAGCACTTAGGAAAATAAGCATTCTCCATAACATAATTACTCCCTTCAAGTTCCAAGTTCCACTGCTCTGGCCCCTGAAGGAGAAGAAGAAACAGGGACTGCTGAACGTAATTCCCCATCCTACCCATAACCTCCAACTGCCCCATTTGGGCATCAACAGTCCTGATTAATCCTCTGTTGTCTCACTTTTTCAGCTTCTTATAAAATATCCCACTTTCTCCCTCCTTCTACTACTTTCCCCCTTTGTCATTAGCTTCCTTCAGTCACAACAAACTGAATTCAAAGTACAAGACGCTTGTGTGTTCTTCCTCATTAATAATTTTTGCCATCTTAATCACACTCTATTGTTATTTGGCTGTATATGTTCCAGCTTTCATCGGTGAAACGTTGGAAGGTATGAATCCCTCTTCCCTTTTCCTTGGGCTCATGTCTTTGCTCTCAATTTAACTACTGTATTTATACGCTGCTATGGGAGCCATACATTGTGGAGCACGTAATAATAAATGAATGAGTAAATAAATGAAAAGCAGGGTACATAAATAGAAAGAATCACCAATTTAGAACTAGCCCATTCAGCACATGGAGAGTGGGCAGGAAACACTGATGATGGCAGTAGAGTTCATGGAGTTGGCCTTTGTCCTCTCTTTTTGGGTGCTTATTGTTCACAGAGGTTGGATAGCTGAATAAAGCTAAAATAGAAATGTACTATCAGTTGGAAGCACAAGCTTGTTTTTCACAGGAAAGCTGAAGGGACTGGATTCCTTCCAGGCCCATATGGCTATTTTTTATGATTTAATGTTCAGGGGTGGGTGTATGTGTATGTGTGTGTTTTTAATGGGGTAGGTTTAGTCAGAGAGAAATAGGAGGCTCTTCGGTTCTTGTATTCCCTGGGCACTTCACAGTCCAACTTGCAAATTTTCCATAGTACTCCTAAATTTAAAATGGTAACCCCACAATCACTGCACCTGGACTCATCCAGCACTCATTAAGCATTTCTCCAAAGCAGCATGATAAAACGAGGTGTGCTTCCACACTGAACTTCTCTGTGGCTTCTCTAGGGAGTTGTAATTTACATAATCAGCATTTCCAGGCCCTGAAGCCCAGACAGGTGAGATATTTCAGCATCTGCTGGTTTCTGCCGGTCCATTCAGCTGATAACACAGCAGACTGTGCAATTAAAAACCATTTTAGTACATTTCCCTTACAATTCTTGCAAGGAAAATGTCACTTGCTTTCTTATGTTCTAGTTATCTTCTTCTTGTGCTGGAGTGAACTTCACTATCTGCACTTTTTTGTTGTTGTTAGCTGCCCTTGAGTCAGCTCTGAATCAGCTTTCTATCTGTGCCTTCTCATTATGTGGCTAAAGTATGATAATCTCAACTTGATTGGCTTAGCTTCCAAAGAGAGCTCTGGTCTGATCTGTACAAGAATCCATTTGTTTGTCTTCTTTACTGTCCACTGTATCCTAAGTACTCTTCTCCAGCACCACGTTTCAAATGAGTACATTTTTTTTGTCTACTTCCTTCATTGTCCAGCTCTTATATCCATACATGGTAATTGGGAATACAATGGCCTGAACGATTCTGACTTTAGGGCTCAGTTGTATGTCTTTGTTCTTCAGTATCTTTTCCAGCACTTTCATAGCTGCCCTTTGCATTCCTAGTCTTCTTATTTCTTGTCTGTAGTCTCCATTCGGGTCAATGTTTGATCCTAGGTAGATAATCCCTATTCCAATATTCTTTTTTCTATATGAACAGAGGGAGATCAGGACATGTGCTCCAATCCTGACTACTCCATTCACGCATTCCTCATGTTCCTGAGAAAGATCTGAAAAGGAGATACAATTCAAGGAAATGTGACTGCATAACTCCATGACACTGGAAGTTGTGTCTCATCAGGTTTCCCATCCTCAGGGAACTCTGAGATCTTATTCAGCTAAATGAAACCACTACTATGTTTTTTTAATCTTTACAGTCAAAGGATGAAGTTGCACTATACCCATCTCCCTACTCAAAGAGCACATAAAAAGGGCTACACAATCTTGACTTTATAAAACAAACAGCTTCATTTATATACCGCTTCATACTGAACTAACAATGTCTAAGCAGTTTACAACTGTAAGCTAAAACAAGAAGTAGCAACTGTAGCAGGTTAGGGAGCCACTCTTATGTTCTGGGACTATCCAGAAGACACAAGGACTACCAAAACATAAAAGAAAGAAAAAACTTCAGATTTTTTTGTTCTAAAAAAATCAGTATTTTTATTTTAAAGAGTAAACAAAGGCCTTGCATCTCATTTAAAAGTTATATTACATTAGATGCTTCTGGGAGAAACAATTCACCTCTCATTTTTTGGATAGAAATGGTTTGGTCTGAGGATTCTGGAGGTGTTGAAGGCAGCTCAAGGGCCCCACTTTGCCCACTTGTGCTTTAGGTGGACTTCACTTTCTTGACATTAATACAATTACACACTTTAAAATGAAGCAATAAATCAGAAAGTTTTTGGTCAAGCAATGTGCAAAATGGCCTGGGTAAGTCTGCTGTGGCACTTGTAATGTTAATAAATGGATTATGACAGCAACATTTCATGGGCCACTGTACAATTGTTTCTCTAGCCTGTCATAATGCCATCCATCATTTCCTGATGTGCTAGGATAGTGGTATATCAGTGACTTTCCAGTGCTGATAGGTGCCTACTTAATGGGGCAGCTAGATAAGGAGCCTCAGGGGATATAGGCCAAGAAAAATAAAAAGAAGTGGGGAAAGATGAATAAAAGTGGAGGAAAGTTTGGACACAAATTTACAGGTCTCTTCGGTGAATGGCAAATTAGAAAGGAATTGAGAAGATAGAGAGTGATGAGTTGAAAGCAGTAAATTCAATGTACTTGGTTTGCTTCAGTCTGAGAAATCCCCATTTCTTTTCCCATTATGCTTTCTTTCTTCACAAAATAATTTGCACAGACGAAGAGATTAGGCCATCTGAAATGTCCACAGACTTTCGAGAGAATAGCCTTCCATTCCAGGTGGGTTAGGGCACTACTTAAAAGATATCTCCAGGTGCAGTACACAGACCTCTCCTACAAGAGCTGGCATATTGAAGTGGATGTTTCCTCAAAGTTAATTAAATGGCATTCTGCAATGAATAGACTATAGATGGAAAAAGAGTGCACTTTCAAATAAGAGTCTACACCCACATAGAAGTGAAGAGACTCATTAATGAACAAAATAATTATAAGGGCACTGTTGCAAAGAGTCTCTATAGTTGGTCTTGGGATACTGAAGGACATTCCAGCCTTTCCAAAACAGTCTGTGGGGGATGTAATCAATGCTTCATTTGCCCTTCACATCATCATTATTATTTTAGTAATAGAGGTATTGCTACATAAGTGCTCTTACTACAGCTTGGAAATTGTTCTGGACTAAAATTTCCAGCATCCTACCACCAGCATGACATTTGGGGAGTTGTAGTTTAAACAAGGAAGGGGCAATCCAGACCGCCCCAAAGGGACGGACTGGTGGTGCCCAATTTCCCTCCGAAGTGATGCTGCAGCAGCCAAACTGTGCGGCGTCCCTATGGACCAAAAAGAACACAGGAAAAATGGGTCCTTTTTGGCGCGCCGGGCACCACCACCAATATGCCATTCATGCACTGTAACACGTCCAAGATGCAAGCATGGCACCTGGCGGTGCGGGTGCAGCACCATGCTTGTGTCATACACACGCGCCACATATGGACGATGGCATGTAAAGATGCCACTGTTCATACATATTAGGGTTCCAGAGTGTGCAGTTGCCACACACTCTGGAACCCTAATTTTGGCACCGGCATGATGCTTTTGGCCCATCTGTTTTGGGTCTAAGTCTTTTTTGTTTTGTTTTGTTTTGTTCTGGTTTTCACCATAGAGATGGTAGAAAAATAAAATGCACAGTCCTATAATTAATATATGCTACAACAGTAGTGCATAATCAAAAATCTATGCAAAGGTGAAATAAAAGAGGAATCTATGATCACCTGAGCAGCAGAAGTTTGCCAGCCCTGAAACCTCATACTATTGCTGAGGCAAAAGAACAGTCAATTTAAAGATGGGATTAACTGCTTCATTAGATTTTTACCACTCCCATTAACTCTCATTTGAGTTCTCCTGCACTGAAAATGGACAACATATACCATATATAATCGATTATAAATCAATTTCATATATAAGTTGAGGGCAAGTTTTGGGGCCAAAGTTATGGATTTTGGTGTGACCCATGGATAAGTCTAGGGTAAAACTTTGAGGCTCCTCAGTTCCATGGTGGATCTTCAGCATTTCCCTGGCAGTGGACAGAGGCTGCTTCTCTGCTGCAGCGAGGAAGCACCAAAGAGCCCTGGTTGCAGCCATTTTTTCCCCTTGGAGTGGGGTTAAACAGTCACAGGCACCCTCTGCCCTTTCAATCCCACCAAGAAATTTACTTTCACAGTAGACTCTTCCCAGAATGGAAGCTCTTTACTGCTGGCCCATCCACAGTTGTCTACAGCAGCCAACTTGTCTTCTCACAGAGATGAAAGAGGATGTGGGGTGAAAAGTCAGTTGGGGGAGAGCCAAATGTAAAAGGAGCTAAGGCAGGGAGAGAGAGAAAGTGTGTGTATGTGTGTATGCATACATGTTGGACTAGGAAAAGTGAGGAGGAAGGTGTATGTGTGTTTGTGACTGTATCATCTGTTGCTCCCATAGAAATAAAAATCACCCTGCACTCTCTCTGCTTCCAGCCCATTCCCAGCAATGGAGAGAAACTGGGGAGGAAGGTGTATGTGTGTGTCACTGAATCAGCTGCCGTCATTGACATTACAATATTGACCCATATATAAATTGACCCAGGATTTGGAGGTCAAGTTTTGGGCATAAACTTCTTGACTTACAGATGAGCATATACAGTACCTTGAAAAAAAAATTAGCTGAAATTGCTTCATCCGTCAACCAAAGAAACAAATGCACCTGGTAGAACTTCCCGCAAACAACCTCACAGCAAAAGGGGAATCAACCTGGGTTGATCCACCAGGCAACAAAGTGAAGATTCAGGGACCATGTTTCTTCCTTTTCCATTAGATTGAACATCTGTAAGTTCACAACTAAGACCTAGTGCCTGAATTTGCTGTTTTGCTTACACCTTCCCAGCCCACTTTCCTTTGATGCCATGTATTTTAGTTTATAGGCCTGAAGAAAAGTACTAATTTATTGCTGATGTTTCCAATCTGCTCTAGGAGAATTTTTGGTTAAGAAAAAGGTGAAGACGCAATGAATGAATGAATGAATGAAATATAAATAGCAGTACCCACAACCTGAAACTTTGCTGCCCATGGCTTTAACTTACTGTACAATATATCCAATGTTCAGATGATTAAAAACACCCAAGACTACAAATATCACAGCCTCTATCTATGTTGATCCAACAAAAACAGTAATGCCCATGACACTAGGATTGAATAAATCTCTTTTTAATATTTCTGTGATGTTCCCATGATATCAAGCACAATACTTTTCCATCTAGCATTCATATCAATTTGCATTTTTTAAAAAATGAACAAAATACAAATGGATTTCTTTATGTATGAACATTCATACACATAGTTGTATGCAATTTCCCTAACTATACAAATTTCTAAAAGTATTTCCGTGTACATGTGGCATTTTATGTAATATTCCCTTATAGACAGAGGAGTGCATGTTTTTCTTTTTGTTAAAAAATTGGAGAAATATGTCACAGAATTGGGAGAAGTTCAAAAATGGAAGGAAAATTGTGTTCTTGTTCATACGTTAGTTTGGGAAGTTTAGCTATCAAAATGTGAACCAAATGAATTTCACCTCCTTCCATCCCTCTCTGCCTGGCTTAGTCATACTGGGAAATTAACTATGAAAGAAAGTGCCAATGAGGGTTTCAGAAAATTTAGACTGTAATTTTATTCACTACCTGTGAGAAATTTTGAAAAATGAAAAACGTAACTGATGGAACCAATATATCTGACTGGAATCAGAATAATTATCATCAAATTGTGCTTCAAAATATGGTCTTCCTTATGTAGGAAAACATAAAAAAACATTCAAGTAAACAAAATTAAGACAAAGCTTCTCTGAAGATGCCAGCCACAAATGCTGGAGAAATGTCAGGAAGAAACTCTTCTAGAACATGGCCACATAGCCCGAAAACAGCACTAAAAACTTCTATATATCTTCCCCTTCTGTTTCAGCTCTCTTGAGTAGCTTCCTTATTCTCTCAAGTCAAGCAAGAGGCCTTGTGTCATCATGTGTACACCTATATTTCTGAATGGCTCTTTGCTTTGCAGCAGTCTTGAAGTACCTCCTTTGAAGCAGCAAATTATGTACCTACCTTCTCTAGTTGAAGGGCATTTTGTTTGGCAGAGTGAGCACTACCAGCCAGCAGCAACAATGTCAAGAAAAGACCAAATATGTATTGCATTCTTACCACAGTGTAGATTTGTGGCTTCCGTCTTTTTGCCAGGTCAATGATATTGACTCCATTGTAATAAAGATTCTCAATACAGCCATGGAAATTTTTCTTCAGAAAAGTTCCTGGTTTTCCAGGGACTGGGATTCCTCCAAAACTGAGCTTTGGGAGAAGAAAAAAATGGAACACTTTAAACAAAATAAACAAATCTCTGATACTCTTTTAATGCTATAACATTAAGGGGAAATGAAACTAAACAAACATTCTTGTCTGGGGGCATGAAAACAGACAACCTGTAAAGTAAATAGAATAATGACGTCTTCTTATTCTGATGCAGCCCATCGCAACATTGAAATTTTATGTTTAAACTGGATGACTAAATAAAATAGAGGAAGAATTTGTACTGCCACCTATTTTGGACAATTCCCAGAATCCCCCACTGATAAGGTCAGCTCTCTCTGTGTGTTTCTCTATGTGTATAGGAATGAAGACCACCAAACCTTATTTAAAGTATCTATGGTGTGCCAAAGCTGTGCTCTAGTCCTTAGGACTAGATCGTGGCCTTGGCGCGGCTTCCAGACTCTTAGTACGCATGCATCATTTAAATACCATACCTCCAAAGTGACCCGAAGTTGCTTTATTTTGGCCTGTCTGCATGGGGCCAATGTGCTGTATACTAGAGATGTATATGCATATGTAGTTTCGGGACATAAATACAACTTGTTTTAAAGAGGAAGAATTAATTTTAAAGAGCAGGTTCCCCCCCCCCCCCAGGACTCGTTACTCCTCTTCTTCAACAATTTGTTACTTCTGCCTTTATCTTTTCTTTTTTTAAAGTCACCAGCTCTGGGATTTCATTGTGGAATTATTGGGGGGGAAAACAGGGTGATCAATATCAATTATACTGCTGCATTGTTGGGGGGGGGAACCCAGTTTCCTTAGGGATCAGTAATATTTTTAATTAACAAAGTAATTGTTTTTCTTTCTTGGCTTAGTCTTCAATCCCTTAAGTGTAGTAAGATAAACTTTCATTAGACAATACTAGTGTTCAGGTGAAGTGATGGAGACATTAAGAAGACTAAAGTGAAGTCACTTCAAGACCAGTGGAGAGGAACATTAAGTATAAAACGTATTCATAAGAGGAAGTGATGGAGACATTAAGAATTTAATGGATTTAAATTACAGAATAAGGATAATAATAAGAACAGGAGGAGGAGGTGGTGGTGGTCTCTATGTAACATGAATATATGGAAAAATTAGTGTGAGCCAAGAGGGGATGGACCAGGTTCTAGTCCCCCCTCCCCGAACAACGAAACTCAGCTATCCTGAGCAGTATCTCTCTCTCTCTCTCTTTCCCTCCCTCCCTCCCCAATCCTACACCGCCCTCCCCAGCCTCCCTTTTGCTGCTTGACTAGTTTCACAGGGCTGTAGTATTTTGATCAGTTCACTGAATAAAGAATTGTGTGGCATACCAAGGAAGCATGAAATCTCACAGTTAGTTAATTCCAACCTGCACCTCATTCCAGTAGCTATGAATCAGACCAGTATGTACTGGAATTCAAGCATTAATAGGTGAGAATAAATTCAATTCACTACCCGATATAAGGTTATACATACTCAAATACCATTGAATCAATGGGCTTATGTATGGCCAAATTCACAGGCAATGCCTAATTACAATTTGCTCGTATGCGACTGATCTTCATACTTCTTTATGAACTCTTTCTGCTCTTATGTTCTATCTACACCTTCCCTCCAAGAACCTGTGATTCATGGCAAACAACAGTTTGACAATGGTTAAGCCACAGTATTTCATGAAACCTGAACTGGAAAACTGTATATACAGGCAGGACAGGCAGAATGAGACCCAATCCTGCCCCAGAGGTGTTCTCCTGTGTCATCTAATTTAGAAGATGCAAGGCTGGGGGGGGGGGGGGGGACCCAGGCCTTTTGGCTCATGTTGACAACCCCTAAATAAATCTTGCCAAGGAGACCTTAGAATAGGATCACTATAAGTCATAATTGAAGGCACAAAACAAACAACAGCAACAACAACAAATCACCATGTATGTCAGATTTTGATTCATGTGGCAACTCTCCACTTAGAGAAGAGGATCTCCTCTTCAGATCATTCCCTTTTCCAGCAGTCAAAGCAGTAATTGAAGAGACTTGGCTAGCTAGTTTACTTCCTTGACTGCAGATTCAACACTCTTCTGAACACCTGAATATGGCTTATGGTTTCTCAGAAATGGGAATTCAGGCAGAAAATTTCAGAAGAGGGAGCATATCAGCCTAAAGATCACTTGAGCAATGTAGTTTGGCATAATATGTTAATTCACAAATTGATTAACTAGGCATTGGATTGGCACTCAAAAATGCTATGGTACATCAGGAGATAATGGGGAGGAATTTTATTAAGGGCTTTTGAAACCTTTACTTAGAGCTCAAAAACAATTGAGAAAAACAACAAAATCCTATATACTTGTTAACATTCAGGGGTAGCTTGTGCCATTACAAAGGATGGAGACATACTGGATTGCAAAGGAAGTATCTGTTTGTCTTGCAAATGGATGTTACATTTCCCGAACTTTGAGAATATCCCAGTAGCCATGTGACCAGAAGGAGACGTTGCCAGCCTGCAAGAGATACCTCTCCATACCATTTGAACTAAGAAGCAAAACAGCAAAATGCAGGCCT
This sequence comes from Sceloporus undulatus, assembly GCF_019175285.1. Lineage (NCBI taxonomy): Eukaryota > Metazoa > Chordata > Lepidosauria > Squamata > Phrynosomatidae > Sceloporus > Sceloporus undulatus. The sequence continues at coordinate 244,534,327 of NC_056522.1, read as the reverse complement.
ATGACTACCATCTTCATTTCCCCCCCCCCCCCTCCTGTATGGTTTTAAACACCTTGCCTGATGAAGCCACCAGTGGAACTACTTTAAAAGCTAGCAACATGTAAATTGTGCATTTTGGTCGGTCCGATAGAGGTATCACTGTCTGGTGGATCTTTGATGTTATTGGATTTCCTATATACTTGTTGTTACTGCTGATGCACCAGTACAGTAACAGTGACTAGAAGACTGAGATCCAAAACACAGAGTAGAAACAATCCAGTTTGAGACTGCTTTAACTGTCCTAGCTCAGTGCTAGGGAATCCTGGGAATTGTAGTTTATTGTGGCACCAGAGCTCTCTGACAGAGAAGGCTAAATTCACATAAAACTACTCTTCCAAGAATTCGCTAGCACTGAGCCATGACAGTTAAAGTGCTCTCAAACTGGATTATTTCTGCAGTGTGTTCTGGACCTCAGAAGACAAAACCAGATCTCATCTCAACCACCCACCTGAGTCTTCTGTTATTACCTGATTCAACAGGTTTGTTATAAGCACGTAAACAATGATATGTTGTAGTTGCAGACAGATAAATCTAACATGACATTTAAAAGAAATAATATTGATTTCTAGTTCAGACAAAAACTAAACATTCTCTACTCATTTTTGCATTTTTAATGTTAATAATAAATGTTTTATTTTTAAAAAAATGAAATACTGTTCTATGCCATTTTATATGGAATGACAAATAATCAATTGGTGATATCAGTAAAGTGCTACTACACCATCTGGCCAGCAGACCTTTTTGTGCAGTATGCTCTCTCTAACACTGTGGAATCCCTGACATGTAAAGCAAATATACAGCATTTTAGGGCATTTTACCCTTTGAATTTATACTCAATTTGAATTTATGCTATGTATTAGCTAGGCATTAAGGCTGTAAGACAAGGATGGGAATCATGCAGCCCTCCAATATAGCTAAGAACAGTGAGGGATGCTGGGAGCTGCAACTCAATAGCATCTGGAAGATTAAGTGATTCTCACAGCTGGTATTATGATAGGTTGCAATCTTATGCATGCATATAGGAAAGCAAGAGCCACTGGTCAATGGGACTTCCTTCTGAGTAGACATGCATAGGACTGTCTTTCCAAATCTATTCTATCATCACATTTTTGGATAAATATTTGGCTCAACCTAGCTGTTCTTTCTAGATCCCGGCAAGTATGTATCTTCTGCAGTTCTGTACACATATCCTTTTAGCCTCCAATTTTACTCCACAGAAATAATAAATGATCATCCAAGTCACATGCATAACAGCATATTTACTACTAGGAGTTAAGAACATACTTTCTATTCTTGTTTTATACAGTATACTCCTGTAGCCACATAGAATTGAAAGCCTGAGAGATAAAATAGCCAGGGCTATGCACAACAAGAGAAACAATAAAGGGGAAATGCACAAAACTTAAGTCAGTTTAGGGGAGGGGAGCAAAAAATAGTTACTGTAGTCAAGCAACGATTTAAGGAATGAAATGTGCTATGAGTGTGAGAAGTTTTCTCTATAAATATCCTTTAGTTTCTTCCACTGTAAATATCTGGCTGCCTCATACCTGCTTAGCTGTAGTAAGCTTGGTTGTATCCTGCAGCTTTTAGCTGTGCCCTGTGAGTGCTTAGACATCATACTTCTACCTCCTCTCTCCTATTTATATGTGACATACTTTGTGACTGGCTTTTTGGACATTTTTTATGTATCTCTTTTATCAGGGGAGAAGTTCTGCATTCATGCCAGAAAATATAATTTTTATACCTATGCTAATACTATACTGTAGGATGCTATGTTGTTTTATAACACTTCATAGATAAGTCCGAAATTGTTATTTTGTTAGAGACACAAAAGAGGTTGAAAGCATGCTCAAATTAAACCCTTTCCCCAAAAGCAACTATCAAGGCAAACATAAACTGTTCTTATGTTTCTCTTTTGCTGGCATGGCTAAGGCAATGGGGGTGGGGGGGGGTGGGTGGAGAAATCTAAGCCAATAAAACAATAATTTAGAAGGACCCATTCTTCTCAAAATGAAGCACCCACTTAATACCAAAGGAAAGAATCAATTATTCCAGCTTCCCATAACACTCAGGTTAATCGCACACAAGATTAGAAATGCTGGTGCTGACTTTGAGCCATATTTAAATGGCAAAAATAGACATCACACTAAACACTGCACCTGCTTCAGTGTATGGCAGTTATATTAATAACCAGAATGTTTTGTTCACAACACTGCTTGATGCAAATTCATGAAGCAGCAGTAAGATGTCACCACCAGCCATGCCAATGATACTTCCATGACTCTCTAGCCATGCAGTCTCATGCATTCAATTGGAGTCATCTATCACTGCAGCTGGCATGATGGTTGCTCCCTTGTGTGTTCACTTATTATGTGAGGAGCAGGTGTGTGTGTATGAAATGAGCTTAATTGTTCCTAATTTTTACCACTCCAGAACTTCCATTCAGGTATATAAAACCTGTATGTGTAGAAAACCAGGTCATATACAGCTCACAACCACTCTATGTTGATAGAAAATGTATCCTCCGCCTCCTCCTCATTATCATCACCATACCACTTTTCTTCCAAATTTGAGACTCAAAGTGGTTTACAATAAAATAATAATAATAAAAATACTGGTTGAGTCTCCCTTATCCAAAATATTTGGCACCATAATTATTCTGGATTTCAGCTCTTTTAGTTTTTGTTTTAAATTTATTTATTTATTTATTTATTTATTTATTGCAATAACTATATTTGTATATACATACATAATGAGATATCCAGGGGTGTATCTGCACTGCAGAAATAATACATCACCTTAACTGCCATGGTTCAATGCTATGGAATTCTGGGATATGTAGTTTGTTGTGAAACCAGAATTAAACATCTCACAAACTACTTATTATTATTATTATTAAACTTTATTTCTAAAGTGCTGTAATTATAGGAAAAGAGATTCCACCTGAACATTAGGAGGAACTTCCTGACAGTAAGGGCTGTTCGACAATGGAATGCACTCCCTCGGAGGGTGATAGAGTCTCCTTCCTTGGAGGTCTTTAAACAGAGGCTGGATAGCCATCTGTCAGGGATGCTTTGATTTGGATTTCCTGCATGGCAGGGGGTTGGACTGGATGGCCCTAGTGGTCTCTTCCAACTCTATGATTCTATTGTGGTGGAAATTCCTTTTTGAAATATAAAAACTATAGAAAGATGGAGTCACCTTTGTCAGCCAGAGAAATGGCTCTCAGATCGTCTGGGCAGCAACTACTGAAGGTGCCTGGGGCCAGATTAGCCTCCACCTCGAGGAGGACTTTTTCCACAGCTGCCCCAGCCCTTTGGAATAAGCTGCCCACTGAGCTCCGCTCATCTTCCACCCTGGCCCAATTTAGGAAGGATCTCAAAACCTTCCTATTCCAGCAGGCATTCCCCGAATAAATATCCTGTGGGCCTCCCTCCTCTTCCGTGGCCATGAGGTTGGGCTATAGGGGCTTTTTATCTGTTATTGTGTTTTATGGTTTTTTAACTTTTTCTGTATTGCATGTATTTTAATCCTGTTGTTAGCCGCCCTGATCCCTGGAAGGGCGGGATAAAAATAAAAATATTATTATTATTATTATTATTATTATTATTATTTATTAATAAAGGCTTGGAGTTACTAGAGGAAAGGAATAGTGAGTGCATCTTGACCTGAATGGAAGCTGGCACCAGTAGAAAGACATAACATAAACTACTGAGATAAAGACATTCAGAAGCAAGGTTAGAAGGGAAAGCCACTGAATTCCTACAGGAGGGGTAAATAGTGATGATGCAGTTTTAATGTATGCATGTATTTCTGTTCTGATTGTAAGAATTCTGTATGTTTAAATTGTAATTAGCCAATCAGGTGTATTGAAGAAGCCTCTTTGTCTTGAATAATATAAAAAGAGCCATTTTGTCTTGTTCGGGGTGCTCAGCTTTTGGAACTTGAATTCCACTGAGTTCAATGTTTTCCTTTGTCGACAAATGGAAATAAACTTATGGATTTTCAATTACTAGGTCCTCTTGCCGATCCTATTGATCTGCCAATCCTAGAAATCTAAGTTTCCTGAAATTTCTGTTACACTATGATTCTATGATTCTATACACAGTTCCCAGAATTCCATAGTATGAAGCCATGGTGGTTAAAGTAGTGTCAAACTGGATTATTTCTCCACTGCAGATGCTGCCTTGCAGATGGAACCCAAGTGGAAATATAAAATTCATTTATGTTTCATATACACAATATACATATAGCCTGAATGTAATTTTATACAATATTTTAAATATTTTTGTGCATAAAACAAAGTTTGTGTGCACTGAGCCATCTGAAAGCAAAGGTGTATGTATCTCAGTCACCTATGAAATTGTTTAGGGTATTGGATTTTGGAATTATGGATAAGGGAGACTCAACATGTTCAATCAATACAATATAAGAAGTGAAAATTAAAATAACTTTAAACTATTAAAACAGAATTAAATTAAAAGGATTCCATTAGAAATGTAGCTATGTTCAAATGACAAGGCTTTACATGTAGAGAGATCTTGTAGTATCTTTGATACTAACTGAAACGAAGAAGTCGACAGCATGAGCTTTGGTAGACTTCAGTCTACTTTGGGGTGTGCGTGCGTGTGTGTGTGTGTGTGTGTGTGTGCATCTGAGGAAGCAGACTGAAGTCTACGAAACCTCATGCTGCCAACTTCTTCATTTCAGTTAGTCTCAAAGGTGCTACAAGATCTCCCTAAATCCTGATTCGACAGAGTTATACAGCCATATCTTTGAAGGCTTTACGTGATCAGGAACTCTTGACAAGGAAGGGTTCTCAAACATATGCAGCTCTGTAACTACCAGAGCTCAGACAAGTTATTTTTTCAGTTTCCTGGAATTCCCAATGGTCATGCTGGCTGTGGAATTCTTGGTGTCTAGTCCAAAAAGGGAGAATTTTCCAAACCTCAGGCAATAGTGTTCATTCAAACACAACTGCATCCTTGCCCATCAACAATAGCAGATTGTGAAACCCAGTCTCACAATCTTTATGTACAGGTTTTGTATAAACAAAGATAGAGTTTAACAAGCTAGAGTTGATGTGTTTTTAGGGGAAAAAAGTATAAATGGTCTGTGAATCCATGCTCAGGTGATGTCTCATAATTAATGGTGAGAGATTTGGGGATTTGTAGTCCAAAGCATCTGGGGAATGACAGTTCTTTGCCTTTGTTCTATGCAATCAAGCTAAAATAGGATATTAGATTAGTGAAGCTCACAGTCACATGTAATATGGGTACTTTTGCTATAACTTTCTCTTTACATCACCTATAATGTGTAACATAGCTAATTTTGCATTCTTGTTGTCTATTAATACTATAGCATAGATGTTACATTCAGCAGTACTTTTAACGTCCATGGTTCATTATGCTTGTATGCCAAAAAGGTCCTATTTGCTGTTGCCCAGATTATGAATTTGTAACTGACCACATTTTTTAAAAAAAATTTAATGCAGCAAGGAAAATAATAATTTCATTAATGGAAATGTGCAGGGACACATTGGGTGGCATTCTTGCTATTATATATAAAATCAAGGGGGACATAATGGCCAAATCTCTGAAATAATTCTCCAGAGTTTCTATGACTGCATTTCTTAGACAAAAAGCCTGACACACCTCATAATCAATGTTCAAATCATCCGAATCTCCCTTCGTCCGGAAATGCTGCATGTGCATGTCCACTGTGAAATTAACTTGCTTATTGAATCTCTCAATGAGAACTGAGTGCCAATGCTGATCATCCAGGAGGCTGCCCAAAGTGACTGTGGTGTGACCATTGCTGAAGCGTAGCTTGGCATCTCCTGCAGAGGCAGGGAAAAAACATGAACCACAAATATTTTTGTTACTCATTTATTTAATGCAACACCATTCATATGCTTTCTGAGGCCCCTTCTCACATAAGACCCATCAACATTGACTCCACACACTGGATGAAACTCTTCCAGCTCCACATATTTTAAAGCCATTCTTAAAGGTGTCCAAGGATCCTTATGGGGAAGCCCAAAATAATTTTATTGTTTTCAATATACCTATTAGCAGGACAAGAGTCAAATGGATAAGAACAAGGATGGAATATACAACCCCATCATGCCAGTTTCCCCCTTAATTCATTACTTCTGCTTCCAGTTAACAGTTCTGGAGTATGTGCTTTACTTCCAATGAACTTCTGGGGGGGAAAAGGAAGCAGAATTAATCAAAAAATATTCTGTCAACTTCAAATTGAATCTGCCACATTAATGGTTGTGACTGAATATCTGGAATCCAGTCCAGACTTTTGGTTCCTGAATGATGCTGAAGTATAGAGGCTATTAAATATGTCACAACAGTATTAAGAGGATTGTTACATTGCCTGTTGCCCAGATCTAAAGAGCAGTTGAGTCTGTAACACTTAAGCACACCATCTGAATTAGCTGAATATCTGCAGCATATAAATGTATCAGCTACATTAACAAGCAGGGGTAATGCAGTTTAATTACTCTTGACATTTCAAGCCATCACACACAACAGGTTTTATTTTAATTTTAATGAGAATCATTGTTATTGAGGCAACTTCAGAGCACAATACACAACAAATAAGAATGCCAATATTTTAGAATGCCAGGGAGGAAATTTGAAATGAAAATTATATTTACGAAGGATTCCAGTTTGGCATTCCGTATAGTGAAAGAATAAATAATTCCTGGGTTCACATCCTTTAGTTGTATCAGATTATTTATTTAGAATATTTATACCCTGCCTTTTCCCTTGCTGTGGCCAAGGCACCTTGCAAAAAAAAAAAGTCAACACAACCATCTACAATACAGAAACTATATAGACACAGACCAGATGACGTAAAATCAATCACTACATCAAGAGTGAAATAATTCAGGGTAAACAGGATGGGTAATTAGATGGAGTTGGGCCTTCTTGTCCTCTGCTAAAAGGTACCATTGCATTACCAGTGTAAGTGGTATAGGAAAGTACTGTACCCCTTTTAGATACTTTTAGAGGTTTGAAGGCTAATTCAGATTGATCTAGCATGGTGTAGTGGTTTGAGTGTTAGACCTAGATTCTCAGAAACTAGAGGGTGAATTCACACTCAAATATGAAAACCCACTGACAGCCTCAACAGATTGGCACAAAACGCTGGCCTCGGGGCAGAGTGGGGGCATGGCGACTGAACACTGGCCACCCCGACTTCGCCTCCAAGCTGCCTGCCTGACCAGATAGTGGGCGACATCACACTGTATCTTCGGCACAACGTGTGTATGTACTACACTGAAGAAATGGCCACAGCTAAGGCACCCTTTCTGCGGCGCAAAAAGGAGCTGTTTTTTGCGGTTTCTTTTTGTGCAGCAGAAAGGTCAGATTGGGGCTGTGGCGTGTAGTTGCTGTGGCTCCGATCTGAAAAGGAACGGGGCAGCTGCAGGCTGCTCCAAAAAGACGGTCTGTTCAGTCCCTGAGTGACCTTTGGCAAGTCACATTCACTCAGCTGTAGAGGAAAGAAATATCAAACCTCTTTAGAATAAATCTATAACAGGGTTGCCATAAGACAGAATTCATTTAAAGGCCCATAGCAAGAACACAAGGAACTTGATGCTTTCAATTGTACTTGGAAGCAAAATGGAAGCCATTTGAAATCATAAAGAATGGGAGATAACCGATCTCCATAAACTGGTCACTATGTTGTGAATAAGAAGAAGTTTACAGTTTTCAGGTATAGCCTCACACATTTCAGAAACATAACTTGGAAGTTACCAGAGCATGGGTGACATTTACTAGTTGCCTTTCAAAAAGAAATGCAGCTGCTGAAAGAATTAAATTTGGTGAAAAATGGCACACACTATTGATACCACTTCTGCATTCACCAGTAAAACTGACTCTCACCAGTAAGGATGGCTCCACTCCACACACACTGTGTATCTGATCTTTAGTAGGGAATAAGACCTTATCCAGAACAACTTCATTACAGCATACCATCCACAACATGGAAACAAAGCATATATAAAAAGGGTATAGAACATAGTGAAACTCTATGGCTTATTAGAACATACTTGAATTAGGAACACCAGTCAGATCTTAACTTGTGCAAATAGGAAGTAGCCCGAATTAAAGACATGAAAGGAAGGAAGGTAGAATCTAGCAGCACTTTTTAAATTTTTAATTAGTTAGTCTTACAGGTGCTGCTAGATTTCTTCTCTTCTCACTTTCCTTTTAATGTTGAGACAGACTCTTTGTGAACTAACCACAGTTTAATTAAAAACCAACATCAGCTATGGTAGTTAAAAATGAAAACAGAGGTCTCTGCATCCTGCCTCTGACTCTACACATGATGTGTGGCATGTGTGAAATCAAGTCCTGCTGAGCCTCATTCAGTTAGTCCTAAGCCATGGTTTTTGTGTTAAATCTGAAGTAGACCCATGAATGAAAAAGGAAATTTATTTTGCCAAAGAACATTCAATAAAAAAAGGGAGGGTTGGTTTGCAGCACATCCCTTTTCAAAAATGTTGCCCTTTCCAAGAAAAGGATTTTTTCCCATCATTTTTAAATCGAGAATAAACCATGTTAAAGTGATTTTCTGCAAAAGAAGAAAACTTTTCCTTCCTTGTGCTTGTTCTTTAATATGTGCCAGAGTCTTGACCTGTGCTGAGGCACAGCACAAAGTTATACAATGCCCTAACTTTAACTTAAAACTTTTCCCTGCTGTTTCCTTTCTTAATCGGTATAGATTTGCCTTTTCAAATCTGGTGCTTTCCAGATGTTTTGAACTACAGCTTTTGGGAGCCTCCATCAGCATGGATAATTCTTGAAATGGGGATATTTTGGTCAAAAACATCTGGAGGATATCAAGGTGGGGAAGGCTGTTTGGGACATTTGAGGCTATGTCTTGAAGCAGAAAAAAAATATAAAGATTTGACTATATGTTTCTATAACTCTTGAGCAACTTTCTGTCTGCTTCCACCAAATTATTTAGAATATAAAAGCTCTTCAAAGTTGACTTGTAAAAAGAGTCTGAAAAATAGTGTATGTACCTCAGGAGCATTTTCACACTACATGATTATAGCACTATGACTCCACTTTAACTGTTATGGCTGCATTCTATAGGAATCCTTGGATTTGTAGTTTAGAAAAGGGTCTTTAGAACGCTCTGTCAGAGCATGACAGTGCTCAGACTAGGATCCCATAGGATGCAGCCATAACAGTTAAAGTGGAATCTTTGTGGTAGAATTGTGTAGTATGAAAGCCCCCCCTGATAGTTGTAGTCCAAAGAAGTAAATTTTCCCAAGCTCTGTAGACTAGGGTGGTGTAAACATCAGGGGCTTCTTTGTGGTCCCAAACATGTCACAACTCCTCCCCAAGCCCCTGCACCTTCCTCACTTTTAGGGGGGGAAGCATCAAAAATGGACCAGAAAATGGCTGAGGGGAATGGGAGCTATCCTTATAACATCCCCACCCACTACCATTCCACATAACTGACCAAAGTCCCTTGGAATCAAAGTTGGAAGCGACTTTCATTCATATTTGAATGAAATATTTGGCCCATTTCTAGCCATTTTGAAAATTCTGCAAATGCACAAGGATCCATCTGGGCAAAAATTGGTCCTCTGTGCCATAGATACCTGCTTGAAAACTTTGAGGAAAAGCTTAGGCCAATGATCATGCTGGCTGGTGATGATGCATTTTGTAATACACCACATGAGGATGAGCTCAGACTGATGAAAACTGGCCTAGCCCTTTCAGATGTAAAGGTTCACTTTAATGTCTTTCCATATATCCTGGAAGGAGGCTTACCACAAAGGCATATCTTTAACAGCCCTTACAACACTTTTTTCCACCTACCTACCGCATCTTACTCTCAGTCACCACCATCTATAGCATCAACAATTTCCAATTTTATCAACAACCATTTTTTCCAATGCTGCCCATTTGGAGTGTTGTTTGCCCCCTCCCCATGCTGAGCATAGAGGCTTAATTTTCAGTGGAGGAATGGCTATGAACCATTGTCTCATTCCTTGGAGGAACAGTAAAGATAATGGTGATGAGAAGAAAGATGGTGATGATTTTGCTTCTTCATAAGCAATGTTGTACACCATTTCCACCTTAAGCTGAGAGATGAATTGGTCACTAAAATGGCTCAGGTTTTATACCACTATGATAAACTGTACAGCACCACTGACTAGCAGTATGGCTTTTAACAAATATTGTTTGCTATGTAAAGCCATTCCGATAGTAAGGATTGAGAGAAAGCACTTAAAACTAGAGAAAGCACTTAAAACTTTTGCCAGAGAAAGCACTTAAAGCTAGGAGAAACACAGCAGGAAGGAAAAACAATTAATGTATCATATTTCAGTGTGCTCTCAAACAAAGCTTTTATCCGGAAATGAGACATGCCTCAAATATGGAATGTTACAGGAGGTCCTGACTAAGGATGTGCTAAGAATGTTATGGGGTTTTTTTCTACCCAGATTTATCCAATCTGTACCTTCTGGAATGGAGCATGGATCAGGGATGTAGGTATGGTAGGCCAAAGTAAGGTCATTGGACCTTCAAATAAGAATTATGCACCTCCATGAAATTTTCTTTCGGTCTCCAAATTTCTAGCATCAGATGGAGTTAGACATTTAACACTGTTTACATCTAAAACTCTTCTATTTGCTGTGTTCAGAGTCTCCTGGTAACTTTGTCTTCTTTTTTTTTAATGTCTAAACTAATTTCTAAATAATCAATTGTTAAATTATTGCAATGGTAGAAATGCAATCCACATACATTTTCCTATAATTCTTGCTGCAGTGATTGCCAATAACATGCACAGAATTCAAAGACACTCAAAGAAAAAAAAATCACCCCTTTGTAATATGTACAAATACACACACACACACACACACACACACACACACACACACACACACAGAGACCCCTCTGGAGAGAAAACTAAATGAGCTATGGCTAGAAATAGCGTAGTAAAAGGATTGTTGATGTTAATTGCCTTTAAATCCATTTTAACCTACAAGTCCCCCTGTCCTGGACTCACCTCATGCAGGTTCATGGTTGAGGCGTCTCTGATTTAACTATCCTTCTGGTACATATTCTTTCTCTTTTCATGTTGCCTTCAACTTTACCAAAAATATCTCAAAAAAGAGGGATTCCAGATGTTTAGTCTGTTCTCCCCCTATCCCAGAAACTGTCCTATGTGGCTCCATCACTTTTCTCATTATTATTATTATTATTATTATTATTATTATTATTATTTCCAGGGGAAAAATAAGGAGGAAAACATGGAAAGGAAAACAACTCTTTTAGACTGGTAGTGAAAGAAACACCCACAGGCTGTTTCTCTGTGGGAGGCAATTAACAGCTCTCTCTCCTTAGAAGATGATGATACTGATATCACTATTAATATTTCTATCATGCTTCATATGCAATGTTTATCTGGAGAGATTTTAGGGCTGCAATCTTGGATTGTTTAACATATTTTACTTCACTCAATAATGCAGGGGAGGGTAAGGAAGGGAAGATGCCTGAATTCAGAGATAATTACTATATCCAGGATAATGAGGCGCAGTAGAAACATGGATGTACATATTCTTTGAATAAAACTTTTGGGATGCCTGTGGTTGGTGCTTATTTGATTTTGCCGCTACTGGAATTGTTTGTCTTGTTTTTTAAAAAGCACTTCATATGACACAGAACTTGGGAGAACAATTTCCACTGAACCCTTTCAGAGCTGGAGAAACTGGACTGTGATGCATCAGCTGAGAAAGCTAAAGACTCATGAAAGGATGTGTTTTATAAATGCATGGGGCTGTAGAGCAGAGAGTGCAAGACCGCAAGAGGGTGATGTGTACAGAGCAAGGCACCTCAAGAATACAGGGAGAGTAGATGTCTTTCTTTTCCAGGACATGTCCTACATTTGAACCTTCTGTCCCGAAAGAATTTTGAAATGCCCTCCATTTTTAGCATGACTAAGAAGCATGAATTCACATTTATATTGACATATTTAGCTTTTATTTTGTAATGTCTTACATTTTTCTTGAATGTCCTAATTTTGCAGTACCTTGTCCTCTTTTGCAGTAATTACATCTGATCACCCTGCATCAACATCCAGCAAGACCAAAGGTGGACAGCTGGAATGCAGGGATGTCTGGAGTAAGGATATAAGCCATATTTTCAGGTTTTCTTGTTCTTTACACATTGAGTCACCCCATCAAGAAAATGGCCTATTGCTACAAGATTTTTTACACTTTGGGACTTTAAAAAAAATGTTTAGGGTATCAAACACCTAGCAAAAATGCACAAAAAAATCACAGTCACACCCTATGCTATGTAAACATTTGAAATTATTTGTTCTTGTATGCAAGAATGAAATAAGTAAAAATTTATATCCCTAAATAATCATCCATGAAGGAGTTTTATTGCACATGATGGAATCAAGACAATGCTCTACTGGAAAATTCAAAGAGGAATGGCTGTCTGATAACAAACTGGGAGATTGGTTTGTCAGGGCAACTGCTGGGGTCCAACAACCACTGTCAGCAACTCCAACGAGTCCTAGGGTTAAATCAGACCCTTGTAGCAGAGCTGGCAATTTCCAGAAGCTGAAGCGTGGCTCCAAAGTCCAATTAGGATGACAGCAACTGGATGTCTTCCAGGAACTGCAGCAATGCAGGAACCTCCCGGGACACACAGCAAACCGATGCTGTAGCTTCTTCTGATAAACCACTAGAGAAACAAAGTCCCCAAAGTGCTCTTTATTCACAGTGCTATTATACAAAACCAGATCTCTAAAACTCCAAAACATACCAATCCAATTCCTACTTCAAACCCACAAGCTATCCCTTGCAACCCCTGGGTTTATATAGTCTCCAGACCGTATGGTCTCCCAAACCCAGTGAGTTCAGGTGTGTAACCATGTCATGTGTCTCCTGTGCAATCCAGACACATGTTTCATCATCCATGGCTACGTGCACTTGGACACTGAAGTGTCCTTGAGCCAATGAGCTTCAGCTGTGCTGATCAGCCTTGCCACTCTGCTGAATGCTCATGGCCAAACACACACACATCAAGCATTTCCCTGTGTGCTGTGTTTTAACCCTTCAAATCCCTGACATGGTTAACAATAGAAAGCATCATAAATCTACATAAAATCTTAGCTAAGATTTAGAGCAGGAGATGGTTATTGATTTCCAGGAAGACATAACACTGTTTTCCTAGTAAAGTGGAATTCTGAAGTGCATATCATATTGTGAGATTGAATGGTATTGAAAACATATACAGCTGGTACATGGAACCTGAAATTCAACAACACAAAGCTTAATTTAAGAAAACTCTCAATAACCTCCTTTTCCTGAAGCCTAATTTTCAGGAAATTAGATCCTCATGAAATTGAGAGCCTCAACCTTATGAAATTTCCTCTTGCTCTCCTGAGCAATCTTTTGATAAAAGTTTCCTTTTCAATGGGTGTAAGGGAGAGAAAGACAAGGGAAAGCATAGTACAGAAAGAACAATGAAATCATACAGTATGGGAATTCTATCTGCTTTTGACTTTGGGTGCATAAAAATTCAGCTCTTCCTTTGTCCAGCATCAGCTATAGCTGTACACAAAACTCTCCTGCTGGCTCTTTGGTTGATTTTCTCCCAGATGAATAATTGTCTATCCCTGTTTTGCATATTTATCATAGGGTAAGTCCCACTGAATTCAGTGATAACATATGTGAGTAACTAACTACAAAATGTAAATAAATATGGCAAACAAAACAATGGCTCACAGATTGAAAATTGTCAATATACATTCCAATTCCCAAGACAGGGACACCAAGGATGGTAGTAACTACATTAATTTTTCATGCAAGAAAAGTCAAGCTCAAAATTCTACAAAGAATTTTGTCATATAGGGAGCCAGAATTGCCAGATGTCCAAGCTGGGTTAAGGAAAGGAAGAGGCACTAGTTGTCATATTGCAAACATAATTTGGATAGTTGAATGCACCAAAGAATTTCAGAAGAAAATCACCCTGTGTTTTATAGACTATATAGCAAATCCTTTGATTCTGTAGATCATGAAAAACTTGGATCACTTTTAAAGAAATGGGTTTGCCATACCATTTGAATGTCCTGATGTGTAACCCATACTCAGGACAAGAGGCTACCATCAGGACAGGATATGGAGAAATGAAGTGGCTTCCAATTGTTAAGGAGGTAAGAGAAAGTTGCATTTTATCACCTTGTGTGTTTAACTTGTATGCTTAACACATCATATGTAAATCAAGGTTAGACTTGGAGGAAGGAGACATGGATATTGGAGGAATGAACATCAGCAATTTAAGATATGCTGATAACACCATACTACAAGCAGAAAATAGCAGACCTGGAATGGTTACTGAAGAAAGTCAAGGAAGAAAGTGCAAAGGGAGGTTTACAGCTGAATATTTTTAAAAAAACAAACAAATAGAGAAAATGACCACTGATAATTTAAATAACTCTGAAGTGGCCAATGAAGACACTAGAATAGTTCAAGATTTTCCATTCCTTGTCTCAGTCATTAATCAGAATGGAGACAGCAGCCAAGAAATCAGAAGAAGGCTAGGACTTGAAAGAGTAGCTATGAAAGAACTACTCAAGATCTTGAAGTATAAAGATGTATCATTGAATGCTAAAGTTATTAGATTGTCCATGTGATCACATTTTCAGTACTTATGTATGGTTATGAAAGCTGGAGGTTAAAGAAAGAATGATAAAAAGAAAATCAACTAAGTTGATATACAGTGCTAGAGAAAAGTTCTACAAATACTGGAGACTGCTAAAAAGAAAAATAAGAGCAAATCCTGGAGCAAATCAAACCTGAATTCTCCCTAGAAGCCAAGATAACAAACTAGGGCGGGTTACAGATGAGCAAAAAGGGGTGTGCTCATGACGTCATGAAGGTATAGCCTTTAGACGGCCCTTACCTGAATGCCGCCATGAACGCGCCGCCTGCATGCCCCAAGCGGGAAGAAGCAGCATTAAAAAGGTGCCGCTTTTTTCCGCTTCTTTTCTATATACTGCGCAACTGCGCATCTCTGTGTAAGCTGCTGCACCTGTATGCTACAATTGTCACGCCGCAAATTTAAGTTGTCCATTTAAAGGCTCCGAGTCAGCTGTGTCGCATAATGAGTCGGGGTCCTGGAACATGCGCAGTTTGCACCGAGGCTCTAATTAGAGTTTCAGATGGCATGCAGATGTGGAAGCTGCAGCACAGCTGCACTCTATTTTAATGCTCGTAACCCTAACCCTAGAGCTGCTAGAATTGTGGAAAGTTTGGAATTTAAAGTGAACCTCTACACACATTTCTGCGCCATTTTCACCTAACCAAAAAAAAAAAAAACCGCTAAAACTTTAAATATTTACAAGGGAGGTGATGGGGGGTGGCAGGGGGACAGCGGTGGCAGCAGCGACAGCTGTGGCTGTGCATTGCAGATTCAGCAAGAGCGCGGGGACCAAAGGAGAGGAGGTATCCATGATGCTGGTGACACTGGCAATGTGCAAGTGGACAAGGATGCCAACACCAGCTGATCACCAGCTGGCAGGAGGCCACCTTTGTTCTTGGGTAGGGCGGGGGGAAACGTTTAAAGGGGCCTGAGCGCTTTAAATGTGCACATACGCTTTCTGCCGCCAGTGCTGACTGCCGCAGCTGCGCAGCTGCGCATTCGCCAGCCGGCAAAAGAAAAAAAGCTGTGTTTTTTGCCGCCCGTGCAGAAGCTGCCTCTCTCTTTGCAGCATCCTGCGAGGCGGCGGTATGGAAGCTGTGGGTAAGAAACGGCCCCAGGTGAGGCGTCTTCACTACCCCCAGTGTGGAAGCCCCATCCACCTTTGCCACGCCCCCGGGGCGGGTGGTCTGGAGACTCCGTATTCAGGGGAAGACACCTTCAAGACGTCTTCCCCTGCCCATCTGTAACCCGCCTTGGATAGTTGTATTTTGAACATTTCATGAGAAGGCATGACTCATTAGAAAAGACAATAATGCTTGGGAAGGCATTTTCTTGGCAGTAGGAAAAGAGAAAGACAACGTTCCAGCTAATAGACTCAAGCAAGGAAGCCACACAGCCCTTTAATCTGCAGGACCTGAACAGGGCTCTTGATCGTAGAATTATTGAATCATAGAGTTGGAAAAGACCACAAGGGTCATAGGGTGACTTGGAGGTTTCTCATTCATAGGGTTACTGAAGTCGACTTGATAATAGTTAACAACAGCAATAGCAACATGTGAATGGGTTTCAGGGATGTAATTATTTGCTAATGTTATGATTGAACAAAATTGCAAGTAATTTTAGCAATTTTATTCCTGGTGTGAAAGTATTTCAAAACTACAGTTGTCAACATCTATTCGTAGTTTGGGACCTAATATGTGCAAAGCCCCCCCCCCTCACCCACCCTCAAATAGGAAGTGATTTTCTATACACAAAATTGCAGGGGTTTGTTCTGTGCAAAATTCATGCATGATTCTTTTTGCTGTTTCCTCAAATAAAATGTTGTTTTCTGTGCAAAAATTGTGGCAGTTTTACACTGTCCCAGTTGTCCCAAATTGTGAAGGTTCTTGTCAGTACAGGGCACCATGATAGTTTCCTAATATTCAATATGTTTTTGACCTTTATTGGAATTCTTTTTTTAAAAAAAAATATTATTTCCAGCTCTAGTAGGTTTGCACTGTGTATGGCTCGTCTCTCTGTTTAAATTGCATAGGTTATCCTAGTGGGAACATCTGAAAAGCCTAGTTATTGCTGCACTGAAATAACTCAGTGTTTAAACATTCCTTTAGCAATTGTTAATTTGCATTTGTAGTGCACTAATCTTCTTTAGGTGAGAAATAATAGAAATCATTTCTGATTTAAAAGAACAAAAGTAAGAAAGAAAGAGATTAGCTGAGGACAAATGACAGTTAATGGGTTTATGTAACAACAAGAGGAAAGCTCCAGGAAATTGCCACTTGGGTTTTAAACAAACAAAAAAGGAAAGATGAGAAGAGAGAGTTTAAACAAGTTCTCTTTTAGTGCTTTCAGCTCTATTTCTTCAGAGGAGAATAAAATGTAGTTACATTAGCAAATAGAAACTAAGCATAGTAAATGTCACCTTGTTTCAACTTAAATGAAATTAGGGTTGAGAAAGGTAGACTCATGTCATCAATGTCCTACCAGTTATGGATATTTCTTCCTATTGAAACCAGTGTTCTAAACTTTGGTCATGAGGGCTTTGCTCCAAAGAAATTTTTAACTCTGGTGGCTGAATTTTGGAACATCCAGGAGTGCATTTACAATCTTTCCAAATGTTTTCACTATAGGAGCTTTGAATGTTCATACATTGTGTTAAAACACGTAAAAAAAGAGAAAAAGAAAGAGGCAAAACTCTTTCCCTTCTTTTGCAGTGTGGGAAATCACTGGGATAGGTGATCAGTTTAGAGCAGTGGTCCCCAAACTATGCCCTTTAAGAGGGTTTGGACTTCATCTCCCAGAAGCTTCAGCCATGTTGGCCAATAGCATGCAATTCTGGGAGCTGAAGTCCAAAATCCTTTAAAGAGCACAGTTTTGGGGACCCCTCATTTAAAGAAACCACATTCACTGCTGTTGTCTTGGCTTCTCATGGCTGTTGGTTGCCATCTTTAATTTTACACAATAATCCAAGCAAAGTGGTACACCATGGTGCAACATCATTCTGGGATGATTTTTGGAATAAATGATGCATGAATTGTCAGCTTTAACTAACATGACTAGAGGCTGGAACAACTGAGAAATGCTATGAGTGATGGCCAGAATCCTGGTGGAGGATTACATTTTCGTAAGCAGACTTCTGTCTGTGGGAATTAAAAATGGGTTGTTCCATAATGTCTGTACTCAGTAAAGGGCTGATGCTATATTACTATGCTGGGAAACCAGCAAAATGACCAAGGTGTATTGGTCCCATTGTCATGGGAACACAAACTAGGGAATGCCAATATACAACAGCGGAAGCCAATGCACATCTGGACACTCATGCTGTGTACTGTTATGCATCTTCACAATTCTATAACAGGATTTCTTATACCTAGACATACATCAAGTTATGTAACATACACTGTTATAGAGGGTTCTAGCTTTTGGTTCAAAGAACTAAGGGGCTATACATACAGTCCTGGTGGGGTGCATGCAGCCGCCCCTTCTTCAGCCAGATCAGGGCCATGGCAACTGGATGCTTCAGCCCCGATCTGGCCTCTGGAGGTCACAAAAAGGAACTGCAAAAAGCAGCTCCTTTTTGTGCCCTGCAAAGGACACCATAGTTGCCATGGTGTGACTAAATGGCACCCCTTTGGTGCTGCATCATCTAGATGCAGTGCCAGAGGTGTGTCATGTTGCTATGTGCTGTCTGGAGCGGTGCGCGGCCTCATGGCACCCTTGGCGCAGAGTCAGAGTATGCAACGTCAGGACACTGCACCCTGACTCCATCCACAGGCCAGCTTTTCAGGCCGGTTTGTATAGGGCCTAAGTGTTCTTTTTTAAATATATATATATTCAGTCTAAAAGTTTGCACTTCTTATAGATAGATCTTAATTTTCCCATTACTTCTTTTTAAAAAAATCCCAATAAGAAATATGAAGCAAAGAAACTACAACATACCACACTTACATCTCTTATTTGTTCTTTTCAGTCTTATTATCTTGTTATCAAACTTGTATTCGCTTTTGATAAAAATTAAATTGTATGTATCAAAATTACTTCCTTCTTGTTTTTGTTGTTATTTACAATATCACATGTTCTTTATCGATATACAAATTCATTTCTTTGACCATTTTTGTTTGTACCACTTAAAGAAACATGTTTGTCACAGGCAATCCTAAATTATACATTTTATTAAAGGATTAGCAATAGTTATTCAGAGCTGGCCATCTTTATCTCCAAAATTTCACTATTGACTCCCAGTCTATTTTCATTTTTTTTTCCAATGAATAGAAATGACTGTTCTAAACTCTAAGCCTCATCTCTGAGTATTGAGGAACTTGAGAACCACCTTCCTTCCAAATAGCTGCCACACACACTTTCACTAACTATTAATGCACTGGGGACATTTGGGATTAGCCTCAGAGGTTACCTTGCTGTTGTAGTAGAATATGTGTGTGGTAAATGCAGGTAATGATTCACTCAGGTCCCAGCTAAACCAAGTTCTAGGACTACCAAAAGGAAACAAAATCACCATTGTTACAATATTAAAATTTAATTCATATACATAGGTGATAAAAGGATATTCAAATAAAAAATGTGTTAAAATAAACCTCATATACCTTCAGCTGACAGAAGGAGGATTCCCCCAGCAAGAAATGTAACACAATCTCCAGAACATACAGGACATACCCAATAGCCTGTAGATCCAAATCTCTAGACTGATGCCTCATTGTCTCCTTAGAAGCAGGAGTGGCAATCCTATCACCTTCCAGATTTTATTGCAATGTAAGCCCCCTGTGAAGCCCCTACCTACATGGGGGGGGGGTGCTGGTTCTAGCAGTCCACCAGCATCTGGAAGCATATACTTCCCACCCCCAACCTAGAGCAAAATTTATGAAGTCTTGCATACATGGCAAAAGGACAATATACTTTACATGTGGAATGAGTTGGAATACCAGTCAGATGAGAGTAAGGATACCACCACATACGTTCCCTGATTTTTCTCATTCCCATCACATCCCAGAATTCTCAGTATTTACTAAACTAGTGATGTGATGACAAAATAATATAAAGTTAGTTTCACAGGATTTGTTCTTGACAAACCCATGCTGGTTCCTACTAATCACTGCATTGTGATCAAGACAGGGTCACGGGCAGACACCTATATAATCCATTGTAATACTGTCCAGGTACTGAAGTCAGACTTATTAGATTATAGTTTTCTGAATTTTCTTTTTTGCCTTTTTTTAAACAGAGGGACATTGTTTGCTGCTCTCCAGTCCTCTAGCACCTCAGCTGTTCACCAAGATTTCTGAAAAATAATGGCAAGTATTTATGTAAGTATGTAAGTCCCAATACTCTGGGATGTAGTTCATTTCACCGTACTCAATGGTTAAGTATGTTAAGAAGGTGATTCCTGAATAACTTATTGCTCTTGATTTTCAATTGGATTCTTTGCCAAGGTCTCTGCTAATGCATGGAAGCATACACTTCCCTCCCCCCCCTTTTTTTTTGGGGGGGTGTTCCATAAAGTAGGTACTGACCACTTCTATTTTTCCACTTTGGTCTGTTAGCATTTTAGCATCATTCCTGAACATTGGTCCCTCCATTTCTTTAATCAGTCTCTTGTTTTGAACTTATTTGGAAACCCTCTTTTTGTTGTTCCTTTTTGCCAGGCAATCAAAGTGGTGTACAACAAGATAAAATACATCCATATATACATAATGCCCCTCCTAAAACAATATTAAACAATATAAGATTAAAAACTAACATGCTAATTTCTTGATTATAAAAAGAAGAAGAAAAACCCAAATACTCTCCATTGGTCCAGTTTGATCACTCATGTGGATTTCTGTGTTATTTATCTTTGATGTATTATGTTCTGCCCTTTCCTTTCTTCCCCATGTATTCCTTTTGAACAGATTATATCCTTCAATTGTTATACTGTGAGCCCACACCAACTTTAAGCATCCACAGACAGAGAGTCCCATTGATTTCAATAGCCACATGTGCACATAGCCCCAGTAGAGCCCATTTGTAGCCCATCTGTAGCCAGTAGTCCTTCATCTAAGAGTTGAAGACCCAGAAGCCAAACCTCTCGCATTTGCATAGACAGTCCTTCATTTGCAGTGTCTTCCTCTCCCTGTGTAGTCCTCTATCATTCACTGGTAGAATTGGCAAGAATACCACCTATGCCTTTAAACTCTTCACTTCCCTGCCTAGGGTTTCATAGTCCAAAGTGATCTGTTCAAAGGTGTTCTTTTCAGTGTCATTAGTGACCACATGAATCAGAAGAAAGGGGTACTGTTCTGTGTTCTTGATGAGCTTCAGAAATGTGTCAATGACATCCTGGATAAGCACACCAGGAAGACATCATGCTTCCTAGTTCATCTTGTCTAGCTATATGTCCTCATAGCCAGATGCAGACTGATGAGATCTGCTGGCATTTTCCAGAGGTCTCAGCAGACAATGTCATCATTCTGTGCTGGGCTACGTGACATAGTCATTCATTTTTCCAGTACTCCTGCTCTCCTACAGACACTGAATGGCCATGATGGGGGGCTGCAGTGTTTAAACAGGAAATCTGGAAAGGGGTTTTGATTACTGCAGGGAAAAGAAAGGAATATATCATCCACAATAACTGAAACAAAACAAAACAAACAAAAAGGACATGCACAGGCAAACACTGGATTTAACAACAGTGTATGTTGATAACAGAAAATTAGCCAATGAACAGTACGCACATGCATCAGTGTACTGAGGGGATTCCAATACTTTGCAATCACTTTTGTCCAGGCTCTAACAATTCAATAGTGGTCTCTGATTAATGGAATGCTGATTAGAAAATAACAAGAATGCTTTCCAAATGAGATTCTATTATGTATTATCAGGAAAGAATTGTAAACAAGACAATCCTTTATTTATTTCTGAAGTAGCCTAAATCCCCTAAAGGCAGTAGCTCCTGCCTGATCTGTTTCAGCAATTTCCTGCAGAATATTTCTCATGTATATTCTAATACACTAAAGACACCAGATCTTGTTTGATCTTGGAAACTAAGCATGGCCAGTCCTGGTTAGTATATGGATGGGAGACCATCAACAAATACCAGGTGCTGTAGACTATATCTCAGAGGAAGACACTGGCAAAACTACCTCTGAGTATTCTTTCCCTAAGAAAAACCTATGAAATTTATGGGGGCAGCATAAGTCAACAGGTGACCTAAAAGAGCATGTGTGCACACACATATAGGAAAGCTACGGTCAGGAATCATCATGTGATGAAATGTTTATGTTTAATCACAAGAGAGATGTTCCCTCTTATCTGATGCTAATGAACAGTTGCACAGAGATTGCACTGCAAAAGGAGCAATGAACAGAAAACTAGGAGGGATTTTTTGTAAAAAAAAAAACAAAAAACCCTTTTTTCCCCCACTTCCTTTTCTCCTTGGGGATCTGATGCTGTCTTTTTTGCTTTGCGTGAACTCTCTTTCTATATACTGTACTCTAGGCTTTCTTTCTTTCTTTTTATTTGCTTCACTGAGTACCAATAGCTGGATACAGCACATTCAGCTTACACGCCTCACCCAAGGCAGGGGTTCAATTACAGGAAATCAAAGACCAGTTTTCTGCGTGGACAGAGATGACCCAGCACAGGGAAGAGCTGAAACAGCTGTGAAATGAATCCTTGAAGTGGACAGATGGGTTGGGAGACACTAGGGCTCTAAAATGATCATCAGAGAAAAAAATAATTCTCTAACCAGGGAGAGAAAGAGGCCAGAAGGAGGGGGAGTGAGAGAAAATTGTGGCAGAGCCCACAAGTGAATTATTCTGCATTAACATGTTTTACAGGGAAAGGAACAAAAACAGTGTATCTAACAATTAGTGGTACGGGCTGATTATCTATTTTGCTTTCAACAGATTCTTTTGTTGGTTAATTAATGAGAATAAATATGAATGCCTTAACCCTGCCTCTGAGAACATTTAATGAATATCTCTAAATAAGCAAAGACATTGAACCACCAATCAGAGCTATGCAATCCTATCAAGGAGAGGGAATGCTTTGTGCCAGAAAAATCACAACTGGCCTTTTTTGTGACTGCATCCAAACTGCAGAACTGTCATGTCTAAGTGCTATGGAATTCTGGGAAATGGAGTACATTGTGGCACCAGGGTTCTATGACAAATAAGTCTATATATCTCACAAAAATACAATCTTAATGTCATAAATTATGACATTTATGTCATATTAGTGCTGAACTGGGGGCTGCCACTTCTGAAAGGTTTCTTATTCTTATCCTTAACATTTATGTGTTATGCAGAAATGATATGGTGGATAACAGTTATGCCTACTGAATTTAATTTATACAAATGGGAGAGGGGGGGTTTCATTTCATGTTGTTTTGGGGAGAAAATGCCAAAATTTATTAACTTGTTCAGTATTTGATTCAAGTCTTATCCTGGAGTCAATAAATAATATACTTCCATTTTAAATATAAGGCACAACCTTGCCACAGTACACATTGTCTCTTGGGCCAAGATCAATACTTATTTGAAACATTAGTGACACTGTTTTGCTGCTCTTTTCAAAATGAATGGTGTTTACATTGTATTTCTAAAAGGACTGAAATCAACAAAGCTTAAATAAAATCACCATTATTTTTTGACAAGCTGACAGCCTAACAAGCTCTTTTTTATTGGTTTACCATAATCAACTCCTACTGAAGCAAACAAGGCATAAAAAGCAGCTAAGGAGATTGAAAATTATACATATTTCTAGATAAATTAACCCACATGAAAGGGCGAAAAAAAGAAAGAGAATACAGCACATGACTTACGAAACAGTGAGCAGGTAAGAAATCAACCAGCTACCAATAGAGAACACACAACCAAATAAGTCCAGTGTCGTCCGTACCCTTTGAAAATTAATGCCATTCAGACAGTGTGGTTGAAAAAAGGCAACATATCTGAAGTTGCAATTCTGTTATACCTGCCTACTTGGGAGTACACTCCTTTTGCAATCAATGGCCTGGTACAGATGAGAAGAAAGGGATGGCCAGATTGTTGCCACGACAACCACACAGCTGTGGCAACAAACCACAGGAAAAAGGAACTCCGAAATGGAGCTCTTTGCCACGCTGCCGCCAAGGTGTCATTTCTGCCCTGGGGCCTCGTGGTGACGTCATGCATGCGCCGCACTGTTTGGACATGGCACATGCATGACATCATCGATATGCGTGCTGTGTGGACACAAATTGACTTTTTTGTGGTGTTTTGGTGAACGAAATTGGTGAGCAAAACACTCAATTCCACACCTCCCAAAAACTCATTATTTTATATAAAACCTGTGCACACAATATTTTATCAAAATACGTTGGAATGTGTGAATACCGGATGAACACTACACAGAAATACTCACTTTGTCCTACTGTAAGAAGAAAACTGTGCAAATTATTCATCTAAAGAGTACTTAGGTGTCAGTTGGTTATATATAACGTTATTTTAAACTACACAAAATATCCTATATTACCTTCACTTGCTTATCAGCTTACTTTTTTGGAGAAAAATCCCCTAGCATCAGGATATAGAAGTCGCAAGAGATGCAAGCATTTTGGGGGTTAGCATAAGCAAAGCCATTTTCATTCCCCTTTCACATCTTTGAATGCAAGATTAAACAGTCAAATATTTACATTCCTAGTTTGCTTTCAGATCAGCTCATGCTTTCAGATCAGTAGGATAAGAGGGTGGGAGTTGTCTAGTGCATTTCTCAACACAGTGTACATATATTGATTATATGTAAGTGTGGAATGTGCACGTGAATGGAATATTGAAAACTTTTGAGATTTCTGAATTAATCTTTTAAAAGCTTCTAGAACATAAACACACATCATGAAAACCAAAGATAAGCATGTCATTGCATTGCTCCCCAGTTCCCCCTCCAACTTTTAAAGCGGTGTACATTTGGTAACACTAGACTAAATGATAAAAACCATCCTCAACCTGCACTACCACATTGATTCAAGATATACTGAATTGTATAAACATACCCAGGTTGATGTGCAAAGAAAGCTTTCCATTTTGCAGCTCCAGGGTAATATAATCTCCACGCTGACCTTCTCCATGAAACAAGACTCCATCTCCCTGCATGCTCTTGAACTTCAGGGAAACAACATCTTTGAAGGTACTCATCAGCTTTTGGTTGAACCTATAGAGGAGGGAGCTCCTTCCATCAAAGTCAGCAATATCAGATTCTGCAAGAGGAGGGAGAAGTAAATAGAAAATGAGAGGGAACTTAGGTGCATACTTGTCTGTCTGTATGCATGTATACACACACACACACACTAAGGAGTTTATCAGACAAGGGAAATTGGAAGTATAATCCAATGGCAATCTGAATGCAATCATGGGGTTTAACGTTATTGCATGATAGACTACCATATGCAATTTCAGGCAATGGGAAGTCAGTCCAAACGCAATCATGGAGTTTCATGTTATTGTGTGATAGACTGCCACAAGCAAATTCAGGCAATGGCATGCTATTTTCGGGCAATGGGAAGCCAGTTTGAACACAATGCGCATTCATGCAATTGCGCTAAACTTGCAACTTTAAGTGAATGCATTCTGGCCCCACTTTCTTTTCATTCGAATTTAAGAGAAATTCCTCCCATTTGATAAACTCCACATGCACACAAAAAGACACAGCAATACACTACCTTTCTGAATAAATCCTCCCCCCAACTGCTGGCAGCTTATAAACAATAATTAATACCAGGAAATTGTTTTAAAAA
This sequence comes from Sceloporus undulatus, assembly GCF_019175285.1. Classification (NCBI taxonomy): domain Eukaryota; kingdom Metazoa; phylum Chordata; class Lepidosauria; order Squamata; family Phrynosomatidae; genus Sceloporus; species Sceloporus undulatus. The sequence continues at coordinate 244,508,827 of NC_056522.1, read as the reverse complement.
GAGAAATAGAATCAATGGTAGTTTAAATCTAGTTTACATGTATACTTAATAGAATATAGTTGAAAAATAAATATTTGTATTATTCTGAGGGTAACTCAGAACATTAAATTATTATTATTATTATTATTATTATTATTATTATCCTTTATTTATAAAGCGCTGTAAATTTACACAGCGCTGTACATACAATCTTTTTAATTGGACGGTTCCCTGCCCTCAGGCTTACAATCTAAAAAGACACGACACAAAGGGAGTGGTGGTGGGGAAGGGGCCTCTCTAGTAGGATAATACATATAAAATACATAGCAATATATAGCAATATTAAATAAAACAGGCACCAAAAGAACATCAAATAGTAAGCGACAATTATGCAATGCCTGGGAAGGCTTCTCTGAACAGGATGGTCTTCAACTCCATTTTGAAGCTGGTTAAAGAAGTGATGGCTCTTGCTTGCGGGGGAAGAAGGGCCCTAGTTGGAAGGTGAGGAGAAATAAGGTCTGATAAGTAAGGAGGGGCCAGTCCATGGAGGGCTTTAAATGTCGACAGCAGGAGCTTATACTGAATGCGGAAAGGGAGGGGGAGCCAGTGAAGGGATGCCAACACAGGAGAGATATGGTCACAGCGGTGGGCGGATGTGATAATGTGTGCAGCTGAATGCTGGACAGAAATTAAAGGACGGAGGTGAGAAAGAAGAAGCCCTGCCAAAAGGATGTTATTATCAAGTCGTGAGATCACTAGGGCATGGACCAGGATCTTGGCAGTAGAGGCGGAAAGATAAGGTTGGATTTTAGCAATATTGTACAAAAAGAATATACAAGCCTTGGCTGTGGTCTGGATCTGAGGGATACATGACAGAGAAGAATCAAAGATAAAACCAAAACTGCGGGCTTGCTGGACTGGTTGAATAGAAATGTTGTCCACAGAGACAGAAAAGGAGTGTGGAAGGGTGGACTTAGGAGGAAAGACAAGCTCAGTCTTGGACATGTTGAGCTTCAAACGCCGATGGTGCATCCACTGCGAGACAGCTGTGAGACATGATGGAACTTGCTGTTCAAGCCTTGGAGAAAGGTCAGGGGCGGAAAGATACAACTGGGTGTCATCGGCATACAGATAGTAGGAAAAACCAAAAGAGCTGATGAGTTTACCTAAGGACAGTGTGTAGAGAGAAAACAGAAGGGGGCCCAGAACAGAGCCCTGGGGAACTCTAACAGATAAGGGAACAGGAGAAGTCTGACCACCTGCAACCACTGCAAAAGATCTGTCTGACAAATAAGATCTAAACCAGTCTGAGAACCCAAGGTCAGAGAGTATGTCAACTAGGAGACAGTGATCAATGGTGTCAAAGGTTTTAACAGTATGTCAACTAGGAGACAGTGATCAATGGTGTCAAAGGCTTTAACAGTGTTAAAGAAGGAGAAGGAGAAGTTAATAGTGCCAACTAGAGAAGATCCACTGAATAAGTGAGAATGTAGTAAGTCAATTTTTCCTTGGGTTGTACTGACTGAATGGATCTATATTCTAATCTAACTGGCACAAACAATTGGCTTTAAGACCATATGCATTTCTTTGGGAAAAGAGCTGCAAAGATATGGGGTCACTACTGAGAAGTGTTTGTTTTCCAGCCAATACATTCAGTACTAATATTGCTTAAGTCTTGGAGAAGGATTCTGACAGACCCAGTTATGAATCCCTGTTCAGCCATGGAAACCCACTGGGTGACCTTGGACAAGTCACACTCTCTCAGCCTCAGAAGAAGACATAGGTAAACCCCTTTGGCACAAAGCTTGCCAAGAAAACCTCATGGTGGGTTCATCTTAGGGTCACTAAACGTTGGAGTCGATTTGAAATCCATAACAACAACATAATTAAGTACTGCAGAAACTGGAGATATTTTGCCATGTTTCTTGAGTTCTAAAATCTCTGGCGCCCTTTGCTCCTTTGCTTGAAGGTACACCTTGAAACTTGTGGAAAAGCTAATTCTGTCTCAAACACAAATTTTGCTGATAACTGGTGTCAGACAGACCCTTTGCCAATTTGGCAGAGGTAATCCTTATTAATCTTGTGTCATTTCACATTTTTCAGCTGCTTTTAAAATGCCCCTGACTCTCTCTCCTCCTCCCACTTTCCCCCTTCACGCTCAGCTTACTTCAACTGCTGTAAACTGAGTTCAAAGTACAAAGGTAGTTTGCACCCAATGAACTCAATGGGGAGGGGAGAGACAGGATTTTGGCAAAATGCTGAAATTTCTCCTAGCTTGTGTGTTCTCTTTCACTGGTAACTTTTGCTGTCTTGACCACATTCTGATGCAGCTTGGCCTCATGTGTCCCATTTTTCATCTGTGAAATGTTGGAAGATATGTAATGATAGAGTGATGTAATGTTGCAGCTTTTTCATTCCAGAGCTACATGGTAAAAAGTAGAACTCATAATCTTTAAATTTAGTGTGTGTGTGTGTGTGTGTGTATTATAATAAATAAAACTTTTATTTATATCCCATTTTTTGTAATGAAATAATCAAAGCAGCTTACAACATTTAAAACATTCTAAATACAATATGTTTCTATTACAATTCCCCCCTTACATTCCCCTTTTCAAATATATTTGATTTATATCCCATTTTTCTTCCAATGAGACCCATGGCAGTTTACAGTATAAGTTAAAACAAAACAAAACAATTTTAAAAAAACAAACATAAGTAATAATATTCAAAACATATTAAAAGAATTTAAAACACAGTAATATATATAAACTGTGCCAGAGTGGTGTAGTGGTCTGAGTGTTGGACTAGGGTAGCCAGGGTTGAAAGCCCTGTTCAGTCATGGATCCCCTGGGTGACTATGGGCACACTGGATAAATCATGTCAATGCTGTGATGAGGGTGACCAGACGGCAGATTTGACTTGAAAGCACAAGACAACAACAAAAATGAAGTCAGAAGTATAACATATATACACACACCACTAAAATACCACTCTATGTCCCGTTGCGGAAAGTACGTGCTCGGCACGTACTAGGGTTAGAAAGGGGCATCCTTTCTGGATGCCCCTAACCCTAGTACGCGCCAAGCACGTACAAAATGGTGCACCCATTCTACATGGGCGCCACCATTTTGACATAGCGGACGCTTAGCGTCCACACATCATGCTGCAGAAATGACGCTGCGAGTGCGCCATTGGCGCCTTGCGGCGTCATTTCCACGATGCAAAAACAAGCCCCTTTTGGGGCTTCTTTTTTGGCCACTGGGAAGCCTCACTGTCTGGAGGCTGAGGCTTCCCAACAGCGGAAACAGGCGCCAGCAGACCTCCCTTTTTGGGTGGTCTGTAAAGCGCCTATGACAGCTAACAGCCATAGGTTCTGAATAGGATACAAAACCTTAATGTTAATAGAATCCTGAATCATAGCTGCAGTCTGAACAATCCAGAAAGCTTTGTTGCATTGCAGGACTACAGGGCCAATCTTCCCAGTCTTTATGGATTGACTAGTTTTTACAAATGTGTAAATCTTTACTCTGAATTCATTGCAGAACCAATCTATTTCCCTCCCTGAAAGTCAAGCCTTACTGTTGTCTCTTTTTTTCAGAACAACCTATGTCTTCCTCTGTATCCCTTCATGCTGCCACCTAAAGCAGTTTTCATAAACTTGTATGTCAGGGTAGTCCCTCAACATTTTGAAACAGCACTCTACCATTTTAAAGTGAAGTATGTGCCCTCAAGTCCCTGTCAACATTTGTCTACCTCATGAATTTCATTGGGTATTCTTAGGCACGGAATACTCAAAAATGGTTTACTACTGCCTTCCTCACAAATATAGCCTCCAGTAGTGTCCAGTCCTCCATCCAAGAACATACGAGGCCTGATCCTACTTACTTTCCAAGATCACATAGGATCTGGTGCCTTCATGGTATAACAGCTGGCTATCTTGGAACAACTATTTTCTTTGGGGGGTGGGTCTTCTTTTTATTTAAAGATACAATTTTGATAGTTATTGATAAGATCTTTATGATACAGTATTGCCTTAAATTTTCTGGTGTGCAATCCATGTTGGTTTTCTCTTTCCAACTTAGCAATCAATCTCTAAAACCAGCAAAAGAAAAATGATTAACTGGTGGGTGTCCTTTGCCAAGCAAGAGGTCTAAGCCAAGGTGGACATTAATACCTTCAAAATGACAGGAAATAAGTTGTGCATTTTTATTTTTATTTTGACCTCATATATACAGATACCAGTGACCAATGTCATTTCTATTTAGGTATCTCATTTAAAGCTGAAAAAAGATTGTGGTAAACAGATTTCATTTCAAATGGTGTTAATGCTAACAATCTGTCACAATGGGTGGCAAATTCAGGGCAGTGAGACAATTGCAAATTGGCACACCTGGAAAGGTAACAATTGTCCAATTATGAAGCAGAAAAAGAGCATACGTACTAAGGAAAACACTGCAAAGTTAGGGAGGGGAATGTCCCCATGAGAATAGGGTGTAAAACTATAAAAGGTCCATTGTTACATGGCAAAAGCATGACTTGTTTTTTCCCCATCCTTCCATACACAGGGCTTTTGAAAAACAGCATTATCATGGAGATGACATGTTCTATCAGACCTCTGATCCACTGATCAGAAGGCATCTACAGGGGCTGAAGAACCCTGAGTGAAGCAAGCACCTAATGCTGCCAAAGCTAACTCATTGACACCCAGAAGTCATTGGTGGCACTCTACATGATGAAGAAGATGATGACAATAATGGTGGTGGTGATGATTTGAAACAACACTTCTTTTGCATGTCAAAATCACGCAAAGGTCTAGGAATGAAGCACACTTAGATTAGAGCAGAGCTCTCATGAAGCAAAAATATTTGAAGGTACAGTGAAAAAACATAGACTTTTAGAGCACTGAGAAAGTACACAGACATGCAAGATTGAAGAGACAGTGTGTTTCCTAGGGATGGAAAAAATATTCAATTCTTTTATTATTATTTTTAGAAATGAATGGCAGGGGTGTTACTCTTCATGATTTCTTCAAGCCACTGATGCCTTCCTCTCAGATCCTATGTGCTAATTACACCCAGGAAGGGCATTCCACATCTCTCTCCCCTCTCTCTCAACACTATTTGTTTTTTATTTTGAACTCTCAATGTGTTATAGCTCTGGATCATGCTCTGACCTTGGTAAGTTGTTCCTTTCAGGGGAAGTTTCTCCTTGGGATTCTTAAACAAAGAGAGGGAGGGAGGGAGGGAGGGAGGGAGAGAATGCTAGTAGAAAGCATTCACCCAAACACAACTCTTTGATTCCCCACCCACCCAAACTTGTGTTATAGTTTGGAATTAAAATGGAGAGGACTTCATACCATTCCATGTACACAAGATACTCAACATTGTGATGGTGCAGGATATTTTATTATAAAGTTTATAAAATAAAACACTAAAGTTAAGTAAAGAAAAGTATGTGAGCACCTGTTGGTTGCATAAGTATTTACTCACTTTCTGTGACATGCCGCAGTAAGTGCTGGTGAGACCACTGACTCAAGAAGTCATATACGCAGTTAAATGGAGTGTATTTGCATACAATTTCAGTGTCATATAATCACAGATTAAATGCTACTGTTTGTGAAGTCCCCAGAGTTTACTGGAGAGCATATTTAAATAAACAGCATTGTGAAGATCAAGGAGCTATTTTAATCAATAACATATCTTGCACCTTTACAGTGTTTAGTATCTTGTGTAAATCAAGTGGCAGCAACACAAATTAAATCATTTTGCAGTTTCAAGTTGTAAAGCAACAGAATCTGGAAAAGAGGTGGGTGTGAATACATTGGGCCCTTCCCTTATGTGGGGGATCTGTCCCTACCCACCCCCACATAAGCACCAGGGCTCTCTGACAGAGGCAGCTAAATGTCTCACAAAACTACAGTTCCAGAATTCCCTAGCATTGAGCCAGCGTAGTTAAAGCAGTCTCAGACTGGATTATTTCTGCAGTGTGTTTTGGATCTTAGTCTGGTTAGAGGCTGTGTTCTTACCTATATTTCAAACAAGTCACTACAGATTATACCTTCATGCTAACATGTCTTTACATGATGTCATTTAGATTTGAGCCATTGGTTTGTTTCCAAAGATTCTCCATCCCTTTCATTCATATGCCTCATGAATGTTTCAAAAGTGTCCAGTCAGAGTTTCCTGTAGTTTTAACATTTTCCACCAGCGCTATGAAGCATAGAATGAGAACAAATGAGCTGCAGAAAGATTATCAGGCAGAATGAGCAGCTATTAAAACCAATGGTTATATATATTTAGGAGACTCAGGTGATTTGCAGCTCAGAGTCTAAAAGTGTAGCTGTGCAGCAAGGTGACCCCAGTTTTGTGCTAAGAAATCCAGTACAAAAAGCTACTCAGTTATACTATAATATTCGGAAATGTGTATACATAAGTTTAACTAATTGTAAAGAAAACCACACTGAATTGGATTTACTCACTCCCACATAACAGTACATAGGATTAAAGACTGAGGCTACAGCACTACACACACATATCTGGATGTCTTAGAACCAATAAACCTAATTTGGCCTTACTAAACAGACATGCATATCATTGCAATGTTTGTGCTAGACAGGTCTAAGCATGCATCTGTATTGTAGTAATAGCAGCTTCATTTATATACTACAGTACTTCATACCACACTGAGCAGTCTCTAAGTGGTTTACAGCTGTAAGCTAATTGCCCCCATCAAGGTGGGTATTCATTTTAGTGACCTCAGAAGGATGCAAGGCTGAATCGACTGTGAGCCGCTGGCTGGGATTCAATTCACAACCTTGTGGTTTCTGAGTGAGTGGCTGCAGCGCTGGCATTCAATCACTGTGCCACCAGGGTTCCTAATTGTATTGTAAAAATAATGCTGGTTGACACACTTTGTCATGTAGCTCCATCCTATGGACTTTAGCCTTTTCTGCCAGAGAGTGCTGGTGTTAAAAAACTCTTTGTTGTTAACTGCCTTAGAGTCAGTCCTGACTCATGGTGATGCGGGGATGTGACATCTGCAAGATCGCCTTCCCTCCAATGATCTGCTTATTTCCTGTAAATTCAGACCCATGACCTCCCTAACTGAATCTATTCATCTAGCATGTAGTCTTCCATTCTTTCTACTTCCCTCTACCTTCCCTAGCACTTTTTTTTAATGAGTCATGCCTTCCAATGATGTGGCCAAAGTACAACAGCCTCAGTTTAATCATCTTTGCTTCTAGGGAGAGTTCAGGCTTGATCTGTTCTAGAACTCACTTGTTTCTCTTCTTAGCCATCCACAGTATCCTCAGCACTCTTCTTAAGCACTACGTCACAGATTAATTCCTGCCACAGAGAGAAGGAGCTGGGCAGCCATTTTGAGTGGTGAGTGTTTGATTTTTAAAAAAAAAAACTCTGGGAGAGTGTGCTTGTTGCTGAGGGGGTGGAACTTCTGTGAGTCACATCTGTGAATCCCTAAGGGTGGAGCTAGCAGACTAGCTCTATATAACTCCTCCCAGATGCCAAAATTATACTAAAGCAGAGGCAGCAGGTGAGAAGCAAACCTTGAGTCAGAACCTTGCCTTTAAGTACAAGCTAGCAGGTGGGACACTCCTATAAAGTTATATCCCCAGTAGATTGAGCTCGCTGCCTGAGACTGGTGAAAAGGCCAGGTCATCAGGGGCATACTTATCAAATTTGCAGATGACACCAAATTAGGAGGAGTAGCTAATAGCCCAGAGGACAGGATCAACATTCAAAATGACCTTAATAGATTAGAAAGCTGGGCCAAAGCTAACAAAAAGAATTTCTACACGGAGAAATGTAAGGTACTGCACTTAGGGCAGAAAAATAAATTGCACAGATATAGGATGGGTGAAACCAGGCTGAACGAGACTACGTGTGAAAGGGATCTTGGAGTCCAAGTAGAACACAAGTTGAACATGAGTCAACAGTGTGATGCGGCAGCTAAAAAGGCCAATGCAATTTTAGGCTGCATCAATAAAAGTATAGTGTCTAGATCAAGGGAAGTAATAGTGCCACTATATTCTGCTTTCGTCAGGCCCCACCTTGAATATTGTGTCCAGTTCTGGGCACCACAATTCAAAAAGGATGTTGAGAAACTGGAGCGTGTCCAAAGGAGGGCGACTAAAATGGTGAAGGGTCTGGAAACAATGCCCTATGAGGAACGACTTAGGGAGTTGGGGGTGTTTAGCCTGGAGAAAAGAAAGTTAAGAGGTGATATGATAGCCCTATATAAATATTTGAAGGGATGTCATATTGAAGAGGGAGCAAGCTTGTTTTCTGCTGCTCCAGAGAACAGGACCCTGAACAATGGATGCAAGCTACAGGAAAAGAGATTCCACCTCAACATTAGGAAGAACTTCCTGACAGTAAGGGCTGTTCGACAATGGAACGCACTCCCTCAGAGTGTAGTGGAGTCTCTTTTTTTTTGAGGTCTTTAAGCAGAGGCTGAATGGCCATCTATCGGGGATGCTTTGATTGAGATTTCCTGCATGGCAAGGGATTGGACTGGATGGCCCTTGCAGTTTCTTCCAACTCTATGATTCTATGAATTAATTTCCCTCACCTCTGCTTTCTTCACTGTCCAGCTCTCACATCCTTACATAGTGATGAGGAATATAATAGTTTGGAGAATGCTAACTGTAATATTTAGTAGTATGTCTTTACTCCTTAGGATCTTTTCTAATTCTATCATAGCTGCCCTTCTCATTCCTAGTCATCCTCTGATTTCTTGGCTGCAGCCTCCATTCTGATCAATATTTGATGCAAGGTACAGGAACTCTTTTACTATTTTACTATTTTAATAACAGCAGCCAATGCGAACAACCCTACCCTCTTCTGGAGAGAGGTAGCTCCATCCTTTCCTAAAATATATATATAATCCCTTGTTTCAGATACCTGCCAATATCTGTGAAAGTAATTTTACAGACCTGTATGATCAAACTGAGAATTTAACAGTAGACTTGATGTTAGATGCTCCATCTCTTCCCTTATGGCCCCCAGTATCCTGTTCAGAAATCAAGAACTTAATTAACCAGCTTAAACCAGTGAGAGCTCCCAGAGCAGATCTCATTACCTGTGAGATATTAAAGAATCATCTGGACTGGTGGATACCAGTACTATCCACACTTTTTACTGCAATAGATCAATCAGCAATGATACCAAAAGATTGGGGTCTTGCCACTATAATTCCAGTGTATAAAAAAGGCAAAAGAGATGACCCAACAAACTTTTGTCCAATCAGTCTACTAAGTCAGATAAGCAAAATGTATGCCAAACATCTATTGCCTAAATTAATGGATTGGCTGGAATCTGAGAATGTCTTGAAGGATGAGCAGGCAGGTTTTAGGGCCGGTAGATCAATCATTGACCATGCAATGGTATTACGACACCTAGTAGAGAATACTTCTATTTTGATTTCCTCATTGTCTAGGTTGAATTTGTGTAGATTCTCTATCATTATTTTTGTTTTCTCTATATTCAGCTCTAAGCCTGTCTTTCCACTTTCTTCTTTCGCCTTCTTTAATAATTTTCCCAAGTCTGTGATGTTTTCCGCTAGTAGTATGGTGTAATCAGCATATCTTAGAATGTTGATATTTCTCCCTTCTATCTTCACCCCCCTTCTTTTGAATCTAAACCTACTCTTCATATGATATTTTCAGCATGCAAATTGAACAAGCAGGATGATAAAATGCAGTCTTGCCTGATCCCTTGGCAACTGGAAACCATTCTATTTCTCCAAATTCTATTCTAATAGTAGCCTCTTGTCCTAAGTAGAGATAAGTAGGACTTTCAAATGTAGTGGCACTCCCATGTCTTTAAATTACAAAATACTTTAAATTCATAAAACTACAAAATTACAAATCCAAGATTCTGTAGCCAAGATAATTAAAGTGGTGGTAAACTGCATTATTTTTATACTATAGATCAGTGATCCCCAAACATTTTTTGGCTACTGCCCCCCTTTCCTCTTGGGCAACAACCCTAGCACAGCACCATGTGTATTCTTTTATATTAAGTTTACTGTTCTACTGCAAGTTCAAAACAACCAAACTTGGTTACTGCTCCCTTTGCCACCCAGTCACCCTGGGAGCAGCAACCAAGCAGGTGGCTGAGCAATGACTGAAAAGCCTATTGCCTGTGCCTGCCCTGTGGCAAAGGCCAATGCAGGCAAGAGGCATCTTGGTTGCTGCTCAGGCAGCTGATTGATTGATGCTACCAAGGTGATCAGGTGCAAAGAGAAAAGCTTTTCCCCAGTGAGGAAGAACTCTCAATCCCTCTTCATTGGGATGGAGGTGGGTATAGTGGATATGTAGAGGTTTTACAAATGCCACATGCTCTGGACAGGGAAAGGGAGAGATTTAACTGCAGGAGCTACTCCAAGGCAAAAGCTCTTTCCAATACAGACCCTAGATACTGCGCCTCCTTCTTTTCCAGAGATGTGCCTTCCAACACATAACTTCATGTGTGTGCCCCCCCAGTAAAAAAAAACCCTGTTTCTTCTGCTACCTCTTCTTTTGGTCTGTCCATCAAAAGAAAGCAGGAGTGGCACTGCAACTCCAACCTGCCAGCTTTCCCAGCAAATCTCATAAATCTTAAACAGGTCCCTTTTGTTGCCAATCTCTCCCTGTTACCACATGCTCTAACTCCTTGCTCTTGTCATTCAGTCTGTCCAAAATGGTGCCACTCCAGCCACAGAAATTATGCCCTGCACCCAAGTCCCATGAGAGTTTCCCAACCACTACTACTAACAAGACATGACTTAGGGAGTGAACTTGAGATGGAAGGTGAAGAACAGGAGACTTCATCATACAGAGTGATCAGTGAGGCTATGCAGGTTTTAAGTAACCCTGAAAAGAAGTTACATGCAAATTTCATCCCCACCATGACCCTAAAGGCTACTAATATTAGTTTATCCATTGGTGTGAAAGTATAAAATTTGATACGTTTAGTATAAAATAGGAGCTCACTAATTTTCTCCCCATCCTTTTTTCTGATACATTTTCAAGCCTGAATTTGCAACTCTAAGTGCTAGGAACATAGTTTTGTTTTGTTTATTTAAAAATAAACTTTCTTGGACATTCTCAGGATACTAAATTCTATATTCTGTGTTTGAAGACTGCAGTGCTTTAGTTTAGTGGTTCCTGATGAAACACTTTTTTGTATCATGAAGGAATTCAAAATCCATACAGTTTATACTGAGTAAATATCTAATATAGCATCTCATGGATCTTTTTCAGATGACTTACATGGGCTGTCAGCTTCAGTCTAATAACACTGAAATCTTTACCTGAAGACTTGTATTATTTAACTTTCATTCTTCTTTAAACTTCACCTAAAACTCACTTTTGTCCCAAGCAGCTTTTTCATGATCACTTATCTCTCATTCTCAACTGTAAACATGTCTAGTCTGCTTTGGTCAGACCTCACCTGGAGAGTTATGTCCTGTTCTGGGCACCATCATTTAGGAAGGATATTTTAAAAAATGGAACTTGTTCTGAGAAGGGTGACCAAGATGGTAAAACACTTGCAATCTAAGTCCTATAAGGAACAGTTGATGAAGTTGGGTCTATTTAGCCCAGAAAATACTGAGAACAGAATATTGAGGGGTGATTTGATAAAAGAGTTTAAATATTTGTAGGGTTGTCATGTGGAAGATTGAGCAAGCTTGTCTTTGGCTGATCCAGAGGATGGAATCCAGCCAAGGGATTCAAGTTAAAATAAAGGTGATTCAAACCAAACACTAGGGAAAAAATCCTTCTGGCAAGATCTGTTCAACAGTAGAATTTAGCCATTGAAAGTTGGTGGATATTCCTTTGGTGCAGAGCTTTAAGCAGATGTTGAATGACCACCTCTTAGGGATGCTTTCGTTGTTTATTTCTTCATTGGGAGCACTAGATGACCCTTGTGATTCTTTCCAAGTCTATGATTCCATGATGTTTTTACTTCCCTTCCCTGTTTCTTGCTTCTCTCATTTCTTTAGTTTTCACTGTAATCTAGTTTAAACTGTAAGCACCTTGTGGGCAAGGATCTCTTCCTCCAAAATTTCCTATGGAAACCTGTGAGACCTAATGTATATTTATGTCATTGTAAATTGCAATTTTTACATCTTCATTATTTTACAAGAGCATTTTTACAGAGCAAAATAACCCCCTGGAAAATGTCATTTTCTCATCTATGTATTTCCATTTTAATGCTGCCTTTTGGATCTCACAAGGGCAAACTAGACATTTAATGCCACTTAAGACAGAGAGCATTAAAAACCAAGTAAAGGAATTGCAAAACAATAATAAACTTATAATTTATGATAAATTATGCAGGAAGTGGAGAAAGCCAACAGGGAGAAATGTTTTGCTCTCAATCACTCTACTAGAACCTGAAGGTCATCCACTGCAGCTAAATGATGTGTGGTAGTGGATAAATAAAATGAATAAAATAAAGAGTTTTGTCACACGTTGCACACTTAATCTGTGAATTCACGGCCACAAAATGAAATGACAGCCAACACATTGGATAAGTTGAAAAGGAGACTACAGAAATGGAGCACAAGGCCATCAATAGCTGCTAGCTATGAAAGGCAATATTCTGAAAATTACAAGGAGAAGGGTTCTGTTATCCACCAGTCCTGTTAGTGGACCTCCCAGATAACAGCTGCTGAGTTAAAGAAAATGCTGGAAAAAATACAGTTTTGGCTTTTTACCTCTTATGATCTTAAACATAGCTGAGAAGAATAAAATACAGTTGCCCCTCCAAGTCTGCAAACTTGAAATCCGCAGACTTGAAAATCCACAGAGGGGTGACTGCCCTTAACCCCAATGGGGCGGGCACCCATGGTATGCACCCCACATGTTCGTGCCCCATTCAAGCCTATGCGGCTTGAATATGCATGAGTTTTGGAACTCGGGAGGGGTGGTGGTCTGAAACATATCCTCCGTGAGTTCCAAGGGGCAACTGTATACTAAACTGCAGGTGAGACAAGACTATAAACAGGATGCACAATGTCATAAAAATCTTGTTACTCAAATGGGTCTTTGCCTGGCACAAAAAGGCCTAAAGAGTGGGTGCCAGGTGATTTTTCCTGTGGAGGTCATTCCATAAATGTCACAATACTAAAACATTGGGGGGGGGGGGGACGGAGTCTCTCTTGTCAGCTTCTGTCTCATCCAAGACAGCAGTGGCATCATAAGGAGAGTCACTAAAGATAATCTCTGTAGACAGGCAGGTTCATGTTGTGGTAGATTTCAAGCTGTCTGGATTGCAGAAAGCATTTTATAGACCCTCAAACTCTAGAATCTGCAATTTATTAAGATAGTTATCAATGTTGTTGTGTGCCTTCAAGACATCTCTAATTACAGTATGTGACCCTAAGGTGTTCCTATCATGGCACTTTCTTGGTATGATTTGTTCAGAGGTGGTTTGGCATTTCTTTACCATGAGGCTGAAAGAGTGTGAGTTGCCCAAGATCACCTAATGAGTTTCATGGCCAAGCCGGAAATTAAACCCAGGTCGCCAGAGTTGTAGCTGCAACATTCAAGCCGCTACACCACATTGGCTCACATGAAGATAGTTACTGACCTTTATACTGAGAAAAGAGTGGACAACCTCAATTCTATTGAGTGTAAAAGACTCACTTAGTGCTAATCTGTCAGGGGGTTGTGCACCATCTGTGGTTAGCAGTGGGCCTGTAAAAACGTGAGCAGGACTATTCCTCCTCTATTTTGGAGCACCCCCTAACTGCCTTCTCTGACTCCAATGTTCTTGTTCCTGCTTCCTCCTCACTTGGTGAACTGCTAGTTAAGGGACAGCTCACTTCTGCAAAATGACTGAACTGATGGATTGCAGAGGGTGTTTCAGTATGGGGCCCACAAACACCCTCAAATAGCTGCACTACATAACCCAGGACAAATTCCAAGATCCCTGCAATGTCACAAAGATTGCTGTGGTGAGACTCTTTAATCACTGCTTTTTTCACCTGACATCTCTAAAATACTGCCATGCCATGAGGTTGCTTATGAATTCGGGCCAACCCTGGCAGTTATTTCAGTCATTTTCTCTCACTCTGTCTGTTATGAAGAATTAAACTATTCCCACTTCCAGTCCATAAGCATTTGTCCACAGAACATTAATTTTATTTCATGGCACAAAAGACAGGCAGTGAGGGAAAAGAAGACGTGGCATAAGGGAGGCTGCTTGTACAATAATTTTCTCTTGAAACCCCCTCCCCCCCACCGCACCAAATATCACATTTTTATTCTGTCTCATTCATATCCTTCTCACCAGCTCCCAAAGGTGAAATCAGACTTTCTAATCTCTGATGGCTAAGAGTTTCCTGCAGTCATTGGATTATAATATTCTCTCTCTCCCCCTCACTGCTTTCTCCTCACTTCTTCTTAGCTGGTTAGAAGAATTTATGCTGGATTGTGCTGATGCTTTTTAAACCATTAGCTACTCCTAGAATACAATCACCATCCCAAATGTGATCATAAATCTCATCCTTTTTTAAAAAACTCTACTACTGGTCAGCAGAATTTGCTTGTGATAAGCTAACAAGGACTTTCTGGAACATAAAGATAACCTGTTTTCCTCTTGGCATCCCAAACAATCAACTTGACATTTGTCTCTACACTTCTTCCAATATAACCCTGGTTGTTTGTCTTGTCAACAGATCAGATTGCTGATCAAGACTTGGTAGCAAGTGGCTTCTGCACTGGTACCATATATAGTCTTATTGACCAGGATTTTTTAAAGAAGAGGAGGAAGAGGAGGAAGAGGAGGAAGAGGAGGAGGAAACTACATAAATATATTTCTATCTTTTCATTTTCCTTTTACACAGGTGAAAGATTCTCAGTAATCCTTGAAAAACAACGACCCTTTTCAGGGGTTACATCTTCTTCACAATTAACAAGCATTGGCATGGGGGAACAACCATTCCCATATGCAATAATTTGCTACAAAATGTAATGCTGTTATGGTTTCTATAACTTTGTTGTTTTAGAATATTGTCATTGGAAACCCAATGCACAATATACTGGAAGAAAAACTCTGTGTAGATAGCAAAGCACCCAGACAAGAATGTTTTTTTTTTTTCATTTTTTGCCCCTAAACCAACTCGCAGTTTGCATTTACATGTATACATTGAACACCAATAAACACTAACCTTCAGAATTAACAATAGTATAAACAATATGCCTCATCTGGATTATTTTAACCTTACTACACAGACAAATTAATGTCAATTAAAATTAGTGGGCATTATGTTAAGAACACATTATGTAGCTTAAAATTGTAAATTGAATTATGAAAATAGAAGTGAAGCCCCTTTTTGTACAACAGTTTAATACAGGAATAGAAAACATTTGGCTTCCATATGTTTTGGACAATAGCTACCACAATCCATTTATATTGCTGGCTCAGGCTGATGGAAGTTAAAGGTGGTGGTGGTCTGACTACATGTTGGTCAGGTTAGCAAAAGAAGAAAAATGTAGTACATTTTTGAAGGGAGCTACAATTTGCTTCTTTAGTCAAAACAGTATCTTCTGAGCGTCCAATGTTCTCTAAGTGATCACATTACTTGGGGCTGCAGCTGCATTGTAAAAATAATGCAGTTTGACACCACTTTAACCATCATAGCTCAATAGTATGGAATTCTGAAATTTGCAGTTTTGCAAAATATTTAGCCTTCTCTGCCAGAGAGTTCTGGTGTCACAACAAATAAATCGTAGAATTCCATAACACTGAGCCGTTACATTTCAAACCATGTCAAACTGCATTATTTTGACAGTGCAGATGTAGCCTGAGTGCAAAACCCTACCTTGTTGAAGACCAAGGCCCCAATCCAGACTCTGAAAGCAAGACAGGACAGATGTCCCATGGATTTCTCTCTCCAAAATTCCAAAATTACCTTCCAAAAAAGTAAAATCAACTGCTGAGAGGTTTTGCAGAACTTTCTAAGAAAGCTGCATTCTAAGATTTTGCTAAAGGTCCCCTTAGACAATCTGTCATTGTTGTTTCCAATTTATGGCAAGCTTAAGGCTAACCCATCACAGGGTTTTCTTTGCAAGTTTTTTAAGAAGGGTTTTGCCTTTGCCTTTGACTTCCTTGGAGGCTGACAGAGTGTGACCTATGCTAGGTCACCCAGTGGGTTTCAATGGTTAAGCTGGATCTTAAACTGTAGACCATGCTAGCTCTCATGATCTGACATATGCAAGTGGTTTTTTTAAACATTTCTAGTTAATACAATGGGGATCCCAGCTTTTTCTAGCATATCCAACTATCTGCTATGTATAAATTTAATCACTAAAAATGCTGATGGGATTTCATAAACATCATGCCTAAGGCAAGATCTTCCTGGCCATATGTTTCAAATTGATTTAAAACATTCAGTTTTGTAACTATATTTTCTATAGTTATGGCTTTCCATAACTAAATAGTCAAATATCATCTCCAGTGGTTTCCATAACTCAGGTTGTTGATCTCACAGAACTGAGACAGAAGCTGCATCTAATGGGCTCACTGTGCATGGTAGCAATGAGTGAGAAAATGGTAGGCAATACTACTGCCAAGTGAGGATAGTGAGAGGTCTGGTAATGACAGCAGAGGCTGGGCCATAGGCAGATCTGACTTGAAGCATGGACTGGTGAAGGTGGTGGTGTTGGGGACAGTGCAAAGCATGTGAAAAGACAAATTGTGTGTTAATTTCTGGCTTAATGAGAGATTCAGCAACAGGATGATTGCTTTTTTCAAATGATGAAGCTGATGACATGAAAATTTTATTAGTTATATTACAGATAGATCTTGGAAGCTAAGCAGGGTCAGCCCTGGTTAGTAGTTGGATGGGAACCTCCAAGGAACTCCAAGTGCTGTAGGCTATATTTCAGAGAAAGCAACTGGAAAATTCAACTCAGAGGAAAATCACCTCAGAGGAAAACTCTATGAAATTCATGGGGTCACCATAAATTGACAAATGACTTGAAAGCATGTACACACACACAAATGTAAAAAAAAAAAAAATCATTTTTGTCCCTCTAGTTTGACTATGTGTGGTCTTTTTAGTAGTAGTAGTTGTTGTAATAATGCACTACTCCATCTGTGCATGCATTTTATTTTTTAGAAATAAATTTCTAGATTAACAAGAAATATACTTGAGGCTGAAAGTATTTTCTTAGTATTTTTAAGTAGCTCTTCCTGCTTTTTTATTTTTTGTTTCACTATTTGGGTTTACTCAATTGGTTCCCCTACTATTGTACTTGTCTGTCTGTCTGTCTATGTTAAAAGGAGATGATTAATCTTGTATCAGCAAACATATTAAGTAACTACTTTAGGTCAATTTTGTATATTTATCAAAATGTCAGTTTAGGGACCTTTGTGGTATCATTTATTAAAAAGAGGAATAGGAAGTTCAGAAAATTGCATGGTGTCTGAAAACACCATTTTAAGATTAACTTAGAAGGAATAGTTCAACCATACACAAGTACGCAAATCCCTACAGAACTGATGCCAAAGACACAAGTCAAGTTCAGGCTTCTGGTTGGTCTACGGTTACCATGGGAATTAAAGATAACGGTTCAGGTAAAAATTAATATAGTGAATCAATGACATAGTGCTCACATAAAATGATCACCCATCACTGGGAGCCATAGAATAATATCCTTTTTAAAATAAACAAACAGCATGGAAATATTGCCTATAGTTATCAGTACATTTCAAAAGATCTCAGATTGGTAGTCTATTTCATAAATATATAATAGCTTCTCCCTTGCAAAAAAAAAAACCTTCCCCAAAACCCAAAGGCAGTGGAATGGTCAGGAAAGGGTGCACCTAATGAAAGCCATGCTGTGATTTCACCCTTGGTGTGCTAATGAGACACTTAACTCATAGCCCTGTTCTCCTGGCTTTGCTCCTAAACAAACGGTACCATCTTGGCAGTCACCCAACTGTTCTTCTAATTAATTCACGATCAGGCTCTCTTTTATTCCCTTGTCCAACTCATCACTTTTCATTTTCCACTAATGCACTTGAGAGAAAAGGCCAAGGAAATGCTAGCAGACTCTCAAACAACTTTGGACATGGTAGGACCTCATTGGTCCCTGTAGCCCATATTAGGATCACATCCTAACATAACTTAAATATAATTTTCCTCTAGATGTAGACTAGGCTGTCAGAACTATGTTAAAGCATCATAAAGTCTCCTTGAGAATGTTCCATTACACAGCAAAGCCAAACAAATTCTTATCTCCCTATGAAAAACTATCACTTTAAGTAGGCCTGTGTCTGGGTTGCCATAATTGTCCACTATTACCAGGGACAAAATGTAGGACAAATTCGAGACCAAACTGTAGGACAACTGCAGGACAAAACTCAGCCCAAAATGTAGGACATTTAAGGTCCTCCCTTTTTCTTAAATGCTATACATGATGATGAACATTTTCACCTTTTTCTTTCTCCTGTATGATATTTAACACCTTTTGCCTGGTGAAGAGGCCAGTGTAGCTTGGAAAGCTTGCAACATATATATTGTGCATTATGGTTGGCCCCCTAAAAGTATCATTGTTTTGTGGATTTTGGATGTTAATATTCTTTGTGATATGGCCAACATGGCTACCCCTGGATATACCACATTAGTTAGATAGTATTCTGGAACATATGGAATCTCTGATTAAAACCGAAAGTCACCACCTCACTGTCATAGAACATCAGTAAGATCACACCCAGTCAGTTCCCAAAGCTGCATAAGAAAAGGAACATTTGAGTTCAGGATAATAAGTAAAATCAGCATTTTCCCAAATCTAACCTTCAATGGTGCATGCAACCACTTCAATGGTGCATGCAACATACATGCTCCCCAGCTGACCCGTGGCTGTCTCATTTGGAACAGGAGTACTTTCTATACCCAGCCCCTTCAGTGTTTTCCCTTGCAGAACCGAGGATTTATAAGATGAAGACAGAGAAAATTGTCAATTGCACTAACTATTCCTATGGAGAAAACCCTAAATGTGTAGAACATGGCACTTGAAATTGTTCTGGTCATATGCTTGCTGAGGAGTGTGGTAATTGTACACACGGTTGTTAAGAGGGTGGCACTATTTTCACATTTTTTTTGTCCCATCACTCATCTAGATTTATGCAAAATATAGCATATACCAAATATAACCTATTTTTAATTGTTTATAACCCGACTCATTGGTTTTTGTTTTTTTGAGAAATCTGTTCTCATCATATGTGACAAAGTAAAACACTGAATTTCTAAGTTTGATTAGTTGACTCTTTGATTCATCTAGCTTTCCCACTGTGCTTCACTTTAATGATATTACTGGGTTTTGCATCATTTGCAATCTCCAAAGCTTTTGTCTTCAATCTGTATTTATTTACATTTAAAATTACATTTTTAAAGCTTTAGCTTCTACAAAACCTTTCATTTGCTTGCTCGATATGGAAAAAATAAACTAATCTTTGTGGAATAGATCTCTTCCAATACAACCTTGTGTAGTTATTCTATATTTTAAAGGTCATGTCTGAATTATACCCAAAGGCAATGATGGACATATGTTTCATTAATATTAAATATTTATTTAATAAATATTTATTTAAAGCATCTGTAGCAAAAGAAACTTTCTAAAAAATTGTACTTCCATGTTCACTTCCATGTTAAGTGAACAAGCCATGTTAAGTGTGACTTGTGATATTTGAAATAATGAAGGAACACAATGCTACGTTTCAGAAGTAACCCAATGAGTCAGAATGATAAATATGTAATGAGTAACATTTCTAGGTTACATTTTGGTAACTTTTGGGGGCATTCTCAGAGACATTTTGAGTGATTTTTCTAAAAAAGGAAATATGTACTACCCTTATGATTCCTAAGGATTCTTCCCCTGAAAGATGTTAATGAAAAAGTAATGAAAAAGTAACAGGAAAGAATTTAAAAAGTAACAGAAAAATAAGAGTAGTATAATAATAATATATAAAAAGGAGGGAGGGACATGGAGAAAAAGAAAATGTGGCAGCACCTTTAAAAAAACTGTTTTTTATTTTAGTATAAGCTTTCATGGATAAAAACCTACTTCTTTGGATGCAGGCCTCAGGTATAAAGCATATTTATACACATGTATATGCTATCCTATGATAGCAATGCCACCCTATACTCTACACTGGATGAACAAACAGGGAGGACTCCATGCAAGAGGATTAATGGGCACAAATCTGGCCTAAGAAATGGCAATACCCCCAAAATGGCATAATATTTCAGTGTCCAGGAAGACATACAGCAAGGGATTTAAAGGTTGCAGTCCTTGAACAAGGAAATTACAAAGGAAAACTATAAAGAGAAACAGCTGAATTGAATTATATTCACAAATTTCAACACATTAGCAGAGGTATGAACAAGGACACTGACTTTATGGAACTCTACATATATGAATACAAATGGTGTTGCTAATGCACATACAGTGGTACCTCGGGATACGAAATACCCAGGTTACGAAATTTCCGGGATACGAAAAAATCCCATTGGAAATAATTGTTCCGGGTTACGAATGTTTTTTCGGGTTACGAAAAATTTTTTTGGTGCTTTTCGGCGCTTTTTCGCACGAAACGCAGCTTTTCCCCATTAGCGCCTATGGCATTTCGGCTTACGAAGGCTTTTCGGGTTACGAAAGCGGCCGCGGAACGAATTAATTTCGTAACCCGAGGGAGCAGTGTATAACAAAAAAGATATTCTCAGAGAAAGCTTTCAACCCAGGGAAACTAAGGTGCGTTACAGACGGCCCAGAAGGGGCCGTCTCGCGCCGCCGCCGGTTGCAGCGTCCAGGAACCGCAGCAGCCAAACGGCGCTGTTCCCGGACATTGCCGAGAAGGAGCGCAAAAATTATGCTCCTTCTTGCTCCCCGGAAGAGACGCCGCGAGGCGCTAGTCGTGCACTCATGGCGTCATTTCCGGGGCACAACGTGCGGACGCAGAGCGTCCATTATGTCAAGATGGTGGCGTCCGTGTGGAACGGCCACCGCCATTTGTTACGGACAGAGTCCGTAACAGGATTAGGGGCGTCTAGAAGAGACGCCCCTTTTTTAAACTGGGACGTCCTGAGGACGTCCCAAATGGCGGTATGTAACCCACCTAAATTTCAGTAACAAGATTATTGCTTTCACACATCAACACTAGCTGACTGTAAAGATCTGGAAGATATGTATCCTCTCTCCCAGCCCTTTGAAAAAATAGGGCAAGGAACATCATTTGCATCTTTCTTACTTCCATTACATTTTATCCCAGCTCTGCAACTGTATAAATATGATTTTTATACCTGAGACCTTAATGCCACTCAGTACTGCATCTGAAGAACTTTCGGTTTATATCAACAAAAGCTCATGCTAAAATAAAGATCAGTTAGTTTTAAAGATGCTGCCATGTTTATTTTTCCCCTCCTCCCACTTCCTCCATTTTATGCTGCAAGAGACTAACACGGCTACTTCTTCTTTAAAAAGTAAAATAAAATACCACAATAGATGGTGGTGTTTTTTTTAAATGAGACATTCACAGTAACAAACTCGCTCTCGTGTATCGAAGCCCAGCTGAAGGGAGGGCACAGTTTGGCTGGCCTTTAGGAATAGGTAATTGATGGTTCTCTTTTGCAGGACAGATGCTGAGATGTTAGGACTCAAGTTCTTTCATTTTCTCTCTCTTCATTGCTGCTTCTCCCTTTTGCACACACAACAGGCACTGCAGGCAATTGCTGTTCACCTTCCATGATCAGGTATGGATGTTTTCTTCCCTTTCCAGGAGTTTTTTTTTTTAACCTAACCTATACTGTTACGTATGGATTTTGTGCAACTGACCTTGGATGTGGCAGTTAAATGGGAAAGAATAATAGAATCATTGAATTGTAGAGTTGGAAGAAGCCCCGTGGGCCATCCATTCCAAACCCCTGCCTGCAGGAACTCAAAATCAAAGCATCCCCGACAGATGGCCATCCAGCCTCTGTTTAAAAAAACATCTCTCCTCCAGGCTAAACATTTCCAGCTCCCTGAGTCTCTCCTCATAGGGTATGGTTTCCAGACCTTTCACCTTTTTGGTCATCCTCCTCTGGACATGTTCCAGGTCACTGGCAAGTATGCCAGTGATTTTATGTGATTTTAAATTATATTTTATATTGTGTATATTTTGTGTGATTTTCTATATAGATATTTTAATTGTTTGATATTGATTACAGAACATGGCCACATAGCCCAAAAAACCCACAAAAAAACATGGATGCCGGCCATGAAAGCCTTCGACTTCATAAAGTTCAATAGTTAATCAAAATGGACCTTTAGTACCCATCTCTGTTGTCAGGTCTCATTATTTCCTAGTCAGTGAGCAATTATTTCAGTTTCTAATAAATTATAAAAAAAATAATTTTAATAAACTCTGTTTTTGTTGTTGTTTTTTTTAAAGATATATAAAAGAACAAAGTGACAGGGAGACTTTGGAAGAAGTAGACTTTCTTTAAAAAAAAATACCATAGGTTACACAGGTTGACTCCAGAATCCTACTGAAGCTCCAGTCAGTAATAAAACCAATTTGTATTGGTGTGAAATAGGCATGAAACAAAGGTGATTTCCAAACAACAGAGATACTAAAATTCAGTAGTTTATGATATATTATGCCGAATACTTACTGTACGAACACCCAAAAACTTCAACCCTCAGGCCTATATTTCCACCAGGATTCCATTTCAGAGGAATAAAGCGAACAAATCGAGCCTTAACAGAGTGAAGAAACTTGTGCTGTACCACACTGTCAGCATTGGTGTTCCCTTGGAAGACCTGCAAAGAGAAAGAAGTTTGTGTAATTTTGCTAAAAGAGAAATAGCATGCAATTCTTTTTAACCCCCCCAAAAAAACACAGATGACTCGTTCAAATATTGGTGCTCACAGCCAAACACATGTAACAGGTTTATGCTCTATTTCTCATCACTCTTGCTGACTAAGAAGTTCAGTGTATGGAGCACATAGGTCAAATAATAAAATCTAAGAAATATAATCACTCTTTAAGAATACCTGGTCAGGATCATCAAAGGAGAATGTTACTGCACCACCTTGATAGATGGCCATCCAATCTGTATAAACACCCATAGCACCTTTCTACTGAAGTCTACCCTTTTCCACTGATGAATAAATTATAGTGCTGGAATTTTTCTCTAGAGTTTAGCCAAAATTTGGTTCACTGCAGTTTCCTTCCATTGATTCTCATTACGCTCTCTGGAGCAACAGAGATGATATTTGGTAGACTACTATTTCTACTACTGAACTTAACTTCTCCAGGCTAAACATATCCATCTCTCTGGACTGTTCTTCCTAGGACCTGGTGTCTACTTGAGTGTTGGTAGGAATTGTGCAATCCTGCACATGTTGGTGGATGGCAACTTCCAGCATTCCTCACCATTGGATCTGTGCGCCAGGGCTGATAGTTGCAGTCCAGCAACATCTAGAGGAGTACATGACTTTCCACTGCAATAGAGGTTGAAAATTTACTTTAAAAAGTTAATGGCTGCAGTCAGATGTCTACAAAACAAGATGTGTTCTGATTACATTTTTGATTTTAAATCCTCATCCAAATTGACTTTTTTTTTTAAAAAAATTGCAATGCAATTGCATGAGTTCTCAGTTATTTTCTGACTTCATGGCAATTCTACTGTATTGAGAGTTAATTGTGGGATCAGGGTTAGGGTTAGTTAACGATTTATCTAACACATCCCCCTCCAAACCCACACATATAACAAGTGGTTGAAAGGGGGGACTGACAATGTCATGAAATATCTACATTGTAGGTTTAATTCTGTGTGAATCTTACAACAAAACAGGTTGGGGTATTGATATGGATCATAAGGCCAATGAATGACTGGCACTTTTCTCAATAGTGATTACTGGGAAAATTGTTACATACACACACACACACGAAAATGCAAATGCTACCCTGTAGTACAAAACAAACTCTTGTCCTATTTACCTAATCATCAACTCAACATCCACAACAGAGCACAAAGCAGCAGGAGTAGGTGAAACATTAAACAAAACTTAACAATATGCTACTCTTTCTTCAACACTTAGGGAGGCTTTACACCTCATAACTATAAAAGTAAACAAAAGTTAGCTACATCATGAAAGGTATACAGCTATGCTTTTTTATGTTATAATCACAATATAAAATTGTTATACCATGACTATTATGAAATGGAAAACTACATGTAGGTAATTGCATTAACTTTGGTTTCTGCAACCTACATTATGATAGTTGGTTTGCTCAGGACATTCCATTTTCTTATTCTTATTCTTAATTTAATGTGGTGCCCAGGACTGTTCATAGTACTCCAGAGGTGGTCTGGCCAGAACAAAATAGGTCTATTGCACTTCTTCAGATCTGAAACTATGCTTCTCTAAAGACTACAGTTTGAATCTTAC
Source organism: Sceloporus undulatus (assembly GCF_019175285.1). NCBI lineage: Eukaryota > Metazoa > Chordata > Lepidosauria > Squamata > Phrynosomatidae > Sceloporus > Sceloporus undulatus. The sequence goes on along the minus strand of NC_056522.1, from coordinate 244,484,394 downwards.
TGGTCAATTTCATCTAGAGTAGACTCATTGAAGCAGCTGTTGAACAATAAGTCAACAGATCAGTAAATCTTATTAATTTAATGGATTTATTCTAGTTAGATTATCTCCTTTAGGTTTTTGGTGTTTTTTGTGGGGAGGGGTCAGTTGATATACCACAAAAGTATATAGTTCCTCATAATGAGATCAGATTTGTCTTTCAATAGCTTGACCATCCCTGGCTCTCATTTCCCTTGTCATAAATATGCCTCGGTTTCAAAAGGAATCTGTTGTTCAGCTTTGTGGATACATGCACTGGTTAATAGTTTTTAAAGTCTAAAACCTCCTTAAGCATATGTTAGTATTTCTACAGGATTCTGTAACAGATTAATTACAAACAGTGCAAGATCTAATTTTGAAATGAGCTTGATCTCTTGTATTACTAACACTGCTATAAAGGAAATCAGAAAGCAGGTACTCTTCTGGAGTATCTAAAGAGTATTTGATGGGGTGGTTAGGTCTCTCCTAAGCCCTTAAATTTTCCATTTAGTAGATGCATAATAATGACACATCATACTGATTTCATTGCTTAAATATGAGGGTTAAAGAGATCCACATATCTATGTAATCAGAAATGAGATATAAAGGTTTTCCTCCAGACACGTAATTAGAGCTCAGGGCTGTGTAGAAGCCATAAAAATCTGCCACAATGTTCTCACGACTGCACCTATCAATATCAGCATCAATTCAATCTATTAGGAGTGTCTGGTGATATATAACTACAACAAGATGTTATCCTCTCTGTGTAATCAATAAGTCAGTTTTCAACAATGCCTCTGTTGTGTACACCAGCTGAGAAATAGAAAAGATGGGGAATCCTCCATTGCTTTTAAGTATCTACCTTTAGGAAAGCAGGTGTAACAAGTGATCAGAACCTCATAGCTATAGATGTAATGGAAATGTTAGGAGGTAAAGGAATCCCTGGAACAGACTGTCTGCTCATCAAGGCATAATAAATGAAACTGTAACATCAGGACAAGGCTGATGTTAAAGTTTCTATCTCACTTGATAGCCTCGGGATGGCTAGCAGCAATGTATTTACACATCTCCACAAGCTGGCTACCATAATGACCACAGTGATTATCTTTTCTCCCACTTTATTAGGCAGGTAATGGGGTAGGTTTGAACTGTAAGTGGAAAGAAGCAGTGTTGGCACACAAACATGACTAGTGAGATGGCAGACTGGAGGTTAACTACTTTCCAAAGGGAGTTTCTTGAAGAGGTAGCTAATGCTTTCTCTTCTGTCAAAGTCACATAGGTGATCTGAACTGAAAGAGAGAAAAAAAAGTAAAAACTAGGAAAACTCAGCACTACAGATGTTCTAAATTTGCATTACTGAATGGCTCAGAGCAAGAGAGATCAGATGCAAAGCCCTGCCCACTGCAATCCACTGAACAGATCTCATCCACTTTGTACCTGCTAAATGATACTGACACCATCTGCTAAACTGTACATTTTAAAGACTAATTAATTTCAAGGACATTTAGTGAAGGTGTAGTATTTGTGGCTCTGGCAAACTTTGCCAAAAGAGTCATTTTGATGATTATGATATTGACAGTGACTTTAAGAACCAGGCCCACCAAGCTGCCTGCATCTTGTGAAACACTATATATTGGGTATGCAAGTGCATTAATCGTCCTTAATTGTTACTCACTGGTTCAGAACTTTGAAAGGAAAGTGGATGGGTGTTGAATTATACAGTCAACATGCTTGTTTTTATGAATCAGTGTAACCTATTGGTTTAAGTGTTATACTAGGCTCTGGGAGACCAAGATTTACTTGAACACCCTTACTTGGCCACAGAAATCCACTGAATGGCCTTGGACAAATCACACTCTCTCAACCTCAGAGGAAAAAAATATCAAACCCTCCCTAACCAAACTTGCCAAGAAAACCCAGTGAGAAGGTCATCTTAGGGTTACCACAATTTGGAAATCACTTGAAGGAACACAACAAACAAACAAAATGCTTGTTATCAGAATGGATGAAGCCATGTTGGAGAGGCAGGCTTATTACTGTAACAATTGTTGGTGGGGATTTCTCTCCTTGCTCTTTCAATGTACCCTGCATCTCCATAAATAACTATTTTATCTCCTAAAGCGATTAAGAGTGGCACAGCCTCTTACTAATGACAGTTATTCCAAGGGCAGTGTGTATTTCGTCTTGGATAAGAAATTACCAGTCATTCTCTTAAATGGGAAAGCAAAAGTCCATGGTAATCACTAGAGCAGTGAAACCTTTAGAGACTGAGTGCCCAAACTCAGTGGCATTCCCACACTGGCTGTCACCTGGGGGGGAGGGACTTCTAGGGGTGGGACTTCTGCCTTCCACGGGGGAAAGACATCTGGGGAGAAAACCCAAGGCACACTCTCACCCTCAGGCTAACAATAGCAAACCCCTCTCTGATGAAATTTGCCAAGAAAACTCCATGATAGTTTCACCTTAGAGTCGCCGTAAGTCAAAAACAACTTGAAGGCACAACACACACATAACTGATGCTATCTCAGCCTCAGAGGATGACATTGGATATCCCTCTCTAATGAGGTTTACTACATAGTTTCACCTTAGGGTCACGAGGAACTGGAGCTTGAAAGGAGGGGAGCGTGCTCTGAGCCCATAAGTTGGAAATGACTTGGAGGACACAACAACATCAACAATAAGTATAATGAAGCACATAAGGCACAGCACAAGAACAAGAACAAAGAGAGCCAGTGGTTTGAGCCTGCAACTCTGGAAACCAGAGCTCGAATCCCACCTCAGCCATGAAACCCACTGCAAGACTTTGGGCAAGTCACTCTCTCTCAGCTTCAGAGGAAGGCAACGGCAAACCTCCTGTGAAGAAATTTTGCCAAGAAAACCCCATGGATAGCCTCACCACACCTCACAAAACTACAGAATCCCATAGCATAGCAATGGGCCATCCGGACAGAAGGGTCAAGGCTTCCACCCAGAAGTGTGACTTCCACCCAAAAGCACCATGCACTGCCCATTCTTGTTGAGGTTCAGTTTTCCATGGGAGAACTGGGCCACACATTCCTCTCCTCCCCTGCTTGCCATGGCCCATTTCTCCCGCAGGATACTGAGCCCTGATAAGGAGCCAGGCCAAGTGCATGTGCCTGGCAGTCCCTGCCCCTACTTGTTGTGGCTTCCATGTGCCCTCAGAGACAGCTTCACATGCCAGAGAGGGCACACATGACACAGGTTTGCCACCATGGCTCTAGAGTGAAAGGATGGAAAAATCTGTTCCCTGGTTTGTTGAGTGTAGAGTAGGTAGCTTTTCCTTTTCTTCAACAGCATTTAGAATTTACATTTCTATACCATTTACAAGTGAATTCAGCACTCTCTAAGCAGTCTACAGTCTATAAGTCAATTGCCCCCAACAAGCTGGACTATGAAAGAATGGAACCACAAAAGGATGGAAGACTGAGGAGCATTACATACGCGCACAAAGTACATCCCCAGGACGTACTAGGGTTAGGAAGGGGCGTCACTTCCTGACACCCCTAACCCTACTACGGACTGGGTCCGTACAAAATGGCAGCGCCCATTCCACACGGGGGCCGCCATTGCTACATCATGACCACGCTGCCTCCAAACGGGGTGGCGCGGAAGTGACATACAGTACTGGGCCCGTGTGAGGGCGCCTGGGGCGCCCTTTCCGTGGCCCCAGAAGGAGCTCCGTTTCAGAGCTCCTTCCACCTTTGTGTCGCTGGGCACAGCCTTTACATGGCTGCGCCAGCAACACAGAGCAGAAAGGGGCCAAGCAGCCCCTTTCTCCTCCTCCCCGCTGCCGCCGGGTGTCCTTGGGGCTTGAAGCCCCAAGGACACCCCTTTCCAGGCCGTGGGGAAGCGGCAGCATGGAAAGTGGCGGATCGGAGCCTCAGAGGCTGCTGTTGTGGCAGCCGAGGCCCCGATCCGGTGGGGAAAGGGCCGGATACAGGCCGCCCCAAACGGGCGGTCTGTAACATGACTGAGTCAATCTGTAGCCCTCTGGGATCACATTCACAATATTGTGGCTTTTGTACATTTTGTTCAACAAAAGTAGCCAAGTGAATTCCAAAAGTAGCCAAGTGAATGCTAAGAATTCAAGGAAATCTACTAACAACTGAAACCATTCCCCTTGACAACTTGCAAAATCCTAGACGATGATGTTACAGCCTACTGGGTGATATGTGTGTGCGTATGTGTCTTCAAATTGCCTGTCAACTTATGGTGACTCGATTAATTTCATAGGGTTTTCATAGGCAAGGAATCCTCAGAGGTGGTTTTCCCAGTTCCTCCCTTTGATAGAGAGCCTACAGCACCCAGAATTTGTTGGTGGTCTCCTATCCAAGTACTAACCATGGTTGACTATTATTATTATTATTATTATTATTATTATTATGCTTTATTTATATTGCACTGTAGATTTACACAGTACTGTGCATACAAACAATAAAATAGATAAAGTAAACCTGCCCAAGGCGTACTATCTAAGAAATAATAGCATAATACATATAAATAATAAATAACAATACAGGAAAGGGTACAATAAAGTAAAGCAGGCAACAAATTAAAAACATCAAAAAACAAATAATAGTCACGCAATGCCTGGGAATGCTTCTCTGAACAGGATGGCCTTCAACACAGTTTTGAAACTGGTTAAAGAAGTGATGAGCTGTGTTTGTGGGGGAAGGAGATTCCAGGAGTGAAGGGCAGCAAGTTAAAAGGGATGAATCCAGGACGGGGCAGTGAAAATTCTAGGCTGAGACAGCAGACCTTGACTATTAGAATGGAGGGCAAGAGTGGGAAGGTAAGGAGAAAGAAGGTTAGATAAATAAGGAGGGGCCAGCCCATGCCGGGCTTTAAAAGTCAACAGCAAAAGCTTATAGTGAATACGGAAGGGGAAGGGGGGCCAGTGAAGGGATGATAATAGAGGAGAAACAAGGTCAAAGTGGCGAGCAGATGTAATAATGTGTGCAGCTGAATGCTGGACAGAAATTAAAAGGTGGAGGTGTGAGAGAGGAAGCCCTGCCAGAAGGAAGTTACAATAATCTAGTTGCGAGATGACCAGAGCGTGGATCAGAGTCTTGGCAGTAGAGGCCAAAAGAAATGGACAGATTTTTGCAATATTGTAGGGAAAGAATCTATAGGCCTTGGTTGTGGCCTGGATCTGGGGGATACACGACAGAGAAGAATAAAAAATGAAACCAATACTGCGGGCTTCCTGGACCGGTTGAATAAAGATGTCGTCAACAGAAACAGAAAGGGAGTATTGGAGGGAGGGCTTAGGTGGAAAGACAAGAAGCTCCATCTTGGACATGTTGAGCTTCAAATGCCGATGGCGCATACACTGAGAGACAGCTGTAAGACAAGATGAAACTTGCTGTTCAAGCCGCGGAGAAAGGTAAGCTGAGTGTCATTGGCATACAGATGATAGGAAAAACCAAAAGAGCTGATAAGTTTTCCTACGGACAGTGTGCAGAGAGAAAACAAAAGGGGACACAAAACAGAGCCCTGATTAACTCCAACATATAAAAGAAGAGAAGATGAGGTCTGACCACCCATGACCACTGTAAAAGATCTATTTGACAAATAAGATCTAAACCAGTCAAGAACAGAGTCTGAGAACCCAAGGTCAGAAAGTATGTCATCTAGAAGACCATGGTCAACAATGTCAAAGGCCGCAGACAAATCAAGAAGAGTGAGAACAGAGTAAAAGCCATTCGCCTTGGCCCATAAAAGATCATCCGAGATCTTAGTGAGAGCCATCTCTGTAGAATGCTGTGGGCAGAAACTGGACGGAAAGGGATTGAGAATGGAGTTGGCTTCAAGAAACTCAAGACAGCGAAAATAAATGACCCATTCCAAAATCTTAGAAAGAAAAGGAAGAAGAGAAATCGGACGATAGCTAGACAATGAAGAGGGGTCAAGAGAAGGTTTTTTCAGAATAGGGAAAACTAAAGCCTGTTTAAAGACCGTAGGGAAAGAACCTGTAGAGAGAGAGAGAGATTAAAGATATAGAGAAGCACAGGTAGAAAAGAGGGAGCTATAGAAATTAGAAGAAGAGTAGGAATTAGATCAAGAGAACAAGTTGCAGGTTTGGAAGAGTTCAGTAGTGTAGTGAGTTTATCCAAAGAAATAGGAGGAAACATAGAAATTTTTTAGGCGAGAATGATAGAAGATTAGTAGAAGAAGAAAAATTGGGAGGGACTATCTCAGAGAGAATAGTGGTAATTTTTGAGATGAAATAGTTAAAAATCATAAGGAGAGAATGATGAAGAGACAGGAGGAGAGGGAGGTTTAAGCAAAGAGTTGAAGGTGGGGGAAAAAACGCTGCGGGAACCTCTCATTGGTGCAGATCAATGATGTATAACAATTCTGTTTTGCCATGGACAGGGTGCATGAAAAGGAAGGGAGAACAAGTTGGTAATGAATAAAATTCGCTCACTCCCTGGACTTTTTCCAAAGGCATTCAGCTGCTCGAGAGCAGGACCGGAAAAACCTAACAATGGGAGTAAGCCAGGACTGATGCCTAGTCATAGAAGAAGATGTGTGTACAGATACAGGGGCAAAGCTGTCAAAAGTTGAAGAAAGAATGGAATTAAATAAAGACATTGCTGGATCAGCAGAGTCCCCAAGATTTAGAGAAGAAAGAGATGAATTCAAGGTCTGACTGAGATGGTTAGAATTAACAGAGTGAAGATTGCAAAAATAGCATTGAACAGTATGGCGAGGAGGTGGAGTATAAGTAAGAGTAAAAAATATTAAATGATGAACAGATAATGGAAAGTCAAATGCCAGGTAGTCAGAAATGACACACTTTGCAGCAAGAACTAGGCCAAGAACTAGACAGTGACCGAAAGAATGAATTGAAGAGTTGGAATGTGGCTGAAAACCAAAAGAAGCTAAGAGAGAGCTAAAGTGAGATGTTATAGGATTACTGGAATTGTCAAAGTGGATATTAAAGCCACCTAGGATCAAAGTGGGAACTGCATCTGAAAGAAAAAATGTCAGCCATGACTCAAGGCTGAGAGGGACTGGGTAGCAGAACCAGGAGGGCGATAGATAACTGCAATCCAGAGCTGTAAAGGAAAAAAAAATAGTCTAATAGAATGACTCTGCTTAGCTTCCAAGATCAGATGAGATCTGGTGCCTTTAGAGCAGGGGTAGGCAACCCTTTTGAGCCGGGGGCCGGGTTGCTGTCCCTCAGACAACTGGGGGGCCGAAGCCAAAAAAATAAACAATTAAATAATTTTTAAAAATTAAATAAATAAATAAACCGGGACAAATGTAGGACAAAAATTTCAAATGGAGGGCACTTTTTAAATAAAAAATGGAGGACACGCAAAAAAATTTGCTGATTTTTAAAAAAATGTTAAGATAAATGCATGTTTCTGAGGCTTCTATAGACAATTGCCCCACCATGCCCCTCGCGCGAGACGCCAAAGGCCCCGGCGGCAATCGGTGGCAGGACTGGGCTGGGGCCGGTCCCAAGGCCTCACCGGGCCGCATCCGGCCCGCGGGCCGCAGGTTGCCTACCCCTGCTTTAGAGTATTTAGGTAAAGGAATCCCAGAGGCTTAATGTAGTAAATAGATTAAAAAATAGTTTTCATTGTAATAGCACAGTTAGACAAGAAAAGTACATCTCCTGGGGAACAACTGATTCAGGTAGTGTTTGCAACCCTAACCCTAGAAAGCTTTTTGTTAACATGGATTTTGGCTTAATGCCAGTGAAGTGTGATGATTAAAATGTCAGACTAGGAGTTGGGGGAAAGAACCAGTTTCAAATTCCCACCCAGACATGAAAGTCACTCTGCTATCTTTGGCCAGTGAGTATCTCTCAGCTTAATCTATCTCACAATTATTTAATGCCAATAATGGAAATGAGTATATAACATACAGTTAGTTCCTCAGAGGAAGAACAAGGTACAAATGGGATAAATAAATAACATTAGATAACCATGTGAAAAGTTTCCTCACTAATGCTTTGTAGTTTTTCTGGCTACCGGTACAGGGAATTATTGTTTCCTTCTAATCATGTGGTTCATGATTTGATGTCAGAGGTGGCTAGTGCCACCTCTACTCTCTCTTCTCCTGAAATCTTCTCCTCTTCTGAACCACAGAATTCTCCTTCAGTTGTTGCTTTGGGAGTCCAGTGCAGCCCCTGTGATACCAGAATATTATCCATTGGCTGATTAGAAATATCTGATATCTGGTCTTTTCTTTTTGCATCTGGTGCCCTCTAACACTATACAGCTATAGCACTGTCATCCCATTTTAACCAACATGGCTGCATCTTATGGAATCATGGGGTTTGTTGTATGGTCAAAGGCAGAATAGGAGCTCTTTGACTAAAAATTTAGAGTTTCCCCTTCTACATTGCAGATCCCAGAATTCTGTAGGATGGATTCATGTCAGTTAAAGAGGAATCACAGCACTACAGTTATGTAGTATGACAGGCCCCCTGGCCACACCAGATAAAAAACATTTGGTTGTTTGGGCAGTTGCATATGAATGTATTATATGGACTGATTCCATCTGTCTTTCTGAAGTTTTGTTCTACACAGCTTTAGGAAGAGTGGCTAGATCTTGAAGCTGGCATTTTCTATTTATGGGGGAGAATGCCTTCTCTGACAATATTATTCTCTGATATTTTGTATACTTTATGAGGATATGATAAAATGTATGTCAGATTATCTAGTCTATGCCAAATGAAACACTCTCTGCACTCCTTATATTCTGTGAGAAATATCATACTGATAATGTCAAGGGTTTTTCCCCCCATGGTTTTAAAAAGGTACTGAGTAGTGATTGAATACAGGATGCTATTTCTAAAATTTACTTTTATTTGTTGTTAGGAGTCTTGGAAAATACATGCAGTAGTGCAGATAGTTAACTGGTTCATTTATCTGTAGTCACAGTAAAGAGCTGGCCGTTTTTAAACAGAAACTGAAAAAATAGTCTGCTCAGCTGGGGAGAAGAGTCCATGATAAGATACAGCCTTCCACATGAGTGCATTTTAATTGTGTGGCTCAGTCAAGCAGAAACACACCCATCATGAGATGCTAAATTACACAACTTCTCTGCTTCAAGCCCCCCTCCCCCATATAAATATTTGCTTGTTGAAAAAGGCCACTAGACTTTAGCACTCAAAGTCTGTGATATTCTTCCAAAGTGATAAATTTACGTTTTGTGGCAATATACAGTTGATGTTATGATCATAGGTGTCATTTAGGCTGCAATTCCTAGGTATACTTGTGTTGAAATAAACTGTACTGAAATCAGAGGCAGGTCCAAAATGCACAGGCCAAATAAAGTGACTTCCAGCCAATTTGGGAGTGTGACATTTAGGTGATGCACAGCTTAAATCTGCTCCTGCTGGTGACTGCTTGGGACTGTAGCAGCACAGTTCCCACAGTCCCAGCACAGCCTGTGTGCTTTGGCCCATAGTTGTGTTAGTCTGAATATCGTTATGCAAAGGGATCTTATAGCACCTTTGAGACTAACTTTGCAAAAGAAGTTGTAGCATAAGTTTTCGTAGACTTGGTAAGCTTTTCGTAGGATAAGTGTATCATAAATTTCTTTTGCACAGTTGGTCTCAAAGGTGCAACAAGGTCCTTCTGTATTTAAATCAATGGCATATAATTTCAAGCACTATTGGTTAACAGTGTATAATCTGATTTCAGCATGTCAATCAGGTTGATCAGGAAAAAAATCAGTTTTGCCTTGGTGCAAATACGTATGTGCAGCTAACGAGATGGACAAGGACAACCTCTTTAATATTCCTACCTAAAATTCACAAACTAGCAAGTGAATTATTTAGATGGCAAGAGTCTTGAGGCAGACTCAGCACAACCTTCGCCATGCCACTTTATTTATTTAGGTATTTATATCCCGCCCTTCAGCCCTAATGGCTCTCAGGGCGGCTTACAATTATTTTTAATCAGACATTTCCCTGCCCTCAGGCTTACAATCTAAAAGACACGAAACAAAAGGAGAAGAGAATGGTGGAGGGAAAGGGGATGAGGTCCAGTGGTTCTTCTCTCCTTCTGAGGCCTGGACCAAGGCAGATGGATTGGAAGGAGGGCTCTTCACTTGAAACTTATCAGACCCCCATGTTTATCCTTAATTTCAGGAGCAATAATTTCAGGGACAGGTATGTTCATCCTTAATTTTAGGAGAATCTGAGGTCTGAGGATAAATTATAGGGTGTGTAAGTGTAAGTACAGCACTCGACTCTCCTCATGAAGTAAAAGTATTCTGAATGGAATCACACCTTGATACCCATGATGAATATGAAAACAGGAGACGCATTCTTGCCACCATTTCATTTGGTGCCTGTATTAAAGGAATATACTTTCACACAGAAATTGATGTAGATGTGGAACTTCTTTATGCAAGGTAAGATCTTGATCAGTCCAGGATGTACCCCTAGGTAAAATAGCTAAAAGTACAAATATAGAAATGGTGCCTTTACTTGACTGCTAAACAGGTGATAAGGAAGTGACATGGTCAGAATAGCACTGTTGGCTATGCACTTTGACACACCAAAAATTGGGTTGTTCACATGAGCCAAAAGGCCCAGATTTCCCCTGGTCTCATGTCAGATAATACAGGCCAAAAAACCCAGGGCAGGAATGGGCCTGACTAGATCTAGAGAAGGGGTAATTTACCCTGGTTTTCCAGCAAGTTTCCAGGAAAGTCTGTGTCAAAACCTGGCTATGCACACTCCTTACTCCTTACTTTGCCATTCTCCTTCCTTTACCATCCACTACCCTGACTGAAAAAGCCCTGTCACTGCATCTGATGTTGAAACAGGGTTGTTGGTCAAATGAATGCATCAGAATCAGTGACTGGAGGTGATGTGGGGTGGGTTCGAAGGCTTTCACGGCCGACATCCATAGATTTTTGTGGTTTTTTTCTGGCTATGTGGCCATGTTCTGCAAGAGTTTATTCCTAATGTTTCACCTGCATCTGTGGCTGGCATCTTCAGAAAATGCTGGCATGGAAATGAGTGGGGTATATATACTATGTGACCCTTGTTTGAGAGGCAATGATTTACGTGTTAATCTCTGTGCTGGTCTGTTGATTAATGGCCAGGCCTCAGGGTGGGAGGAATATGTTAGAAGGCGGTGTGTCTATTTGATTAGTGATCCACTAATTTCTCTCTCTCCCCCCCACCCCATCAGACTAGTAAATAGCTATAGCTGCAGCCCCACAGGGCTTGAAAACTTCCAAGGCAGAGGGAAGATGTGAGATTGATCAAGGACATCAGAGAATCTACCAAAGCATGAGAGATACAAGTAAACTCCCCACCCAATTGTTACAGTGTTGTAACAAGACTGGTCTATCCTGGGCACTGCCTTTCTTACCCTGTAAGCAAACATGAGTTTCCTGGATAATACATGGTAAACAAAGCTGATCTTATGTTTCCTCTCTTTACTTGGATATATAGCCCACTGAATTTGAGTTCTGAATATAGATACTGAGCAAGATAGTGACAATAACTGGAAAAACAAATCAGTAAATAAGCCAGCATCCACTCAAAGCATGCATCTCATCATTTCTTCCCTTGTTCTGTTTCACATGGCTCTAGAATGGAAAGAACATTGGAAAATAATTGAAAACATGATCAAAAATGTATTTCCCAAATGTTGGGAAACTCTGGAAGGCAAAATGTGAACTGATTAGAATCTTTATCATCCTGGAGCTATTCTACCCAAACTTCATATGTATAATTTGCTGTGGAGAAATTGCTGCTTTCTGCACTGAAAATGCCGTTTTCTGTTCAAATATGCCACATATAAATTTTGCACAGAAGACTCCATCTATTGTATTTTCTATACAGACATCATGCATGTAGAACATACTCCAAACTGCAAACAGGCAACTGAAAACTACCATTTCCAAAGACTTTCTTGTAGCAGAGTCAAAATTACTCATTGCTTCTTTCAAGAACTAAATTAGTAAAGAATTATATCACTATATGGCACTGTAAAAATGGGCCTACTCTTTTATGACTTATCTTCAGAAGAATTTCTTGACAGAGTGCATATGTATGATACTTTTAATTTCTTATATTTAAAATTTAGAAGTTGACATTTCTTAATGGCTGTAAGCATAAGAGGTCCACCCTCCCCAGCAAAAAACAAGAGAACACTGCATTTTTCAATAGGATGCTCTTCTTTTCTTGTTTATTAATTAATGGGATGATAAGAGTGGAGCACTTTGAGAATTATAGAATACCCAGAATAAGATTAGTGACATTAAGCAGCACAAATATTTGCACTACAGTTCCCCCAAAAGAGACACATTAAAAAAATGCTAAAATAAAGAAAGGGCAACAGTATTTTCTATTTGAACCAGTTTTGCTGAAAAAGAGGTCCTCTTTACCTCACCTTAAGACAGTATTTTGCCATCCTAGTGGTAACGACTAGCTTGCTGCATCTCTGCCATTGCATCATTTTTTAGGAATGGCAGAAAGTCTGTTTGTTTGTTCTTTTTTGCCTAACCTTTGGCATCCCTAAATACATATATAAGTATCAAATAGCCAGAGCATTATGTAAGAAATCTGATTCTCTTTAGCTGTGTAGTATTGCTGTGATCTCAAAGAAATGGGATTCTATATTCAGTTTGGCTACTGCCTTTGAGCTAAGGGTATAAATCCCTCAAATATATCTTTTAAAATGTCAGTGCAGAGTGGTAAACCATGCTGAGATGCAATAAAACATACTTTATAACTATTATTAATATTAATGTTACAGAAACATTACAAAACCATTTAAGTCATAAAATCTACGCCATATAAATATAAAATGCCTCTCTGTCTCTCTCTCTCTGCCCCCCCTCCCCTTACATCACAAACCCTTTATATCAGGTTCACCCAACAATTATCTTCAATCAAATGTGTCTCAATCTCTTTAGATTTAAAATTTTAGCACATTAAGATATGCATATTTTTCTGGGTTCACCTCAGCTAGATTCACCTTTGCTAATAAAGTGGAATGCAGATCCAGTAGTATTCAAATTCTTTATCTTTATATTTTACATAAATTCCATGCATCCCTGCATGTCCTGGATTAAACTAGTACAACTAACAATGCAAAAAATATGTTTATTGTCTAGCAATAATGGAAAGCAGTGTCTTTCTATATTAAACATCATCAAGAAGTGCTTAGCCAGATAGCATGATATTTGTTGATTCTGGTAATTTGCCAGCTATGAGTGAGGCCTTTTTGTTATTCCATGCTACAATGATCTCAAACTATGGTGTTTATCAGACGAGCTCTTAAAGAGGTACTATTCCAGTGTGACTCCTCTAGCTGCCTCCTGTTGCATGCTGGGATTGGCAGTTTTAAGGAGCTGAACTTCTCTGCCTGAGAATTCTAAATACCCCTCCTTAAAACTGCCAATCCCAGCATGCAACAGGAGGCTGCTAGAGGAATCACACTGGAATAGTACCTCTTTAAGAGCATAGTGTGATAAACATCAAAGATTCTGACTTCATTATCTTACTTCATTTTCACAGGTAACAGTATGACCTCACCTCTGCTCAAAGCTGCAAAATAACACTATATGAAGCAAGCATATAGGAGGGCTAACTTGACTTCAGCCCCATTGTGAAAAAGGAGAATTGGGAAGGCTACATTGTGATGGAATAAAACAGACGCTTGAACACTTGATGTTCCTAATGAACATTCAACACTGCATTATCAGGGAAACCTTTACAATTACTAACTTTCTTTCTGTAGATACATTCTTTCCAACAACTTTCAGATGAAAACTGGACTATTTCTGACCAAGCAACCCCAGAGTTTAGTCGAAAGGCTGTAGCCAGGCAGCAAGAGCGCAAAAGTTGTTAATAAAGAAGAATGCACAAAATTACTATTTTAAGCAGAGAATCCATGTAATTTATGCACTCAGGTTACTAAAAATGTGCAGGAAAAGAAGTTGAAATCAATGGACACAATATTCTGTGTATGTATGTGCAGCATGATGAAAGACAATCTTTGTTTTATAAGAGGGGTTTTACTACCATTGAAGTCCTTGTTTTTATAAGAGGGGCTTTACCATATTCAAAGGAAAGGGAGGCTTTACTCTTTTGAAAGAGATAATAGAGTGATTGCCATCAGACAGGCTATTGAAACAAGCTTCTGACAAGTATAGTAAGTGAAACAACAACTGGTTTTGCTGCAAAGAGTAAGACTTACTTTCCTGAGATATACAGCAGAGAGTTGGAAAAGATTTAGATAACCTCTTCATGAAAGCAAGAAGAGCTGCAAGAAAAAGATGCTGAACCAACAGTAAGGTACTTTTCCCCCTTCAAAAGTGTTTGGTCAGAGGCATTACATTGGTTAAACAGTTTGCAGCTGATCAGAAGACATTAAAGTAGTTTTCAGATTGTGCTATTGGCATTTCAGGAACATTGCACTCCCAAAGTACCACAAATAAAATATTTGTGAGATAACAGTTGTACACAAGAGCTCAGAAGAAGGAGGCTTTTGGGGTGGAATGGGGTTTTTTTCTTCTTCGTTTTTGATCATATTTCTTCAAATGTGAATGATGCACTCTTATCCTTGGGCTGTATCCACTACATAAATGACTGATATTAATGGACATACACCAGTGATGCAGCATGATTGCAGCATGATACTCATGTAACCATGCCATCAGCCTGACAATGCTGGCCCAAATCTAAAATCCAAGTAGGATAAAATCAGATCACAAATGCATGTCTTGCCAGAATACTTTCAGGTGCTAAGCCACAGGACTACAACACCCAACACCATAACACCCAACAACACCTCAAAAACACTGCTGCATTTGTGTCCTGCAAGAAATAACTCTAAAAAATCCTCACTGGTAAGAAAAGGAAACTATTAACTGTATGGGTGCAACTTCCACTTCCTTCACAACACATCTTTCGATTTGTTTGTTTGTTTGTTTTGGGGGGATACTGTAACAGTGTAAGGGTATATGCACTGAATCTGCTGAAGATATTTCAAAATCACAATGAGGCCTCACCTCCCAACACACACACAATAATCAAGCAAAATTGGACAAGCAACACCCTTAGGTAATTGAGCCTAGTTAGAAATTATAAGAAGTGTATTTACATAATGAAGCACAAAATAATGACAACAGACAGAATAATGACAACTGTTGCAGCTGAGTTCTTTAAGGAATAACGAAGGTTGCATGCACTGTGTTTCATTCATACTTACATGGGAGTAATCTATACTAAACATACAGAGGGGACCTCTAAGAGATGTCAGCTACCATTTTCTGCATAGAAATGTCTTCATTCTTGCCATCAAGAATGAGATTTATGCAGATTTACATCTCTGCATTACTATTATGCGGTCCCTTATAGCTGATGATAAATCTTTTTTTATAGGAGGATCGCTGTCTCTAAACAAGCATATGTCCAATACACAAAGAGAAGTTTCATTTCCAGGACAGGCTACAGATCACTTGAAGATATGTTTGGATCATTTTAGCTGTGAACTATAAACAAGTGGTGTTTTGCCGTTACCTCCTTTATTTTTATCCTGTAGTAGAATGTTCCTATGGACTAGTTTGATCCTGTTCATCTGTTCTGTTCTATTTTTCTTTTTCTTCCGCTAGATATTGCAGTCTGTAAAATATCTTATTTATATCCACAAGTTTTGAATCCTTGTGGATAAAGTGAACTTTGGTATGGACAGAATCCAGAGACATAATAGTGTTTGGAATATCAGTAAAGCAAAGGGATCTTGTAGCACCTTTGAGACAAACTATGGGAAAGAAGTTGTAGCATAAACTTTCATAAACTTGGTCTACTTCCTCACATGCATGGACAGAACTGATGCTCAGGAAGGACCGTTCTAATTAGAATGCATAAATAGCAATCAAAATGCAAAACCTGTGGGTATGGTGAGGTGACAAGTTCAGTTTGAAAAACCTGGTGGCACAGTTGTTAAATGCCTGTTCCGCAGCCACTCACTCACGAACCACAAGGTTGTGAGTTCAATCCCAGCCAGGGGCTCAGGGTTGACTTAGTCTGGCATCCTTCTGAGATCACTAAAATAAGTACCCAGCTTGTTGGGGGAAGTTGGCTTACACATTGAACACTGCTTAGGGAGTGCATTGATAAGTGGTATAGAAATGTACTTGCTATTGCTAAGGCTGTTGAGGAACAAAAGCAGGAGAGAAGATGCTGCCTAAAGCTAGGGTGGGTGGATGATCATATGAATGGTGAAGGGAGTTTTGGACTAGTCTACATTCAGGTTAACTGCAGGGTGGAAGATACTAAAGATCTAGCATGATTTTGCTGGAGCCTCTTGCACATGAACCCAATTATTAAAGATGTTGTCAGTGAACCTAAGGCACAGAACAAGCTTTTGAAGATAGAATATGGGAAGACATTGTTCTCCATCAGCCATATAGATGTTGGCATACTTTGTGCTATTGACCTGAAGATATAAGTCCTTGTCAAAGCTGTAGCAATTGTAAGGAAGTAGAAAGAGAAAGTAGAAAGCTTGGTGGCTAAATGTATCATCTTTGTGTGAGATATTGATGTATAGTGCATCAATGTTTTCTCTAAGATTGTCAACAGATTGCAGTTGTTCAGGAAATTCTGGCCCCTGGATAATTTGGATCACTTTTGATTTGTGGTGTATATATAAAAAATATACATGTAGGCAGCCGTAGTTGTGAATGTGATATTAATGCCTAGAGCAATGGGGCAGCCAGGCTTCTCTGGTTTTGTTTCTGTTTTATACAAACAGAAGGCAGATCCCTGAGGTATATTCATGTAGATTGTGTTATGTACATCTGTAGACATTTCTTCACCAGTGTGCATAGTTTTTCCCAATATTCCTTTGCTGGATCTAAAGACAGATGCATGTAAAATGTGGTACTGGAGAGTTGTCTGTCAGACAGTTTTCTCATCAATTCAATGCTACAGTTTTCTAAAGACTTTTCCAAAGTAGATTCCTGTCCTCATGGTCATCTCTTAGAATTTAAATCAATATGTTTTACTCTCTCTCTCTCTCTCTGCCCCTCTTCTTTCTTTTGTCTTTTTTTCTTAGAACATCATAAAATAACACTTGACCTTTTTGAGGGAAAATGCTTTGTGTTTTTTTTAAAAACAGAACAATGTTTTCTATTTTGAACGTCTTTCCTGACAATTCAAAAGGAAGCCAATTTAAATCTTATGAATGCAAAATGCTCCTTTAAGGAAGCATCACCATTGATATTTCTACAGTATGATGCAGCTAGGCAATCCAAGCTACTTTCTGGATGCCCCTTAAGTGTTCTTTATTTGTCTTTTTTCATTTTAAATTGATGTCAGCTAATCTAAGGGCACTAGTTAGTGGGGGAGTGGAACAAATAACATATTTACACATCTATTTATATAGAGAGAAGGATGACTCATATTTTTATCTGGTTGTTTTGTAAAATAATGAGTAGCACAAATGCTGAAGTGTGAAATGTTAATTTGAAATTTGGTTCTGGAGAAGAGTTCTGCCAATAGCACAGACTGCTAAAAAGACAAATGAATAGGACTAAGAGCAAATCATGCCTGAATTAAAAGCAAAGATGACTAAATGGAGGCTATGATATTTTGGGGATATAATGAGACGATGTCACTCACTGGAAAAGACAACAATGAACAAAATTTTGGGGTGAATTATGTCCTCTGTCTTACTGAAACTCTTTCTCATTAACTCAGAAACAGCACCCATGAACAATGTGCTCTGACATATATGTTCAGAGCCAGCAAAGACTATTTTTGCTGCTTGAGGCACAAAACAAGATTGCATCCCTATTCCATTTTCACAGGCCAGGTAGACTTGCAGTTGAATTTATACTGTCAGTGCATGAGATAGCACCAGCTATCTCATGCACTGTTTATCGAACCATTTCCTGTATTGCTATGTATTGTATATGTATTATCCTACTTGAGAGTATGTATTTTCCCTGGAAAATGATTAACCATCCATTATGAAGCCAAGCCCTCCCTCCAGTCCATCTGCCTTGGTCCAGGCCTTGGAGGTAGAGAGGATGGACCTCTTACCCTTTCCCTCCACACTCCCTCTCTTCTGTGTCATGTCTTTTAGATTGTAGCCCGAGGGCAGGGAACTGTCTAACTAAAAAGATTGCATGTACAGCGCTGTGTAAATTTACAGCGCTTCATAAATAAAGGTTAATAATAAGCTACTAATAATAATAATAATCCTAACTGAGCTATTCTACAGATTGTAAAGATCTGTGAAGTAGAAAGTGATAGTATGATGTTTTACATACAAATTTGACAATTTTGAAGATGTTATAGAAATTCAGTTATATTGAGAGTTAGGTAAAGTGGTGAATACATACTACCAATTACTCTAATCCTGAATTCAGGCTAAGAATGTTGACAATTTTCTTGAAAATGTGGCTTCTCTGATAAGTGAGAGTATCTGCATTTCAAGGCAAACCAGAGGTGGGAATGATACTTTTCAGTTTCAGTGCCCACAAAGAGCAGCTCGTTACAATTATTAGTTGGGATTTTTTTAAAGTAGCATTTTACTTTCCAAAAAAGACCTAAGTTAATATTTGTTTCTTTCATTCTTTCCCACAATAACAGAGAATTTGAAGTTACATTTCCCTTCTGAATGAAATTGCAAGAATTTATGTGCATATTTAACAAATCCATACCCATGACTTCTCTGATTGAGTCTATCCATCTGATGTGAGTTCTTCCTTACTACTGCCCTCCACCTTTCTTAGCATTATTGTCTTTTCCACTGAGTCATGCCTTCTCATGATGTGACCAAAGAATTTCAGCCTCAATTGGTCATCTTGGCTTCCAAGGGGATTTCAGGCTTGATCTGTTCAGGGACCCATTTGTCTGTCCTTTTGGCTGTCCATGATATCCTCAGCATTCTTCTCCAGCATCACATCTCAAATGAACAGACACTCTTTATATCTGCATTCTTCACTGTTCAGCTTTCACATCCATACATGGTGACAGGGAATACAATGGTTGCACAGTTCTAACTTTAGTGTTCATTTGTATATCCATACTCTTTAGGATCATGTCTGGTTTTTTTCATAGCTGCCGTTCCAATTCCAAGTCCACTTCTGATTTCTTGGCTACAGTCTCTATTCTGATCAATGTTTGATCCAAGGTATGGGAACTCTTTTACTATTTTGATTTTCCTTATCGTCTAGGTAGAATGTATGTATATCTTCCATGGTCATTATTTTTTCTAAGTTTTCAGCAGTAAGCCTGCTTTGGCACTTTCACCTTTGACCTTCCTTAGTAATTGTTCCAAGCTTGTGATGTTTTTCACTAATAGCATGCTATCTCTTAAATAAGAAGAAGAAAAAGGGAGTGTAAGTTCATGTTTACAGTATTCAGGCTTAAGCAGAAGGAAAGCCAGGCATGAAAGAAATGTTTGCTTCAGTGGTGACTGATGGCTTCAGTGTTAGCAGTATGCCAGGTTTTAATCTTTATTTTAAAGGAACTATCCATAGTGCTGAATTCTACCACCAAAATAGATTCAGCAACAGGGGCCAGAAGCAGACAGGCCAAAAGGATTGCACCGGCCACAATTGTGCAAGGACTACAGCGATCACACAGGCCCACTTCAGAAGCAGATCACCATCAAAGTCTGAAACCCAGCTGCGAGCAGGAGTGGTTTTTCACCAGTCCTTTTTGTGCTAGCTTTTGCAGGTTGGAGTGCTGTCCACACAGCTTCCATCCACCTTCCAGATGTGTGTCATATAAATGGCCTGCTCCCAAAGCAGCCAGAAGCCACTCTTTCCTGCCAGTCTATTACAGCTCTTAGAGAGCTAAACCTAAGAATGAATTCATTTCTCTTGGAAGCCACCAGCCACCACTGGGCTGCTATACACCATCAGATCTATCCCATATCACAGGCTTACAATACTTAGAAGTCTCTGTTATGTTGTTTTTTTAAAATCCTAAAATGAATAGTTTAAGTTATTTCACATGAAGCTTTCTCTGCTCTTGATAAAATCAAGAGAATGCCTCTGTGGCTGGGTTCTGGAAGCAAAGTCAAAGCGAAGTAGCAAAGGTTAAAATTTAGGTAATGGTAAATCCAAATGCACTGGCAAGAGTTAGTTCAGGGTCAAATACAAAAAAAAATTGCAAGTACAGGAAAGGATAGATTGTCACAGACATGCTGGGCTTATTAAGGTAGAAAGACACCATCAGAGCAACCATATATACCTAAAACTGAGGTTTTATAGGCTTCAGATTTCACAGCCTCACCCCAGAATTAGCAGTAGTTCAGTGCAGGCACTTAGACAGAAGGACTACTTGTAAGAGAGCTATGCCTCCAATATGTTTTTTTTTAAAAAAGTCAGGAAAATAGTCTCTCTTGCTGTGTGTGTGTAAATAAAAACTGCTTCATGTGGCCACTAAATGAGCCTGCAGCCCTAGATACTAGCATAGTCTGGGGCTGGAAGAGAAGCAGGAGGACTGCTGATACCTGAAACTGTACAGGTGAAAGTGATACAAACATGAATGCTTCAACCCCCAGCCTCTACAAGACATGTGATATGCAGGACGGGATGTTTATGGCAATAACATGAGAACAATAAAAAGATATAAGGAAAAAAAACAGTGGAAGCTGGTAGTTTCCACACCAGTGGGTCAGAGTCTTCTTCTTCTTCTTCTTCTTATTATTATTATTATTATTATTATTATTATTATTATTATTATTATTATCTTTTATTTATAAAGCACTGTAAATTTGCACAGCACTATATTAAATGAACATTCAAATGCCAATAAAACAACAACAACAAGAAGAACAAAACATTTGCCTACAGCTTACAGTCTAAGGATATAAACAAATATAAAATTATCATATCACAAAATATTAATAAACTAAAAATCACAATTAAAGGAACTCACCAAGATTTGGTGCCCTATCCCTCAAAGTGGTTCAACACCTTGTCTTCCCCTGACATCAGATCTAATGATGACCAGCCACTACTGCTCAAAGGGAATCAATTGATGGCTTATCTGAGTCGTTGGAATATAGCAGTATCCTGCAGTAGTCAGTTTAGTTCATAGTGGTCCCATGATGCAGTTGCACAGGGATCTCTGATGTAAATCAACTCAATGGAGTCACTTTGTGATAAGAAAAATGGTAATGAGCATCCATTGTCACTGTTAGATAATTGCTTGATGTGATAAAGAAGCAATGATCTGTGGTGGTGATTACTGACTAATGTGGTAACTATCTGCAGCAGGTTCTCTTTTTCAGACTTATCAACATAAACATTTAGGCTGGAGGCAGATAAATGTGTTTCAGGGCGAAGATGTTCCTACTAAAGACTAATTTCAGTGAGAAATTTATTGAAATTTTGTTAGTCTTATTTGTGAAATGAATTCTTCGTGAAATAATATCAGTGACACAGCAAAATGTAATGTGCTCTACAAGTTATGTAATAAAATATTAAAATAAAAAAGAATCACTTTTTCTTAGAATATGAATCCATTGGTTTGTGTTCTGGTCTCTGGAACAGCAGAAAACAACCTCACTCCATCTTTTAAATGGTGTCCCTTCATATAATTTAAGATGGCTATCATGTCACCTCTCTGTCTTCCCTTCTGCAGCCTAAACATAATCAGCTCCCTAAGTCATTCCTCATAAGGCTTGGTTCCCAGATCTTTGATTACCTCAATCTTTCTTCTCTGAACATGTTCCAGGTTGTCAATATTTTTCTTGAACTTCAGTGCCCAGAATTGGACCCAGTATTCCAGGTGAGGTATGACCAGGAGTAAATACTGTGCTGCAGCTGCTGCAGCTATTTTCCACTAGCTCCATCTCTATCACTATCCTCCTCTTGATGCAGACTAAAATTACTTTGGTTTTTTTTTTGGGCTGCTGCATCATACTGTTGACTCATGTTTAGCTTGTTCATGATGATGATGATAATGATGATGATGATTTTCATTAGGGACACGCTCCCTCTGTCTAGTTCCAAAGTGAGCAAAGCTGTTTCTGCCCCATAATCTGGCCTTTCTTGCAGTAAAGGGACTCAAGACTACCAACAACATATTTAAGATAATACAAATTTACAACAATAGAAAAACATTTAAATAAAAATATACATATAAAATTTAATAAACAATTAAACAATTTGTAAAGTTAAAACATTAGATATTAAAAATATTCAAGTTCATTAAAAGACTATATACAGAGATTTAAAAAAAAAAAAGCACTGCACAACATTAAAAGCTCACACCTGTTGTAGCTATTGCTTTGTTGTAGCATTTCTGGGAGAACTGTCATGTATACGTATACATAAAGCACACTAAATTAATAACTTTTTAAATAACAGTACTAAATACATATGCTTTCAAAAAGAAGTCCAGTTCTAGTCAGTTTATAAAAGTCTAATGGCATAAAAATGTTCAGTATCTCGAACAATCAGGATGGTATCTTGAACAAGCAGGACTTTGGGCTTGTGAGATGTGCTTTTTCATCATCATTGTTGTCATCATTATTAGAATCTCAAGCAACTGATAAAAAAGGAATACAATTGGAAATGCACAATTAAGAACTTTAGTTTGAGCACCAAAACAGAATGGAACTCATAGTCTTTCTTCTACATACTCCTCATCAACTCAATTTTTCTTCATTTCAACAGTATAATTTAAAGCAGACTGGGGAGACATAATGTTGCTGCTTTAGCCAAACAACTGGGAGTCAGACATCTCAGTCCATGGAAATGTGCCAATCTACTGCCAATTCTGCAGAAATCTACTGTCTACTCACCCTGCCACTGCAGATTTTTTTAAAAATAAAAAGATAATATGATTACACACTCAGAGGTGAAAAAGTAAGTTGAAAATGAAGTCTATGCTTCATATTCCCAGCATTCAGTACTTTGGCATTGCCTGGTTTTGCTATTCACTGAAAGCCAGGATAGTGTAGTGGTTTGAGTATTGGATTAGGACACTTGGAGAAGAGAGTACAAATGCCTGCTTGGTCATGAAAACTTGGGCATGTCACACTCCCTCAGACTCAGAAGAAAGCAGGGCAACCTTGTCTGAACAAATTCTGCCAAGAAAACCCTGTGATAGGGTTGCCTTAGGGTTGCCATAAGTCAGAAATGACTTGAAGGCACACAACAACATATACTGAGGAGGGGAACATTGCTTTAAAAAGGACTTCTAGAGTGTTGGAGGAGAGCGGCTGCCAATTCAGAATGCTTACATGACTGTGTTTCATAACTTGGAAACTGTCTCCTGGATGCTTTTAATATGGCTGCAATATGATTCCATTGATGCTGAACATCCCACCATACTGCAAACTGATCGATGGAAGCTCCGAACGTAGTTTTTGCACTCCTCAAACACAATTCTGGTGGTACCTTACTTCTCTAAGTGAAAAATGCATTGATTCTTCTCAGGGACATAGTCTGACATGACCTTAAACTGAAGCATTGCTCATTATATAGTAGGAATTGTTTTTCATTTTTTGATACATTTTTCTCTCTGCTACCCAGAGCCACAGCAGCACAAATAATAAACCAATCCCAGTATTTTTCTTCTGTACCACAGGGTTCTTTCTTTATTAATTCAATGCAGGCAGCAAATTTCTTTCATTTCAGTCAACTCTTTCTGTGATTTTGTGGCTACAAATGCATTGAGTTGAAGAAATGCCACTAACATTAAATAACTACTAACGAGTGCAAACACATTATATAACACCCTGAAATGATGCAGTTTCTACATTCATAAGACTAGCAACATGCCAGTTAACAATAAAAGTAATAGCCACATAATAACTTGGCAGACAGGTATTAAGTGACACACTGCAAAATTCACAACCTGGCTTATTTTAATGAATGTGCTAAAGGCAGGCATCTAAAGTACATTCTTCCTAATATGTTTTGTCTCACCAACTCCATTTGAAAGGATGTGTAAGGAAGTCAGATTAATTTACTGTTTCTCAGTATGACAGAGGAGACTTGGGGGTACCATTCACTTCTTACTGAAGCAAGTATCAGTAGAGTAGATTGCAGTCCTGAACTGCTACAAGCACATAAAGAGCAGCTAGAGCATATCTGGGCAATGACAGTTCACACATTCATTTTCTTCATGGAAATTTGTGACTAAGTAAATTGTAAAAAGGAAGAAAATGCACAGAGGGAGGGAAACTTGCCCGGCTACTTATGTGAGCTGGAGATTGCTTGCATGAAGGGGAGTGGTAACATAAGGTAACTGAAAGAGGACAGGCCTATGTTGATTCCAGAAACTGCTTACTGGTAAGTGGGGTTTGAGAAACTTTCAAGGTCCCTACGTGTGGGACTATGTAGCAATCATGAATGCGTAGCAGTTACAAATTTGTAACTGTAGGCTATGTATTCATAACTGCTCTAGAGGATTCCAGACACAGTCTTCTGAAGTTGTTTTAAGGAAACATTTTTTTTTAACAGAAAACATTATGAGTGTTAGCATTAGGATTGCCTGGTCAGGAATATCCCTGGCTCTAAGATTTCAAGGCTGCAACCTGAGTCTTAAGTAAGCATATTACATTAAGCATCAAACAGAGCTGATCATTCACATTTTTAAAAAAATAAAAAATGTCTTTCATTGGAAATTAAGTTTTTCAACCTGTGCATGCAACAGAATAAAACAAATTTCTCCTAACACAGCTTCCCCTCCACACTTTTTAACATTTTGCCAATGTATATAAAAGCCAAAAAATACCAATCATATTTTATTGTCATTTATTAAGTGTTCAATAGTGCTTGACAAGCAAAAGAAGAAAAAAACTTTTCATGTGTTTGTTGATAGTTGCATTTTATTCTTTAAAAAGGTTTTATGAATATTGTTTTGTAAGGTGGTCACATTACAAAGCAAGATAATCATAAAGCCTTTGAAAATAATGAAATACAACCATCAGCATGTAAAGGCTTGTTTCTTCTTTTGCTTGTGGATTCTATTTTGTGCTTTCTAGTAGCAGTATTTTCACAATAGTGCTTGACTTAATGTTTTTGTTTTGCAAAAGTAAAAGTAATAAATAATAAATTGCCAGAAGATAACACTGAGACATGAAGTGCACAAATGTTGTAAACAGACTGGATGAGGGTAACAATGTGGTTCTGTACTCAGTAATTGAAAAGTACTGTATTAGCCAAGTGCTCTAAAGCAAAGTGTGACATATAGTACCTGTGCCATTTATTCCTGGCTCTAATGAAGATGTCAGAGAATTTCATTTCAGTTCATATCTGATAATAATCTACAAAAATTTGAAAATGTCTTCACATACAGAACAGAAAGAACCTGGGTTTAAATTTGGATGTGGGAGAAAGCAATACATGCTAGATTTACCTATTACAGTCATCCCTCCATATCCACAGAGTCTTTATCCATGGATTCAAGCATCCATGGCCTGAAAATATCATATATATATATATATATATATATAAAGCTAACTTCGATTTTGCAATTTTATATAAGGGACACTATTTTACTATCCATTATATTTAATGGAACATGGATATCCATGGATTTTAGTGTTCTTGGGGATTCAGGAACCAAACCTCAGTGGATACCAAGAGCCTACTGTATATCTGTCTCCATACTCCTGTTTCAGTTTCTTACTTATATATAATGACAGTTGGTCAACCATTGGTTTGGGCTAGTGAATACACATTGAGTTTCATGGGGTCTATTCTCATTTCTCTGGAAACTATCCGAGGTACTGAAATAATGCAGCTACCAGTCATCTCTGTTTGTATGGAGGACTAGCATCTTTGTATTATAATAAATAATAAATAAAAGCTTTATTTTTATACCGCCCTTCTATCAATCAGGACGGTGTACAACATAAATACAGTACAATAACAATAACAATAAAAATACATTAAAATTACATTAAAATACCTTCTAGCCAGATCATCATTGCCGTCGGAGGGGGGGGGAGGCTAACTAGGACTTGTTTCGGGGAATGCTTGTTTGAACAGGAAGGTTTTTAGATCCTTCCTGAACTGTGCCAGGGAGGTGGCCGAGCAGAGCTCTATGGGCAGCATATTCCAGAGGGTCGGGGCCGAGATGGTGAATGTCCTCCTTGCAGTGGAGGATAGTCGTGCCCCTGGGACCCTCAATAGTTGCTGCCCAGATGTTCTGAGTGTGCGAGGCGGATTGTATGGGGAGAGGCAGTCCTCAAGGTATCCTGGGCCCAAGCCATGTAGGGCTTTATAGGTTATAACCAACACCTTGTATTGCGCCCGGAAGCGAATAGGCAGCCAATGCAGATCTTTAAGTACAGGTGTTATATGACTGGTCCTGGATGTACCAGTGACCAGTCTGGCTGCCATATTCTGTACCAATTGTAGCTTCCGGGTTTGGTACAAGGGTTGCTCCATGTAGAGCGCATTGCAGAAATCCAAACGAGAGGTTACCAGAGCATGTACCACCGTTTCAAGGTCCCTCCGGCCCAGGTAGGGGCGCAGCTGGCGGATCAGCCGAAGCTGATAGCAGGTGCTCCTAACCGTCGCATCCACCTGAGATGTTAGGTGGTCATAGCTTTTTCAAAGTGGCAGTAGCATCTCTCTCCCAGTAATGCACTGGTTTGTATTTACTTTCTTGCCTTTAATGGGTCCTTAGTGGATACTGTTGTCCAACCTCAAAGGGTTCCACTGGGGGGGAAAAGATAAAACACTCCATACTGGAAAAAATTCAATTAATGTAATTCACAGTAGAATCTTCAGTTTATATTGGAATCTGTTATTTTAGTAGAATGGTTAATGTAGCCCTTGGAAAACTTGAACCACTCTGGCTATAAAATACAACCCCACTGGGCTATTACTTTTAGATTACTCATGGCAAGTATATCAATAAGGCTTGTTAGCCTATGGAGTGAAAGGGTCTAGGGAACTCCTTTGAATCCCTGTGTACATAATTTAAAAGGGCAATGTGGATGTATCAGTGCACTTTACAAGAAAGTAATCTCAATTAATATATTCAGGTTCTGAATGTCTCACATGAAAACATTATATAATAATAATAATTTAAACCTCAAACAGAATACTGAAGTATGTTTCATAATGGTGCCACCATTTATTTATTATTGACCTGTATTTTTGTTGTTTATGAGCTATTACAAGACATATAGAAAGTCTTGTCAGTACAGATAGGACAATAGTGTGATGTTCTGTTACAATTCCACTCAACCTTGGCTCCACTGTACACTCAATGACAATAGGCAGACTGCCATTTACATGTGTCTGGTCCCCTGGCTTCGAGTAGAATAGGAGAACAACTAGAGAGGATTCAAAGGCAAGTCTGGGCCAATAAAAAGAGAGTACCAAGGACATCAGAGTTTGAAGCAATAGGCAGATGGTTCCATCAATATGCAAGATTTCCAAGGTTAGAAAGACAGAGTAGAGTATTACCACTTCAAAAAGCAAACAAAGAGCAATCCAATGAGAAATCTGGGGAAACTGCCAAGGGTCAGATAAGTCAAGGAAGTCCAATAACAGGCAGGAAAATTAGAAATAGGGCTCACAGCAGCCAAATGTTACAACAGTATGCACTTATAATATATTCAGCCATCCAGGGGATGCCAGCTAGTGCTAACAAGGTAGATTCAAAAAGGCTGTGATGGACTCTTGCACTCTGTTGCAGCTGAACTCTTTCCTGCTATCTCTCTCAGAGGTGTAGAGACCTCTTTTTTTTCAGCTTTCTTGCTCCTGGAAGCGATCCCTTTTGAAATGGTCAGGCCATCCTCGACTTCCAATGACCTTAGAGGAGGGCTGCCAGCAACAACCTCTAGCCTCTTATTGGTTATTCCCCATAGTGCATTTTCATCTTGTTTGTCATGTTCGTATGAGGAGGACTACATGAGGTAAGGCATGAAAACCTTAAGGGAGGGCCCAAGGCCAATCCTAGGTGGTGAATTATATTTGTTGTGTGCAAAAATCAAGTGTATATGTGTTTGATTCAACGGGTATACTATACTTGGACTTTGTAATTGGACTGATATCTTAACACATAAAGTAGCTTAATGAATGACAAGTTATATAGGGCATGTGGAAAAACTCTCACTAATGTAGAGTTTCTCTAAATGCCACTCACATTCCTGTCCCATCCTTTATTCACATTGGGTTGCAAGACTATGTTTTTAGGTCCCACATGGACATTTGTAGGCATTTCTTACACATGTTTTCCACTGACTAAAAGTACGTTCATGAATATTTTGCAACTGTATTTATTTTTTAGCCATTTGCACTTTCGTTAAAAATGTACACACAATTTAATGCATATTTTATTTTTTTCAAAACGTACCATATGTTTTACATTATAAATCCATGGTGACCAGATGTCCTTCTTTTCCTGGATATGTCCTACATTTCAGTCTTCTGTTCAGGAGGAATTCCAAAATGTCCTCCCTTTTGAGCATGTCTAACAAGCCCATTGAGTAACCACATGTTTGTTGTTCCCCTTTGAAAAATGTATCTACTTGGCAGCCTGTCTTCACTGAAGAGCAGCAGACAATACATGCCCCCCCCCTCCAACTCAGGGTACATTTATTTCTCTGATGGGGAAAGGATAGCAAATGTGTTTGAGGATGTGCAAATGTTGAAAGGTTTTTTCCCCCCTTAATTTTAGCACAATCAAAAAAATGAAAGGAATAATTTAAATGTAGAATCAGTCAAGGGTTTGCTGCTAATGAAGTAAAATTTTAGGTATTTTTCTTGCTCAGAGTTCTATGACTATACGGCAAGCCAACAAAACATTTTAACAAAGATAAGTTGATCAGAAAAATATGGTTGAGCACATTATACACACACACACACACACACACACACACACACACACACACACACATATATATTTGTAAATAAACCATATGAATGGATTTAAAGTTATATTAGTGTTTTAGCTTTTTTGTAATACCTTACATTTTTCTTCAGTGTCCTACATTTTGAGGTTCCTTGTCCTTTTTTACAGATATGACATCTGATCACCCTGTACATATCTGAATTTTTAAAAGTAACATTTGCTTTGTTTCTCAGTTAGACTTGGAAAGCATTAAATGAATCCTTTATGTGAAAATTTCACAAACACCTAACCCTTATTTACACCATTTTCAAGAATGCCTTCTTCCAGAGTGCTGACTACCTCCTTTCTTATATTTCAGTGCAGTTTGAGCTCCTCCTTTCCACTGGGAGGACAAATGTGTATCTGCCATGTATCTTTGCAATGGAAAATCTGTAGAAATCTGGCATGAAGAGCTTGTAGACCCTCCTGAATATGGTTGACAAAATGATGCATGCATACTTGATCATTCAAAAGATACACCTATTTCCTTTCTAAAATCTCTTAGTACACATCAAAAATAGAAATGAGCAGTGAGTGGAAGGGGAGAAACCAAAGCTTCCTTCATACCCTAACCACTCTCTCTTCCTTTCTTTAAAACAGCAATGGAGAACATATATCCTTCCAGGTATTGTTCTATTCTAAATCTTGTAGTCCATGTCTAAATAACAACAATGATATATTTATTTGTGTCCTGTCTCTCCCTGTTTGCTCACAGGTTTTCCAGCCATTATTTAAATGCTGCCTGCAGTTTAGACCTAAACCATGAATACATAGTTTCTTGTTAAAACATCTTAGGGATTGTAATTTTGACAAAATTAAGAGTTTCTAGCAAAGAATCTTCATCATTGTACGAAAACTGCAATACTCCTAACTTTGAGGATGAACCCACATTACATAAACCAATCCACGTATCTGGCATAAGTCTTTCCTATCTCTAATGTTATGAATTCCTTTCACTTTGTATTTTTAAAAGCCTATTTTAACATCAGTATTATTAATGCAGATGGTATATAGCAGAGAAGCATTCCAGCTCTTCCACTGATGGGGTCTGCTATCCCCTAGTCTGTTCTCAACCTTCTCAGCCCCAATCTGCTAGACTAATGCAACAACAACAACAACAACAACAACAATAATAATAGTAATAATATCCAAGTTAATAATGCAAATTAACCCAATCTGTGTCACTGAACTGCTGTTAATGTTTACCCATGTTTAGCCATGATAGCAAAAAGGACTGTAAAAACCATCTACCTAGCAGCAGAAGCCCACAGACAGTGGTTTGCACCCATGTAGGCTATACATTCTTCCATCCTGCAGTGTTTCTCCACCAAATGTACTGGGGGGCACTGAACCATTAGTTAGCAGTTGGGCCATGTCTCTCTTGGTTTATTTCAGTATTTATATCCTGCCCTTTGTTGCAGGATCTTACAGTGGCATACAAACAAAACAACAAACAGTACAAAACAATTTCAGCTTAAAACAGCAACATGATTTAAGTACGATTTAAAAAAATCTTAAACAAGTCAATATGTTAAAACTGTTGAAAAGTCTACAGCTACTTAAAAGCTATGTAAACATACAGTATGCTTAAAAGTAAACTAGATCCCAATGGCTCAAATAAAAAGCCATGTTTTGGCTGATGCCAGGAGGAAGATAATATTGCCACCAATGAGACCTCTAAAGGAAAGTCATGCCACAATTAGAGTAACACAGGCAAAAAAGCCCTGAAAACAAGTCCTCCAACACAGAATTGTCCTACTGGTGGCAAACACAGATGGGGTCCTTCCTACAGACCTCAGCCCTTAGAGTTGAGAGGTCCTAAGCCATGTACATTTTTGAAGCAATGTTATGTGTTCTCATTATGGTAATTCAGTCATTTTGCTCTAGCTATAGTTTCCAAGTCATCTTCAAGAAAGGAGCACATTGTGTGTGAGTTTCTGTGTGTGTCTGTGTATGTGTGCTTTCATGACAACCCTACCATGGGGGTTTCTTGTCAAACTTTGTTGAGAGGATCTTTGCCATTGCCTTCCTCTTAGGCTGAGACTTGCCCATGGTCATCCAGTGGGTTTCATGGATGAGAAGGGAATCTAACTCAGGTCTTCAGAGCTGCAGTCAAATGCTCAAACCAGTATGCCGTAGTCTAATAAAGGATGGATGGATAGATAGATAGATAGATAGATAGATAGATAGATAGATAGATTATACTTTAGCAAAATCATCTTGGATCTGTTGCCCTTTGTTGCATCAAAGCACTTCAGATGCAAACAGTAACATTATGGCCATTTTAATCTATCAGTATGTTTGTATGTATCTGCCACAGATTCACAAGAATCTCCTTCAGTGCTAGGATTGGAAGGCTCCCTAATCAGACCTCATCTGCAATTCTGAACAACATGGCAGTAGTATTTCCTATGCTTTAAATGCTATACTTCCTCTCAAGAGTCTATGAAACTATGTATTGAATCCATCATCAAAGCAAATAGCCCCTTCTCAAATAAAATGAAAGTGACTCAAATGAGTATAGAGATAAGAATAATCTAAATGTAACCAGAGAAGTTCTCAAAGGATGTGGATCCAAGTTTCAGTGTTTCACAGAAGAAATAAATATACCCACTTTTGATTTACAAATTGAAAAAGCCCACTCTGTTACATTCATTCAGTTGTGCTTTATTAAGAAAACATTTAAAGAACTCTTGGTGCTTTGGTTATTTTACATGGATGATTAATCTGCTTGAAAATTCATAAGGCTACATTCTGAGCCCCAGGGACATTCCACCACCCCCTTTATTAATCTAGAAGGCTTCATCCTCTTATCACTCTGCTGATTTGCTTTCCATCTCCAGAGGTCCGTAATATATACAAGTATTATCTAAATCCAAAAGCTAAAACTGATTGAATTTTATTGCACTGTGTTATACATTGCAAAAGACAAAGCAGCCCGTGAAAGCTGCAGTGAGGGTTGGGATGAAATTCCCATTGCTAATTTTAGGGTTTGCTGTTTTCCAGCTACTTAATATACAGGTAAAATATAGGAAAATATTTCTGACAATAGCTTCAGGATGAATGTGCAAGCTCAGTATGTGATTATTTTAAATACCTTAAGAATATAACCGTTGTAGAACTGAAGTAGGAATCTAACTTGAAAAATGTTGCTTTAGACGATGGTACAGTACAGTACAGTAACTATGGTACTGTTTTACAACTATGAATGCTATGAACTATCATTAAGGAATATGACTTCATTCTTCAGTTTTCCATTTGACATTAGAAGCTCAAATGCTTAGCTATCCAAGATCAGATAAAAGAGGAAAGCCATTAAACAGGCGATTTCAAAGAGATTATATACTTCTAACACAAACATTATGTATACATAACCCTGGAGAAGGTCACAACTTCCACACTTTGAACAAGACATATGAAAATGCCTATTTATATGCATACAAATTGCCTCCCACAATCAGGTCTTCTGCATGATAGGGATTCTCATTTGTATGTACATTTTCTACCTATATGCTCAGGCATACAACTCTGTGTGTGTGTGTGTGTGTGTGTGTGTGTGTGTGTGTGTGTGTATATATACTGATACACCCAACTCTGAACTTTATCTCACAGGGCTCCCAGGGACTGTTCTCAGAACAGAACGGAAGGGGCCTGGAATGAGTGAGGGATGAGTGGCGGATGTATTTTATCACACACACAAGTCCCTTACTCCTTCTGTTCCATTCCCCATCCGTTCCTCATCCATCCAGAGGAAGAGATTTTTGAGAACTGTTCAAAACAGTTCTCAAAAATCTCCTCCTCTCTGGAATAGACTGAGAACGGAAGGGCAGGGAATGGAATGAGTGAGGGACTCTGTATGCAGTAAAATGTGTCCTTCATTCATTCTGTTCCCTTCCTCACTCCTTTGGGACCGTTGTTGTTGCGTCCCAGGAGCCCTGTGCGATAAAGTAATCAGAATGGGGGTAATGGGAACATAGCAATGTCAGAGATAGGAACTTTCCCACACAGTTATCCTGTGCCTGATCCACAGTGTATCAACAAGGAAAACCGAAGATGATAAGGGCCACAGCACAGATGAGGAATGCCTCAGTGTGTCAACAACTGAAAGTCGACTTATAAATATCTTATGAAAGAAAAACACACTGAAGCCATGTGGAAAATGAAGAAGAAAGGGAAGGCGAGTAACCAGTTGGAAGGCAGAAAGTCAACTGCCTTGGGAAAGACCATGGATACACCAATTTTTACTTCAGCATTGGTACCGCTTCTAGCAAAGAAGATAATAAATCAGGGTCCAGGACTGCATGGTGCTGGCCTGTAGAAATGGATATGATTAGTGTCACACACCTACCAGGGCTGCAGAGACTTTTATTTACTACTCATGAAGGTGCATGCCATGGAATTCAAATATGTCAGCTGTTTCCTCACCATTAGGTAAATTTGGATCTTCGGGTGCTTGGAAAACGAGGAGGTATGAGTAATGACAGGTGCCTACAGCTGCTGTGCATATACATTTGGAGCATTTTCAGTTATCAGTTATATCCCTATTTTCAGATAGAGACATATTTTATCCCCTATTCCTTTTGTTTCATATGAGAAATAGATTTTATGGCTACTAGACAAAGATATGGAACCTTTATTCTGGAGACAGAATAGTTTTCAGTATCATAAGATTGAGAAACACAACAGGGGGTGAGGATCACACTTGTCCTGCTTCTCAGCTTCCAAAGCCGTCTGGGCAGCAATTACTGAAGACAGAATGTTGTTAATAGTTAGAATTTGATCTGACTGAGCAAGGCAATTGTTCTTATGTCAAATATGATTCTGCCACTTCTCCATGCAGTGTATCACAAGTTTTCCTTCCAATACTTTTTTTTTACATTTGAAAAGAAAAAAGAAAAGAATGCAACCCATCAGTTGCTGAGTTGCCAGAATTGTGGGAGCATTAGACTCTGAATTAACAAAACAGGGAGTGGTTGACTAGTTGGATTCCCCCCCCCCCCCGCAAATCAGCTGTGGGAGGACACCTTGAAATGGGATAAGAAAAGCAGTGATTCAAAGACTGACACTTTGTGAGACAAAATTGATTGCATGCATTTTTCCATTCTACAGTCAACCAGCTGAAATAAGCAGCAGCCTGGACTAAGTCCAAGTGATGAAACCAATTATGATAAATAGCTAAATCCATGAATACCTAAGAATCACCTGACTGTAGCATAATTACTTCTAAGATTCCCCTGAGGCTACCATAAAACATGGCAGTGAAATCATCATTACTTTCATCATGGTAATTATAAATCATCGTCGTCATTCTTTTCCTAGGACAGTCTGAATAAAGTCTATAGAAATTATTTTCAGTTGCCATGCCTGGCTTCTTTCCCATCCAGAATCCATTAATATACAGCTCTAGATTTCCTCTTTCACTTTCCAGCAAATCATTTCTACACATTTACAGCCCAGTCCTGAATTTAAGCAGGGCTACTTAGATTCAGTTGATTTACAATTTTTTGAACGGGACTAATTTGGTGCAGATTCTTGACTCAAATATGCCTGGGGGGAAAAAAATCACAGGTTTCCACAGTATTGTATAAAATACCCATAGGAAATCTGTTTTCTGCTTGTGAAAAACAGTAGAGTATCTAGATTTCATACTCTACACAACAATGATTATTTCCTTGTTCTGTGCACAGTATATGATCTAGATTCTATCTGAAATCTGATGGCTTTTCATTATGCCATAATTTCCGCATTTGTTTGACTCACTTTTAAAACTATGGTATAAAAATTGATGCAGTTAGAGATTCCACTTTATTCGCTCCTTTATTTAACCAATGATATCTTTTCCCATCCAGGTGTCTGGACATGAAGCAATGAAAAATAAAGACTCACAGTTTCATATAAAAACAAGACACACACAAGTAAAAATAATAATACTAACGAGCGGCAACACATGAAAAGCAGTATTTATGAGATGCCCTCACCTCTTTTAAAAGAGTGTCCTCCAAATGGCAGTATCATTAGCCTAGTTTCTCTAGGTCTTGGGCAGGACATATAACTGGACCTCCACTAAATAATGACAATTATGATCAGGTTTATATGTAAGGATGCAATACTTCAGATATCCTGACTCTAGACTATTTAGAACTATCTACTTCAAAACTAGAACCTTGAATTTTGCCTGGACAAAAACTAGAAGCCTGTGTAGTTAATCCAAGAGCAATGTAAAACATGCATCTAATAAGTAGAGCTACTATATTTTGGAAAAATACAGGTTCCAAACATTTTTCAAAGGCATCATCAAAGAGAGTGCATCTAAACAAAAGGTAATTAAAGTATTAATCAGTGCAGATCCCATCCTTGCTCCAGAAAACATGTTTCTGGCAAACTTGGTCCTTTATTTAACTATGGGGCACAGGGGAGCAGCCTGTTAGTGACTCGTGCAGAGGTAAGTACAACTTACACTTGTGAGAGTCTTTTTTTGTTGTTGTAGCAAAAGTCACAATTTTTAACAATCTTGAATAAACACCAAACTCCCCTCTCAAAGCCACCTTTTTGCTGCTACAGCCAGCTTCCCCAAATACTGATCTGCTGGATGGTGGAAAATGGGGGAGAGGCAGAGAAGCATCTAGATTTGTTTCACAGAGCAATGTGAAACAAATCCATCATGTCTTGCAGTCCCCTAGAAAGTCCTGAACTACAAACTGTCAGTATGCTTTCAACTAGAAGAACATAGCTGGACATTTGTATGGCATTATTCAACTCTCCACTAGCCAGTAATCATCGAGGGGAGCAGGGGCTGGCTAAGGCAGCTGGTCTTAGGGGCTATGTTTCATAGTTCTGCCTGCACAGAACCATATGACACATATTTCAGTTCAGGATCTCATCTATAACTCTTAATCCCAACTGGAGCAAACCTACTGTATCAATGGAATTTAATGGGGCCATTAATTCAGTGGGTTTACTCCAGTTGGACTAACCAGATTTAGACCTTTAGGAGATACCACAAAAAACTGAAAAGATGTGAGATGAGCTGTTTGGTGAACACATTACCATTTGGGTAAAAGGCAGAGTAAGACTGGTCACTTGGATGGTAGAGAATTTTATGCAGAATAAGTTCCAAACTACAAAGATTCTCATTAGTCAAGGATTCTTTGAAGGAGGGCCATGTCCATTTCCTCTAGAATAAAGTGTTTAGGAACACTTCATTGGCTCCATCTAACCTGCTTAACTATCAACCAGCGTCTACATTCTCAGGGCGTCAATAGACTTAAGACAAAAGTGCTGAGAATCCCTATTACAGTAGAGCTCCTAAATCAGTTACTGAGTGGCGAACTAACACATACATACATAAATACAAATGGCTTATTGGATCTACTGCAGTTGGGACAAACAATGGAATTTCTGTGAAGTCAAAGGCTTTCATCCATAGTTTATTGTGGTTTTTTCAGGCTTTGGCTTTGGTGAGGTTAACCCCCAAGTAATTGTGTATAGTATTACGATCTACATATTAATCACTTGCACAACAATTAAAGACCAGGAAGCTATTATCAGAAAACTGAAAAGCTTCACATAACGCAGAGTCCTGTGCTGGCTATCAAGAGACTGAAAATAAGGTATTCTATCTTTTTCTCCCTCTTCCCTATTTTCTTTCCTATCTGAAAGGTTGCTTGCTTTCAGTCCTTCTTTATAGTTTTCATGGTTAATCTCCTTTATTGACACCAGGTTACAAAATGCTCTGTTCTATCAAAAAGCTACAGATACACTTCATTAAAAATCAGTCAATGCATTATTCTCAAGGATAACGCAAACGATGGCATTGAAAATAGGCATTATATTTAAGTTTATCATCTCCATCAGCAGAAAGGGTCAGATGCAGCAATCTGTGTGTATATATATATAAAGGTCTACTTAGTCAGGTGTGTATATCTACACTTTCTTCTGTGTGTCTGTCGAGTGCCTTTGCCCATTACTTATAACAACCATTCTAATATAATAGTGTTTCAGTGGTTGGATTTTTATTTTAAATGTAGAAGCATTTGGTGAACTTACATCTTTGATATTTCATTCTCAAGCACTGAGGAAATTTATTTGATTTTTCTATCTGTTGCATTAAAGAGACAGCAGCCTCTCTGCCCTCTGGCAAAAGGTATCTATTCTGGTGAGATGAACATTTCAACGCAGGGAAATTCAGGCTTATCATAAAGGCTAGCATTTACATTTAAATCCATAGCCCATGTGTCTAGCTCAGATGGTAATGTCAACCAATCATTTGCTCTGGCTTTTGACTCTGACTCAAATACTGTCTTACTAGAGTTCTGAAAGTTGGTAGAGGAGAAAAAGATCACATTACCACATTAAGGTAATTTCTATGTTAATTTATTATTATTATTTTTTAAGATTGGAGTTATGTGATTTCATGGACCATCTAATTAATAAATATAAATCTGTGCTAGCTAGCCCACCCGCCCGCGCACCCATCCATCCACACCATACACTGGGAATGAAAACAGGAGACAGGCCATGGTAAATGGTGGTTTTCCTGTAAATGAGGTGTTGCATTTGTTCATTATTTTAATCTGAATTTTAAAGCAGCTAACCCAGCTATTGAACCTATTTTAGAGGTATATTTCAACAACTTGGATATATCCTTTAACATTTGGTTTAAGAAGTAGAACATATTCACCATTGACATGGAAGCCATAAGCTGCCACTGGAGACAAGAAATTGGTTGATGTACATTTTTATTGAACTTGTCAGAGGTGAAAAATCTAATGAGGAACAAGATAGTTGCTGGTTAACAGCCACCAGTTGGGACCTGTGTTCTTCAAAGAGAGAAATGGGAATGTATTCTCATTGTTAGCCTGTTACAAGAAATAACATCTTCTGTCTCTGAGCTAGGCAAGAAAAGTGGTCTTAACATTGCCTCTTCAGGCTCATGGCTTTCAGCATGAGCTGAAAGTCACATATGATGTGGGCACACTGTATCTACTTCTCAAACTTATTTTTTTAATAAATGTAAACACATTTATCTGGAATGATGTACAGCCAGAAATCCAAGGATTTAATTGTAGATGTTGCTAACTACTGAAGTTGTCTCTTACACTGTAAATATAAAGTTACTGTATACTGAACTGTTTGTAGTCTCAAAGCATTGATTCTATTAACACCAACCAATATGCCCAATGGTAAGGGATCATGGGACCTCTAGACCTAAAAATCTGGAAGGTCAACATTTCTTTAGCTCTGTTCCAGATATTGACATTTAATTTATTCCTGCTGATTATTTACAGTGCAATTTTATGCATGTTTGCTCAGAAGAAAGTCCCAATGAATTCAACAGAGCTTACTTTCAAGTAGGTAAATGGATGAAGCAAATGCAACCTTGACGACCAAGCTCAGATTTTAGGTTAAGTCCCTATCTCCTTAATTTTAAGGTTGATGAATGTCACTAAAAATTTAGGACGACTGGAAAGACTGATATATTTCACTCCTCTGCACTGTCAGTTTCTCTCTCTCTAATACTTCACAATGAAGTGACAGACTGGTAGACATGTTACATTCTGGAGAAGTACTGACAGATTTATTAATTCTGCTGATGCTTCCAACAATTTCTTTTCGTCATAAGGGATCTCTACAAGCCTCCTTTTACCAAAAGAAAGGGAAATCTGGAATTAAAATTAATCACAGTAATGACCCTCAAGGTGAATAGATGGACTTTTATTTTAAATTTCCATGCTGCATAAATTCAGATGCTATTGAGTGCAAATAATTTTGCTTTGTAGAGGGTGGATTTCAAAAAGCTGTACTGTTCTTTATATGAAATATAATATTTGCATGTATTTAAATGATATCATCATCTTTAGTTCTTCACTGCTTTTTTGCTCAGGCAAAAGGGCATATATTAAATATTTTTTCTTATCTCCATCCTTTGCTGATTCCAGGCAATAGGGAGCTGTAATTCAAAAAGTGAAATATTAAAACAGAGCTTGTGACAGTTACAAAAAAAAAGGGGGATCAGATAAAACTTGCTTCCTAATGATAATGAGAACAGTAAATAATTTTAAAGCCTTTTTAGCATTGGGGGAAAAAGATCCTCTGAATAATAAATCCATATTATGCTGAAAGCCACTGGGGAGGGGGATAAAATTAAATAGAGATGAATTTATTCCAGGAGGATTCTCTTATTTTGGAATGGCAAAAAGACTCTCTCTTTTCAACATCCTTATGTTAGTATCAGAAAAAACAAAGTGTTCCATGTTGGAAGAATTCTAACTAGAAGTCTGCCTGCCTGCCTGCCCCTCCTCCTCCTCCTCCACTTCTTCTTCTTCTTCTTCTTCTTCTTCTTCTTCTTCTTCTGACTATTATTATTATTATTATTATTATTATTATTATTATTATTATTATTATTATTTCCATTATTATTTTTAAAATTAAAATAAAAGGAAGTTGTTTGTCCTGAAGAGGAACAATGGTTACTATGGCATAGAATAATGATTTTTGGGAATGGAAAGGGGCACAAGAAGATCCTTTCTCAGTGCTCATGGTGCCTTCTGTGGCATGGGAGATACTACAGTATAACATGGCTCCAGTCCATGTAGCTCAAGAAATGTCAGATACACCTCTTCTCATGGGGTCATTGCCTCAATTTTTGGGAGAGGCACTGCTGGCTTGGTCTGGAGGCATCCTGTCAACTCCTCCAACATGCTCCACATTTTTGACATCTCCTGAGCCAAACAGAAATAATGATGTCTTCATGGCGGTGACAGAAACAACAACAACAACAACAACAACAATAACAATTTAAATTGTATGCCACCTTTCTCCCAGAGTGAGACCCAAGGTAGCTCACAAAAGGAGTCATTAAAAAACTAACAATAACTTTTTGAAACAATACAATAAAAAGTATAAGATCCAGTAAAGCATACAGAAGTTGGGGGAAAAACAAGCACACACCCCAATAAGAAACTTCCCTTCACATGATTACATCTTTAAATTCTGCTTAAACAAAAAGGTCTTTGTTGGTGAAAGGAGAGCAGGGAGGAGGCCAGGCCAGCCTCCCAAAGAAGGTGATCTCAGAAAGTGCGAACAGTCACTGAGAAGGCTGTCTCTTGTGGCCTCCCCAAGTGAGCCTGTGATGGTGACATGACTGACAGAAAGCCCTCCCCTATATATTTTACTATTTTAGTAGGCTCATATAGGGAGATACATTCTTTCAGATAACCTGGACGTAATGACAAAGCAATCCTGACAATCACTATACATGCTAACATTGCCAGTGATGGCAGCCAAAGAGAACACATTCATTGTTTCTCATCCAAGCATCAGCTGGCAGGAGACAGAGACATCATTCAGAGAGTGCAGGAAATATGGACCATTTTGGGTGACTCCATCAGAAGGTGTGACACGTCTGCTTCCCAAATGTTTACCTTTTAAATCATCACATCCTACCAACTTTTCAGTTTAACCACATGAAACTATTTAGATGGAAATACATTTGGGCTGTGCATATGATACTGTAATTTAAAGGTATAATTTTAATTTAATATGTCACAACTCTTGAATTTACTTTCAGCAATATGTGGGAATTACAATTTATGAGTAACATTAGTACAAAAAAATTGCTAAGGATTCTGTATGGTACGGTATGGGAGGAGGTCAATGGAGGGGGAGTGACACAATGGGTTACTGCACCAGGTGACGCCAACCCTAGTGACACCACTGGCAGGAAGACTATTATTTAATCATGTTTTATTATCAATCTTCTCCAACCTGGTGTCGATGTGGTGTTTTGGACTGCAGCTCTCATTGACCACACCCATTACAGCCAGTGATCAAGAATTATGGGTGTTTTGGTACAAAACATCTAGAGAATGCCATATTGAAGAAAACTGATTTAGTCAGTTTGCTAATTTTGGGTGTGCTAATAAATGCAGATCACTCTGCACAAATTCTTCCATACAAATGGCATCTTCGTGTATGAAAGTTTCTGTTATGCACTGACATTCAGTGTTGAGGTTAGTTGTGTGTCAGCAATGAGAATTCTCACGATTACAGCAGTGGTTCCCAACCTGTGGGTCAGGACCCTTTTGGGGGTCGAATGACTCTTTCATGGGTGTCGCCTAAGGCCATTGGAAAACACCTTTTAAATTAATTATGAAGTAGCAACAAAAATAATTTCATGGTTTTGGGTCACTACAACATGAGGAACTGTATTAAAGGGTCACGGCATTAGGAAGGTTGGGAACCACTGTATTACAATCATTACTCTATTCATTCACAGCTCATCTCAGTGTCAGGTTCAGTGGACTTTCCTAATATGGTTTATGTATGTACAGTAACTGTATATATAAGATGGATCTATAAATCTATACATGACTGTGCACATTTCAGACACACACAGAGAGAGAAAGGTGTGAGTGAACAAGCAGAAGGGGGAAACAGGAGTATGTGTTCTTGCACCACCTAGCCTCATCCCTTCTGCTAGGTCTAGTTTGTATAATTTGAAATGTGCCCACGCATGAATAAAATCTGTTTAAAAAATTATGTCAAATGCATTCAGGCTGTAAAATGAGTGGGCATGATCTAATTCCTTCCACTAAGCACAATGGTTTCTATGGACATTTAGGAGCGAGCATGGCATAGTGGCTTAAGCATTGGACTACAACTCTGGAGACCAGGGTTCAAATCTCCACTTGACTGTGGAAACTCGCTGGGTGAACTTGGGCAAGTCACATACTCTCAGTCTCATGGGGAAGCAATGGCAAACCTCTTCTGAATAAATCTTGTCAAGAAAACCTTGTGATAGGTTCACCTTAGGATCAATATAAATCAGAACAACTTGAAGGCAGACAACAGCTACAAATCATATGTACATGAATGTGTATTTTAGGAGCATAATTATTTTATGAAGGCTTTTTTTCAGTGCTTTAGATATTGGTGGGTTTACATATACTCTGTGATATTGGCAGGTTAAGTATGACTCTTTCTACCGAATGATGAATTAACAAGTGCTGTGAAAAACTGAATTCTTTTCATTAACATAAAGAAATTACCAAGTGTAGAATTTAGCATGACTTGATAAGCTTGTTTCCTCATGTTTCATATACCAGGGATAACAACAACAGGTTGATGTTGACAGTCACAACACAGTTGTGATAGATCAATCAGTGCACTGATAAAAACTGCTAGGCTTTATTCTATTCTATTTTCCTACGGCACAAAAAGCAAGAACAGCAGTACCAAGGAGACAATTCTCCCCAATTCACCCAGTAACCCATGACATTCAAATATGATCCTAATATTGTTAAATATGAAGACTCTTACAAGTATGATGTGCACTTAGAAATGCCCTCTTTGTGGTCAATGTAGCTTACACCCATGTAAGTGTACACAGGATAGATTACAGACAGCCTTCGTTATTCCTGGGAGGGATCAATGACAATCACTGCTAATTACTTGATTAATTGCTTGTAAACTTTTGATTGATAATCCCTGAGGAGGCTCATTTTGGTGATATAATTTTTCCAAATCAAAGTATCTCCCTAATACAGTTTAGGAGGGAAATGGAACCATAGTATGGCCCAGTTGTGTGCAGTCACAGGAAGAATGCAGGCTGTCAGATGGAGGTGTGGATGAGGTATAGGTCTGATTAGACCCTGGTGCTAGAACAGGATATACAAATATTTCAGCACCTTCTAATTTTAAAACTGGCCCCGTGTGAAAGGGGGGAAAGACAATTGCACTGAATCAGATTATGAAGATTGAAAGATAACAATGGCCATTTTAACCTTTCATTTCTTTGTCATTTTCTCAACTACATGTGAGAAAACAACCCCATTCTTGATTAAAGACCATATTGCCTACTGCACAAA
This sequence comes from Sceloporus undulatus, assembly GCF_019175285.1. NCBI lineage: Eukaryota > Metazoa > Chordata > Lepidosauria > Squamata > Phrynosomatidae > Sceloporus > Sceloporus undulatus. The sequence continues at coordinate 244,441,662 of NC_056522.1, read as the reverse complement.
AATCTACTTTATCCTGCACATTTTATTCTCCTGCTGCACAAAATGCATGAAGCTGCAAAACAGAATAATAGCAGGAAAGTGGTTTATTTTATTTATTAGCATTTGTTTAGTAAATATTTATATCTCACCCTCTATCCAGCTGCTTTGATTTTTAGAAGAAAGGCAGATATAAATCCCATAAATATATAAAATAGAATAAAATTCAGAAATCCCAAGGCTGAGTACAGTGAAACCAATCTGACAAATTTAAAACAGACTCTGGAGACCAGGGTTTGATTCTTATCTCAGCCATGAAACTCACCGGGTGACCTTGGGCAGCCATACACTCTCAGACTCAGGGGAAGACAATGGCAAACTTCCTCTGAACAAATCTTGCTAAGAAAACTCCATGACACCTTAAGGTTGTCATAAGTCAGGAACAACTTGGAGGCACACAACAACAACAACAACAACAACAACAACAACAACAACAACAACAAATAATAATAATAATAATGTATATACTCATGCATAGGTCTCAACAACAACAACAACAACAACAACAACAACAAATAATAATAATAATAATAATAATAATAATAATAATAATAATAATAATATACTCATGCATAGGTCTAGAAATTTTAGTCTAAAAATTGACCCCCAAAACCTGGGTCAACCTATCCACGGGTCAATTGGTAAGTACTGTTCTTTAACTCTTATTTTAAAAATACATATAGATATATGATAAATGTAAATTTGAAGGGATCAGAACATAATAAACATAATAAACAAGCAACAACCTAAAGAGATATATTAAACTGATCAAATTAAATGATGAAAAATCATTTGCAAGAGTTTAAAATCAAGTACAAGAGTTTGTGTAAAACCAGTTAGGCCCCAACAACTTTAATGGGCAGCAAAGCTTTGGTAAGTTGCAATTTAATTCTATGTGAAATTGAAAAATGTGGCTTTTCAAATATCTTATGAATCACAGTAGAAAACCAGACATCTATCTTTGAGGGGGGGAAAATACAGAAGTTATGAATCCTAAAGAAAGTAGAACTCCACTATGTTTTTTTGGCACTTATCCATGAAAAATAAGTGCAGAATGGCAGGGGGAAAATCAATTGTGAAGTACCAGTATAGGATGACTTTGCCACTAGCGTGTCAAACACAATGTTTCACACGTAGTAATTTTAATTCTTTTTCAAAGATGAGAGTCAATCAGTGTTTCCAACATAATGGTGAAAGTTGAAGGGTAGGATCCAGATTATGGTTGTGTCTACACTGCAGAATTAATGCAGACACTACTTGCCATGGCTCAGTGCTATAGAATTCTGAGATTTGTACTTTTGTGAGAGATTTAGCTTTCTCTGTCAGAGAGCTATGATGCCACAAAACACTATAAGTCCCCGTATTCCATAGCTTTTGACCAAAATGATGAGACTCATATTTTGGCCACATCATGTGAAGGCATGGATCCTTAGGAAAAACAACAATGATAGGAAAGGAAGAAGGTAGTAGACAAAGAGGAAGATCCTAGGCCAGATGGATGGACTTAGTCATGGTCTAAGCCTGCAGGACCTGAGCAGAGCAGTTGAGGACAGGGGGCTTGAAAATGCCTCACACACAAGGTGACCCTGAGTTGGGGTTGACTGCAGGGCAGTTAACATCAAAGAAGCTGGGTGCATCTATCCTGCAGAATTAATGCAATTTGAAATTGCTTTAACTACCATGGCCCAATGCTATGGAATTCTAGGGTTTGTAGTTTTATGAGATATTTAGCCTTCTCTTGGAAAGAGCACGGGTGGGACAACATACTACAAATCCCTGGATTCCACAGGATGGAGCCATGGCAGTTAAAGCAAACTGCATAAACTCAGTAGCGTGGCAGCAATAGCAGTCATAAAGCATGAAATAGTGTATATATGTTCAGAGCAGGGGAAGGGAGGGGGAAATAAGAGAGAGAGATGTTAGTTGTGTGCTTCACAAATAAGGTACTTGACCTTTCATACAACAATGCAGCCCAGAATCTAAAACTGCCTAGCTGCACCACTGTATTATGCAAAGAATACTCTTTTAGGGGGGGAAATGTTCCTCATATCTTTATGAATCATTCATACATATGTCTGATTTCTTGTTTTCCCTTTATTCAGAAAAACTGAGATTCAACTCTAATAAGGAAAAGCATGTTTCCATTCTTTTTCAAGGAGGGATGAAAATTTAGAGAGATTTTTTTTTTAGTGAACAACTTGACATAAAGATTGCTGTGCTTTTTGTGATGATACCCTTCACGAAGATTTACAGTAACTCCTCACTTTCTCCCTCCCCCTTGAGAAAGGTTTGCTAGTTTTACATGCCTCACTTGTCAAGGTACTGATACAATTATGAAGCTACAGTACTTGCTTGAAAATTCATTCTTTATCTATGCTGAGCAATTTGTGAATGGGAGCGATAACATGCTGGTTTATCCTTTAATCTCTAAAAAAGATTAATGCAAAGAAGGATATATAAAAAGCATGTTTGATGTGCTGTGGGGGATGCTGGGCAAGGTACAAAGACACCCTGTGGATCTGAATAGTTTGGCATGTTAAAGCCAGAGAGAAGAGGGGTCATATTTGAAATTTTTGGGCATTTCCTTGGGGGGGGGGGGGGGGCGAGTAGAGGAGGCAAGCAATCCTCAAAGGAGTGGCAATATCCAGATAGCAGTAAAAATAGTAAGACAGTTTTAGTAACCCACATGTTTCTATAGTGATCACAACCACTAAATATTTTACCTTTTTTTTTTTTGCTATCAAATTTGAAAGCAATGGTTAAATTAATATAACAATAGTAAAAAGCATAGTACTGTGGCAGTTATATGTCTTGTAATTTTAATCAGTTGCAATATGCTTTGTGAATCACTTGTCCTGAAAAGCAAGCTATAAATCATCTGTTCGAGTAATTGGGCTTTTTAACAATAGAAAAAATATTTTGAGTGACAGGTGACATGGAATGACACAAATTCTATGAGACAACCACAGACTGCTGAATCAATCAATTAAATTGTTTATTGTACTAGCCAAAGGCCATGACAAAAAACTTATCAAAATACACAAAATACAAAACATTTAAAACAAAAGGTACGAAAGTACAAAAGAGCAAAATACATTCCATAATTTAGCATGCAGTTAAAATTGTTACTGATATAATATAAAAACCTTTCCTGAATATTGGTAAACTTATACATTGCCATCATAAAAATCTAATTAATACTTTGAGTCTCCTTGGCAATTAATGGCAATTTTATTTAACACACACTCTCTCTTCCTAATCTTTTTTTGCAGCTGTGGCAAAAAGATCCACTTTATCTGTTACATAGTCATTGGTTATCACTCAAAAGACATTGTACTGAATCTACAAGAGAGCTCCCACTTCCATTTGTCAGCAAGCGTGTTAGGAATTTCTCTCTAGGACTGCTATACGGGGGACAAATTAGCATGTAATAGACAATGTCCTCCACCTGAGACTGACTGCAGATACATAGTCTTTTCTCAAATAGTGTCCATCTAGAACTGCAGTTGGCATTACTTGAAATGGTAGCTCAGTGAAGACAATTCTTAAAATAGACAGCTTGAGTTTGGTCAAATATCTGGCTCTAAAATGTTCTGTTTTCAAAAAGGAGAACCATGGGGATAATTTTGAGGTCCTAATTGACCATAAATCCTTCTTGAATCTATCTAGAATAGCCAGTTTCTTAATTGCCTCTTATCCATGCCAAAAACAGAGTTCAGTTCAGAGAAGTGATAACTGTGTAAAAGAATTTGAAGACTTGATTTCCAAAACTGGTTGTTACATATTTCCATGTAACACAATGCTGGAAGATGATTGGTTGATAAGGTGGCAATTTGTTTGAAGTACCTTATCTGTGCACAATCTACCCTTGTTTTAACTGGTGGGCAACCAGATTTAGTATGCAAAAAAGCTGCAGGAGTTCCAGTTGGTAGAATATAACGTTTTTGGAGAAATTTATTCTGTAATATTTCCAAGGTTTTCCAAGTGTTGATATCTAAGCCCCAAATTTCCTCACCATTAAGCATCTGTGCAATTACTTTACTATTGAAATTTTTTAGAGCAGGATCAATCAGCAGACTACCCTGATCATAACAAAATTTCATCAGTGCTCCAACTATTTTTTCAGCTTTCAGCTTTGCTGCCTCCCTATGCCATTTCCAAGAAAGAGACTCACTGAAAACAATGCCCAGATGTCTGAAAAGGTGGGTTTGTTCTATGGTATGTTGAGGTAAGATCCATTTATGTCTTGGACAGTTTCTATGAAAAACCATAACCTTAGTCTTGGAATAGTTTATTGACAGGTGTTCCTGTTGAAATTGAAAGCATTCAGTAGGTTTTTGAGACCCAAACAAGATAGAGAAATAAGCACTAGATCATCTGCATACATCAGGATGAAAATCTTTCTGTTCCTGATTACTGGAGAAGGAGAACCAACTTGAACTAAACAAAGCACTAAATAATTCATATAGATGTTAAAAAGAGTATGTGCCAGTAGGCATCCCTGTTTCACTTCCCTAGTTGTTGTCAAAGCTTCTGTCAGGAAACCATTTAAGCCAACTCTAACCCTCACTTTGCTGTGGCTATATACAGTGCGTCCTCGCCTTACGCGGGGGATCCGTTCTGGATCCCGCCGCGTAAGGCGAATTCCACCTATGCTCGAGCCCCATTGGAAACAATGGGGCTCGTGTGCGGCAGCGCGGCGGTGCGGGCGCGTGCAGGGCGCATGCGCCCATTCAATGGAATGGGACGCACCGCCCTTCCGCCCTGTGCGCGCACCGCGGCTTGAGCACATACGCTCAAGTCCACGTATGGCGCGGGCGCACTGTACAGTCCACCCTTGTTTTACGCGGGGTATCCGTTCTGGAGCACCCCACGTAAAACAAAAAATGCATATGCTCGAGCCCCATTGCAAGTAATGGGACTCGTGCTTACGTCAGCGTGTGGCGTTGGCGGCGCAGACACCGGAAGAAGCGGCACTGCTTTCAGCATATGCTGAAAGCAGCATACAATGCGCCCGTGTATGATGCGGGTGCACTGTAGATCCCATATCAGTCTTAAGAGTCAATTATCAATCCCAGAGCCTGTAATTTTCTCATAATCTGTTTGTATTAATAGAATCAAAGGCAGGTGAAAGATCAATGAAAGCAGTATAGAAATTTTTCTTATTTTTCTTAGTATACTTCCTTATAATATAACCTAATGTGAAGCAGTGATCTATAGTACTGTACCTACTTCTAAATTCTGCCTGTTCTTCATGTATGACTTGCTTTTCTTGTAGCCAATCCGTTAACTTGTGAAGCAAAAGTTGAACATATAGCTTTGAAGTGATATCAAGCAAACTGATTGGCCGATAATTTTGTGAATCATTCTTGTCTCCTTAACTTGTATATTGGGAATACAATGCTCATTTTCCACCCACAAGGCATTTGTCCAATACTGTTTATTATAGTAAATAGACCAGCAAGAATGGACCTCCACCATTCAGCATGTTTTTTAAAGAGTTCTGGAAGAAGCATATCTTCTTCCCATGCTTTCTTGAGTTTCAAGGACACAATTACACATTTTATCTCATTCCCTGTGACTGGTTGCCATTCAGGGATCTTTATCCATCCAGGGACTTCCAAAAGGCTTGATTGACTATAAAAAAATTGGATAATTATTTAATCCATGTGGAGGCAGTGATTGAGTCTTCCAATGTATTTCTTGCTTTTTTTTAGGTCACGGATAACAAGGTCCCAGCATTTGTCTTCCTTCTGTTCTGTTACTGCAAGTTCCAGATCCTGCCATTGAGATTTTACATGTTAAGCTTTCTTAACGTTTACTCGACTTTTACATTTCAGCCTGAAATTAGTTAAATTTTCCATGATCTTTCCAGAAGGATTTTTGCGGGATTCCTTTATCTTTTTGCCCAGGTCCCTTTTGGCTGCTCTGCATTCTGCATCAGACCATCTATATTCTTTAGGCTGAAAATTTTTGTCTGTTATTAAACAAGATCTAAGTTCTCTCACAATTTGTTGATAGATGTCTAAGTGATGCATTGATGTATCATGGAAAAGCTGGCACATACTTGACAAACAGTTGCTATTTAATTTCTCCTGTATAGTGCTATTCAGTATAATACACCACTTCAACCGCCTCTCCCTTAGCAATTCTCCAGTTAAATTTGTTGTTTTAGCTAATGCTGCCCATTCAAGAATTGGTCATAAGGATACTATTAAAAGGAAGTGATCACTTTCTGTACATTCCAGAATTTCAAAAGTATTTACTAAGGAGAAAAACAAAGGTGAGACTAATACTCGTTTGCTCAAATAAGTATAATACCTCCTTGATACGTCCACAGGACTCCCATGAAGAGTAAATTGATTATGCTGGAATATAAATTCTAGAAGTTTTAATCTTTCCTGGTTATATTTATTATCCATAGAGGTATGTGATGCTAGAAATATATCTTCTAATTCTAGGCCTAGTGGATGTAAAAGACCTTCTGAAGCAGCTTCATTTCAGGCATCCACAACACTTCAGGATATTAGAATATATGGTGAATACATTGAGGGCCTCTGAATGGTCCCCAAGCTGACCTACAACTTTAGATCAAGGGCAGAAAAGTGTAGAGGGGGAATAACATTTAGAAATAGCATTTACATTTCTATACTGCTTAATGGTGAACTCAGCACTCTCTAAGAGGTTTGCAATCTGTAAGCCAATTGCCCCAACAAGCTAGATTCTAATTTTACTGACCTATAAAAGGATGTAAGACTGAATCAGCCTTGGAGCCCTGGGATCAAACTCACAACCTTGTGGCTGCAGCACTGGCATTTAACCACTGTGCCACTAGGGAAGGGGCTATTTCTCCCCTGTGATTTCCCCATGAGTTAAATATAGACAACTTTCATGGGTTGCGGGAGTGTGGCTCAAGGGGACCCTGACTACCATGTTTTTGTGGCATTTTTGGTTTGTTTGTGTGTGGGGTGGTGGTGTTTGTATGTTTTAGGTCATTTTTAGACATTTTTATTCAATTTTTATTCTGTGGGCTTCAGGAGTATTTGATTTTTTTAAAAAAAATTCCTAAATGGATTCTTCAAGGGCTCTATGTGGCCCACCAGCTGCAGCCCCTGAGTGAAACATTTTGTTGTTGTTGTTGTTGTTATCCACTCTGAGTCAGCCCATGGCGACCCTGTAGATGAGACATCTCCAAGACTCCCTATGCTCCACTGCTCTGCTTAGGTCCTGTAAATTCATACCTATGGTCTCCTTAATAGAGTCTATCCATCTAGCATGTGCCCTTCCTCTCTTTTTGCTTACCTCTACCTTTCCTAGCAATATTGTTTTTTTCCAGTGAGTCATGCCTCCTCATAATGCTGCCAAAGTATGATAGCCTCAATCTTGTCGTCTTGGCTTCCAGAGAGATTGCTGGTTTGATCTGCTCTAGGACCCATTTGTTTGACTTCTGTAACCTCAGCACTCTTCTCCAGCACCACATCTCAAATGAATTAATTCTCCTCCTATACATTTTCTTAACTATCCAGCTCTCACATCCATACATGGCAATAGGGAATACAATGGCTTGAATGATTCTAACTTTTGTGCTTAGTTGTATGTCTTTACATTTCAGGATATTTTCTAGTTCTCTCATAGCTGCCCTCCCCATTCTTAGTCTTCTCATGATTTCTTGATTGCAGTCCCCACTCTGATCAATATTTGATCCCAGGTATGAAAATTCTTTTAGTATTTCTATTTCCTCATTGTCTAGGTTGAATCTGTGTAAATACTCCTGGAGCCCCCCAGAACTTAGAGGCGTTACAAACCGCCGCTTTGAGGCGGTCTCCCGGTGCTGCTGTTTGCTCCATGAGGGAACCGCCGCAGCCAAACCGCGCGGCTCCCTTACGGAGCAAAATAGAATCTCCAAAATGGAGCTTCTTCTGGCGGCGCGCTCATGATGCCGCGAAGCGCCAATGCGCACTCGCGACATCATTAGCGCCGTGCGATGTGCGGATGCACAGCGTCCGTTACGTCAAGATGGCGGCGGCTGTGTGGAAGAGCAGCCGCCATTTGTTACGGACAGAGTCCATAACAGGAATAGGGGCGTCTGGAAGAGACGCCCCTTTTTTAAACTGGGACATCCTGAGGACGTCCCAAGTGGTGGTTTGTAACCTGCCTTAGTTATTTTTTTAAGGACTTTAGATGCTACTCCCTAGTCTAGGTTAAGAATGTTACAGACTCTTTTCAGAACTTGGGAAAATATTTCCCCTAGGAGAAGATGATTTCCTCAGCACCCCAGAGGTCCAAGGCTCATTTGAAACACTCTGTTCCTAGCTCTCTCCTCTATATTGTCTGGAAGCTTCAAAGATCTTCTTCCACAGAAGATTCCTGCACTGAGGACATTGTCCTTGGACAGCTCAGTTTAAGATGGATCTGATCACTGCCTGGATACAAGAGGACTTAGGAACTCCATGTACACTACCATGAATCTCTTGATGGAATGAATGGTAGAAAATCAATGCATAAAACAGACAAACTTTGAAGGTAGAACAGATGAGAGAATTTCAGCAGATGTAACTTATCATGACAGATATATGGCAACTGAAACTATTTTTATATAATTATATGTACAAGAATTCTTTCTCTGTTTGCATCTGGCCACGTTATACTGTACTGAAACATCACATATTACTATAACTTGATTTAAACAGTCTCCGATTTAGTTGAAGTGAAAAAACAAATATGCTGCTCATAATGTAGAAGATGGCATTTTTGTGGGCAAGTACAATGAGTAATTGACTTTGGTATGCAGCAGCACAGAGCTCATTATATTAGAAACACAGCATAATTTACTCCAAGAGTGTAATGTTTCCTCTAGCAGTTTCAAGGCTACTGCACTGAAATACCCTCCATGTAAGAAAGAGTTTTGCACAAGTCACTGATTCATAACTATATATCAATTTCTGTGCAAAGGTCCCTAAAAATTTTGCCACAAACACAGAATTCTACAGGAGAAGTGATGGAGCACCAATTCATGAATTGAATTTCTATGTCCAGTCCAGTTCTCTGGGATTGATTGGCACGGACTAGTTCCAGCCTTCTTTGCCTCTGAACCAGCAGCTCAACTGTGACAACAGTTAAACGGACAGGTAAATGCCATTAAGAAGAAAGGAAGAGCTGGAATAGCCCTTGGTTTTCTTCATGTAACAATGTATTTAAATTCTCAAAAGTACAGTACTCTAAAAAGTTAAAATGTTGATATGAGATATAAAGGGATCTGCAGCTCTGAAAAGGAAATTGCAGCCATTGGTGTACAAGGTTTTCTCCATAAAATTGATATCAAAAAGATACTGATGTGTTGTGGAAGTGAAATATCGTCTGAATTATTCAAAACTTAACTGAATAAAATCATTTGCTTACTCAAGAAATGAAATTGGTGCCTTTGTCTTCCAATCAATAGCCATAAGTTCACACATAGCTGACATCCACATTGAAAATATAATTATGAGCCTAGTTGGCTGTAAACTACAACAACCTTTTGTAACGGATTATTTCAATACAAATAGGTTTGGAAAATTGGTTTTAAATGATTAATCTGTTTTATCTTACATCCCAGCTGTAGAATTTACCCACATCACAAATTCAGGCTGCATGAATATACAAGGATTGATTTGAATTCAACTTCCAAATGCTCAACATGGCTTTCACTTGTTAATCCTAAAAAGGATTACAATTTGGTGCACCCATAACAATAAGCCTAATACTAAATTTACAGAAAATAGAGAAAAGCAATTTCTGTTGATTCAGTCACACTCCAGCCAAGATCCTGTTTTAAAATTTGTGTAACATAAAGCTACACTTGCAGACTTAATACAGATGGAGGTGGTGGAGCAATAGTTTTGTGTGTGTGTGTGTGTGTGTGTGTGTATGTGTGTGTGCGCGCACGCACGCATGTGCGTGTGTGTGCGCGCACGCACGCATGTGCGTGTGTGCATTTGTGAAGTATCTTTTCAACCACTCTAGGAGCCATTCTGGAGATGTTTCAATGGCCATTCTAGTCTTGGGGTAGGGGCTGGAGCTTTACCCATGTATGATTGCATAGTAGGCAACTGGAGATCTTGCATACTCATAAGAGGGTATTGGACACTTATGCAGGTATTGATAAAAACATTTATGTAACCAGGCATCACACTAGTGTAATGACCCAAGATTTTCTCCTTTGGTTGGATAAGAAACAGAAGACAAGATAGGTCTACACAGAGAGGAGCAAAAAGACACTTTACTGCCTGAGGCTGAACACCAAATGGTAGACCCACATACCAAGTCAAAGTGCAAAGCCAGCCAAATTATTTTGGTGCTTGAGAGAGGAAATTGCACAAATACATCTTCCTATTTGTGGCTGTAAAAATACAACAATTAAAAAACCAAATACTTCCCAACTGTTGCTGTAGTTGGATTAATCTGCCTGCACATATGACGGATCCTATGAAGAAAGTTTAATTCTCAGTGGTGGCTGTCATCTGGCATAGCAAACAGACAGAAGATCTTCTCAGGGATTATTCTCATTCATTTAATCAATGGGTTACGAGACCATGGTAGCCATCTTACCCCCAGCACATGCAATATGAACCTCTGTTACAAAGAGGCTTTTGTGTATACACAACTCTGCATGCAAACCCTTTTCTGGTTCAGTCATCTCTGTGGTATGTATATACAACACATGTTTAACAAATATGAACAATTTCTGAAAAGCGCTTGGGCCTCCACTGCAATACTGTCCTCCCTTACTTCCTCCCATGCAAGGGCAGCCCATCATCCTGTGAAACTTAGGCGTTTTATAGAGTGCCCAAAAAGGGTACTCTACCGGCGTCCATGTTTGCTGCGCGAGGGAGCCGCAGCGGACAAACTGCACAGCTCCCCCATGCAGCAAAAAGAAGCCGCAAAAAGTGGGTTCTTCTTGCGGCGCAGTTGTGACACCGCAAGACACCAATGGTGCATTTGCGGCATAACATCTGTGCCATGATGTGCGGACACTAAGTGTCCATCACATCAAAATGGTGGCGCCCATGTGTATAGGGCGCCACCTTTTTGACGTCCCCAGTACGTACTAGGGGTGAGGCCTGATTGGATGCTGAGTCCTCAGCCAAGCCCTATTACATACTGGGGGCGGAGCCAAGGTCCATCTGGAACAGGCCCTAAATACACATTCAACATCCAAAATGCAGACTCCAAACATAAGCGGGAATAGATAGATATCCCCACACACCAGCCACTATCTGATCGCTTATAAATCACCCAGAGGAAATAGAGTAAAACGCTGTTATTCCTCAGAACCTTTGGTGGGTGTTACACAACCAGTCTATGAACTATGCTTCGTGGATGTGCAAGCTTCACCCAAGGCTTTACTTTACTTTAACTGTGAGTTGAACGTTCTCAAATTAAACCATGAATAACAAGAGGCAGTGAACTTTGGTTTCCAAAATATGGCTCCGATTAGGGTGCCAGTCCTGTCAAGTGCACTTTCCATAGCAAACCCAAGATTGCCATTGTCTATATGTGAAAAAAGCTCTCATAAAGTATGAGGCTCTTGTCTTGCTCCATCGGCACTTATGCGCTCTCATCCTACTTGAGAAAGTGGAAGAAAGATAGGGGTGTGTGAGGAAGGCAATCAGAAGAAAGAGAAACGGAGGAGGGAACTCCTACACTTTACTTTCACAGCAGCTCCTATTGTGCTCTCAATTGGGATTGAGTGCTGCTAAAGAGGTATGAAAAGTTTCTCTTCAGGCTGTTTTTTTCCTGTCTAAATTATCACTCTCTAACATCAAAAAGAATCTTCTGGAAGTGTGAAGGCTGACAGATCTTCAATTTTCCCTTTCCCTGGAATGACCCATAACATTTTTTTAAATGAATTTGTTATCCCAAGGGCAATCCTCCTATGGTTTTAGTTGGTGGTGATGGTGTCCTTTTGCCCTTCTACCTCTTCCTCTTCTTTTTTCTCCCCCTCCTCTTCCTCCTCCTCCTTTCTATCTTTCTTCCTGTAGTTAATATAATCTGGAGAAATATACTGTAGCTGTTTTCTATTTTATATCCTACTTTTACATTTTTACATTTATATCAAATGGGGTGAACATGGCAGACACTAAGCCATGTGGCAGAGTTTAGTTTAACTTTCTGCTCTTTTACTAGCCTTACTAACCAATAACTGTGTTCCCCATAAGAAACTTGTTTTACCATTGTCAGCATTAGCAGAAACTGCAGTTATCTGCAGGCCATCTGTTCCCATGGTGAACAGTAATAGAAATAAGGAATCACACAGTGTTAGAGAATCACTTGAAGGTGTACCTTTTCCTCACTCTCTCATTCTCTCTTATTATACACACACACACACACACACACACACACACTTTTATTACTTTTTTCCCCTGATGAGATTTCATTGTTCACAAGATAACATCTAAACTGCTAAGATTATAGCATCTTTCAGCAATTACAATTGCAACTAGATACTCTCAAGAATGTTGACTGAGGCAAGAAATGCCTAAAGCCTAAATTTGTTAATTTGGGAGCAGAGCTGAGGACACTGTTGAGAAATACCAGCATGAGGCAATGGTTTGAGTGGGGAGATTTGGGTTCAGATTTGGAACTAGGCATGAAGATCACTGAATGACCTTAGGCTAGTCACTGCAGAAATGCCTGTCTGGCTGCCATAAGACTCTATCAAGGGGGGTTGAACTCTGGAGGAAAGGACCCCTTGGCAAGAGAGAGGATCTCTAGCTTCAAGAGCTGACCAAGCAGAGAAACAGACAGATGTGAGGCCAACGCAGAGCACATGGAAATCATAATCTACATTGGATCATTTCCCCCTTTGGAAATGCTCCAGAATCTTTGCTTCAGCTCCAGTTCAGTACTACTTGGCTTCAAGCACAAGCACACATACATGGATCATGGTTATACATATTAATTCCTTCAGAAGCATGCATGAATATCCAGGCCTGTTTGAAAACAGTGAAGGAATGAGTCATTGGTAGATCCACAGTTTTCACAAGAATAGGTAGCCACCAAAAGAGTCTGTTCCTGCCAAGGCCACTTGTCCTAATCTCTTCTACTGCCTAACTTTGTGAAAGCAAATGTTCAGGCCCACTATTATGACTGCTTCTATACTGCAAAAATAATGCAGTTTGACACCACTATAACTCTCATGGCTCAGTGCTATGGAATTCTGGCATTTGCAGTTTGTGAGGTATTTAGCTTTCTCTGTCAGAAAGCTCTGGTACCACAATAAATTACAAATCCCATAGCATGGATCCAAGAAGTGGTGCCAAACTGCATTGTTTCTACATTGCATTGTTTCTAATCTAAGGCTTTTGGTAGGTTCAGATAGGGACACAGGCCATCTTTCAGATCGTCTGGTTCAAAGACATTTAGGACTTTAATTGAAATTTTTAACACTTTAAATAGGGCCCAAAAGCACAGTAGCAACCAATGTACATTAAATTAGCTGAAGCTCTGAAATTCCTCCCTTGGAGAGGTTGCCTGATGACTACTCTTACAACATCAGAGTGCCAAGTTAAGACATTTTATCCAGATTCTCCTGTCTTTTAAACTTGGCTCAGGTTTTCTCGGTTTTATTTTGCCACTGGCATTCTGTTTTTTTCCTGCCTACAGTTTTTATATAATTGGTTTAATTTCAACACTAAGCTCTCTGTTTTTTTGTTCAGCCACCCTTGGAGTAGCAATAATAAAGACAGACATATAAACTATGGAATAAATAAAACAATACAGAAATGGTTGAACCAAGCCACAACACTGGCTAACAGTTATGACCCTCAAGAGAACTCCCACTGCTTTATTAACCATATTATTCTAAGTTACGTTATTAGAAGAAGTGTGAGAGGACAGATAGTTTGGCATCAAATTATATTTAAATTGTGAGTCCTCTGGGGATAATGAAATAGCAACAACATTTCACATGTTTAACATTTACAGAGCACTTGTTGAACATTTTAAACATTTAATTTGCCATCCTTACAAGAGCACTAAGGCATGCTAGCATTTTTATTCCCATATTAGAGGTCAACAGCTGTGTCTAAGAAAATGGCAGTTTCCACTTTAAAAGGCCATTGAGTACAGTTATGTCCCAGATGAATCAGAGATTTCCATGTTCACAGCTCATGTTCATGGCCATGGTATGATACATCTTTTCACCTCTAGACACCTCTTCCCATCCTTCAAAACTGATGCAGTAACACTTATCGAAACCTACTGATCTACAGGTAATGCAAAACAGTAGAACCAATAACACCCATGATCTACATAACATTACTACATGCAGTTAATAGAACAGAAGTTGACTGATTCTTGTGAATGAAATATGTTGTCTGTGGGGATCAGGCATATACAATATTTTTTTTAAAATAAAATACAAAATAGTAGCTTGTCTGTAATGTGCAGTGATTAAGGACTCTACAACTACCAATGTCAGAAAAGCATACAATGGGATTTGCAAACCTATATGTTGAGAATCAGGACATGCTATCTATTCTTGGGTATATAATACTGTGCAAGTTCTTTGATATTTCCATTACAGCCACAAGATTAGAAACATGCTTGTTTAAAATTCTGGCAGTGTGGATTATTTAGCTTTCCAACTGTATCCTGCCATTGTTTGTACCCTATGCATGAAGAAAAAATGTAACTGTACTACAATAGTACAGCCTTTCCCCATGACTCCGGATAAGGAAAAAAGAAAAGAAAGTCAATTCAGAATTGTATATTTTGCTGTAGGTAGTTGATTATATCATAGCCATTTATCTAAAAGTTTCAGACCTACCCAGATGATGTCTTCCTCTCGATACTGCTTCCAGTTGCGACCTGTATCACTGAACATTAGACTGTAGCTTGTTGTCCAATCTGAGCTTCCATACCTTCCTTGAGTAGCAACACCAGTAATCTCCACTCTGTCTCCCAAATCAATCTGGAGCCATTGTTCCCTACTAGAATCCAATGGGGACCAGCCACCAGCCCCTAAGAGAAAAAGATCAGAATGCCAGATTAAATATTACAGTATATTAACTTCATTTGATCTCTGAATGGAGGCTTGATACCTCTTTTTTTGAGCACACTGTTATTACGATTCTACTCGGGTCTTGGAAACTCAGGGCTGTGGCTTGCTTAATTGAGCCTATCCACCTATAATGTGGTCTTCCCCTTTCCCTACTACCTCCCATGTTACCAAGCATTATCTTTTCTAATAAGTCCTGTCATCTCATTTTGTATCCAATGTATACAGTCTCAGTTTAGTCATTTTGGCTTCTAGAAAGAAGTCAGGCTTGATTTTTTTCCTGGACTCATTCATTATTCCCTTTCGCAGCCCATCGTATCTGCAAAAGTCATCCCAGAACCATATTTAAATTAGATGGTTCTCTTCTTGTCGGCTTTCTTAACTTACACACTTTCACAACCATACATAGAGATCAAAAATACTATGTTCTCCACAAAATTTCCTTCCTTCCTTCCTTCCTTCCTTCCTTCCTTTTTTCCTTTTTTCCTTTTTTCCTCCTCTCCCATATCTTAGCCCACCACCTTCCCTTTCCACTCTATTCATGTACTGGACTATTGTTTAGGAATCTGATACCCTAATAATAATAATTTAAATATCTTTCGGTACATGTTATGATGTTAAAGAACCTGTTGGAATAACACCAATGAAGAATGCTAATTTAGGACATTCAATTTGTATATTAATAACTGCATAACTTTTCACTCATCATCCCTCATTATACTTGCTGCACTGCAGTACACTTCTATTTTTAAAATATCTTTCACTATAGCCTGTGGTGTGTTTTTCTGGCAACACTTTCCCATGGGATCGCTGGCCTGTGAAGCTAGCACTTCTCAAGAGAAAAGCCAATATTATGAAATATCCACATTCTTCTATGGCTCAGATTAAAATTCAAGATGAAAAATGTCCACAATTCATCTACACCAAACTCCATTTTCTCTTGTAATTGAGACTTGCACCATCAAGCAAGTGGTAAAATTTGGCCACTAGAAAGAGAATGTAGGAGACTTCACTGCTCCTTTCTCTTTCTGGTGCTCTGGTAAAAGGCAGGAAAGAAATATCTATGTTGTATCTCTATCTCTATCTTTTTTTTTTTTTTAGTTGTAGCTGATTTTTTTTAAATTGGCCACTGTGCCAACCATCAGACCTAATACAAAGTGAGAGAAGTGTGGACAGGAGAGAAATGTTACCCATCACTAGAAATGCAAATCCTTATTTCATTCTTGCACAAAAGATCAAAACAATGAAAAAGTTTTGTTACCAATGGGTGATATTACAAGAGGTTTTTGACTTTTTAAATTTTTATTTTAATAAACATTGTGGACAGAATAACAACAGACTTGTGCATGAAACAGTATTTTCTGAACAACTCCCATTCCCCACACCCACATCAAGAAGAGGGCTGTTTGACAGCATTCTTTACATCCCCAATCTTCAATAGCTGGGAGTTGATGATGCCAAGCAGCTCCACCTTCTCCACTCTCTAAACTTCATATCCTTTTAATCCAAACCTGACTATTGTTGCTCACAAACCAGAGATTCCTTATCTTAAAACAGATGCTTCATGTCATATACTTGATTACTGCAACGTCCTCCTGGTTGGGCTTCCTCTTTCTCACCTCTGTCCTTTAATTTCTGTCCAGCATTCAGCTGCATGCATTATCACTTCCGCCCACCACTCTGACCACATCTCTCCTGTCTTGGCATCCCTTCACTGGCTCCCCCTCTCTTTCTGTATTCAGTATAAGCTCCTGCTGTCGATGTTTAAAGCCCTCCATGGGCTGGCCCCTCCTTACTTATCAGACCTTCTTTCTCCTCACCTTCCCACTCGGGCCCTCCATTCTGGTAGTCAAGGTCTGCTGTCCCAGCCCAAGATTTCCTCTGCCCCATCTCGGATTCACCCCTTTTCACTCGCTGCCCCTCACTCCTGGAACCTTCTTCCCCCACAAGCAAGAGTCATCACTTCTTTAACCAGCTTCAAAACGGAGCTGAAGACCATCCTGTTCAGAGAAGCATTCCAGGCATTGCATAATTGTCACTTGCTATTTGATGTTCTTTTGTTGTCTGTTTTATTGAATCATTTCCTATATTGCTATGTATTTTATATGTATTATCCTACTAGAGAGGCTCCTTCCCCACCACCTTTCCCTTCTCCTTTTGTGTGGTGTCTTTTTAGATTGTAAGCCTGAGGGCAGGGAACCGTCCAATTAAAAAGATTGTATGAACAGCGCTGTGTAAATTTACAATGCTTTATAAATAAAGGTTAATAATAATAATAATAATAATAATAATAATAATAATAATAATAATATAGGCTTGAGGGAAAAGAGAAAAAATGGGAAAACTGATCAGATTCCAAATCAAAGTTTATATGAAAATTCTTCTCCTGATGATGACATCACAGGGAGTGACATAGATTTAGTGCCTGTTTACTTCCACATTTGGCTGAGATCCTGCATGGCACAGCATAGCATAATAGTTCCACAGGCTAAATTTACTGTCTCAATCTCTCCTTTTAGACTGTTAGAATCCTGTTGTATTCTATCAGATATATTCTTTGGGGTTTGGTTGTGGGGATGATGGGGGTTGGGATATGCTTTGGCTAGGGCTAGCTTAGATAGCGCTTGGTAGAGTTAGGCAGTGCTCAAGGCAGTGGCCTTGAGACTCTTTCTCTCAGAGGCTTGGTACGCACTGAAAGCTTGGTGGGATAATCAGCTGAGGGGGGAGAGATGAGGACTGGAAGACTGTGTGAGAAAGGTGGAGATTATCGGTTCACGGGCTTTTGGCAGGGGGGTGGAGCAGGCGAGCTTGGGGGTTTAGGTATTGCTTTTGCTGGGTGTGGTCAGTCTCAGCTAAGAAGCTGAATGATGTGGAATTGCTGATTCTGGAGCTATCAGTAAAGTGCTGTTGATTCTTTATCAAGCTGACTGATTGATTGTCCTGGGTTCTGGTCCCAATTAGCAACAGAAACCACATACCCTCATATGGCCATTCATTAGTTGGTGGGAAACAAAAGGTATTGGAGATCCCAGCAGAAGATGTCATCACTCTGTATCTGATTACAGTACAAGGATATAGCCAGACACTTCTCCCATACCACACAGCTCTGATTCTCTACCAGCAGCTAAATGGTGAGTCAGGGAGGTTTTGATTGTTGCAAAGGTAGTAAGAGAATACCAACCTTTACAAAGACCAAAAAACAAACAACAAACAAAAACCACATATGCAGGTATAAGATAACAACAACAACAACAACAACAACAATAATAATAATAAATCATTTATTTATATCCCGCCTTTCCTTGGAGATCAAGGTGGGTTACATAATGATAAAACATACAATAAAATACAAAACAGTAACAGACAAAATTAAAAACACAAATTACAAAACAACAAGACTAGCTGAAGTACAAGTGCAAAGGAGAGGGGGGGAGAAGGGGCATTACAGCGTCTGGGGGAAGGCTTGTTTGAAGAGAAAGGTTCAAGATAGATTTACACCTATGTTTATCACTAACAGAATGTCAACCAATATTTATTATTCATATATTATTTATTATGTGTTTGTATGCTGCCTTTCTCCTGTATTAGGATCCAAGGCAGCTTGCAAAAGCAAAAGCAAAAGAAAAAAAAAAAAAAAAAAGTAAAAAAAGTACAGTTTTAAAACACATTTAAAACCATCACATTAAAGTTACAATATAAAAGCATTTAAAAACATACAAAAAGTTTTTAAAAAGCACATTGTCCTCCCATAAGATGCCTCCTTTGAAGCAATTACTCATTAGAAGCCTGCTTAAACAGAAAAACATTTGCCTGATCATAAAAGGAGAGTAGAGAGGGGGTTATCCTAGCCTTCCATGGAACAGAGTTCCAGAGGGTAGGAGCAGCCACTGAGAAAGCTCTTTTTGTGTCCACACCAAGTGAGCCTATGCTTGGGGCAGGGATGAGAGAAAGCTTTCTCCTTTAGATGTTAGAACTCTAGTGTTTATCTTAGCAACCTTCCAGTTATAGCAAAAGTAGGCAAAGTGAACCCCTTCAGATGTGGATGGACTTCAACTCCCAGGATTCCACAACATGAACGTTGCTGGCCATGGCTTCCTGGAACTGTTGTCCATTGATCTTCAGAGAGTTATACTCTGTAGCTCTGAGTGGCACTGCTTTGATTTAATTGCTTCCAGTCCTAAAAGCATTAATAAATGTGTCTGTGTCATTGGAAATTGAGTGGACTGTTATTATGTTCTTTAAAATCAACTTTGACTGATAATGGTGACCCTCTCACAGGTCTTTCTTGTCAAGCTTTATTCAAAAGATTGGTATTGCTTTCCTCTAAGACTGAGAAAGTGTGTTTTGTCCAGAGTTAAATACAGAGGTTCCATGTATGAGTGAGGATTTGAACCTTGTTGTTTGAGAACCTTTGGGCGTGCCTACATGAGCCAACTAAACCAATTTCCCCAGGCCCTTGTGGCACACTATCTTCATGATGCAGGACGAAAGGCCCAATTCAACAGCACACTGTCTTCATATGAGGAAGGGCATTGAATGTGGGCCATCCCTGCATTAAAGCTATTTTAAAAACCCTCACCATTTGCTCCGAATCTTCCAAGAAAATCTGGAGCATTTTGGGATGATGCCAGGCTGCTGTTCACACAGTGTCTTGGCAGCATGAGTCAATCCTTTTGAGATCAAAATATGGTGCCCAGCCATGTGATTGATGCTGGGCACCTTATTTTTCAACCCCAGAGAGAGCAACTTGTGCCAGCAGCAGTGGTGCGGGGCAGCACAATGGAATATGCACATAGACATCTGCCCAGCATTACTCCACAGTACCCAGATAATGGGAAGAATCTGAGACAGGTTCAGAGCCAGAATATTTTGGAATCTGAGTATTCTGGCCAGTATAGATCCACCTTTTGTCCTATACTCAAACCATAATACCGCACTATCCCCCATAATGAGTCATACATTTGCACAGTATTGCACTGTTGGAGGTTTAAAATATTTTTAATGTTTTGCCAGAATTGTGACATTCAGCTAGGGAAAGTTAGAAAACAAATGTGCAAAAGTATATATCTATTAATATTGTTTTCAGAGGCAATTAATTGGATACTGTGGGAGCAGATTTTTTTTTAATGCCATTGCAAGGCATCCCTAACTCCCATACAATGTTCAACTCTGCAGAACCAGCCTGAGTGCCAGGTGCTGTAAGAGCTGCCAAAGTAAATATTTTTGCTTTTCCTACACACAATGCATATTTTTATACATATATAATTAATGCAAAGGAAGCTAAAGACAGGTTTGCATCTGTTCCTAAGAAGCTACAACCCTCCCCTCAGTTAATTCACTGGATTGTTTTCTTTCCTTTTGTTAAAAAATATTGCAATGAATGTGCATATTTTGGCATGGTTAGAGTGTGCTGCTTTCTTTCCTGCCAGCTGTTACACCTCCCTCTTGTGACATGTACACTCCAGGGAGCATATGCCAGTCCTTGAGGCCCAGGAAAATGAAAGTTTATTGCTACAGCATCAGCAATAGCACGGAGAGGAAATTGTACAGGAGTAGGTTAGAAGACCATGCAGAGGCATATGACAAATGAATTTCAAAGACTCGATCCTCTTATTAAGAGAAGTTCATCCAATTATGTCTGCTTTTATTACTTCTGTTCTGATTAGATTCCACACCAGCACCAGAAATAACCACAGTATCCAAGAATCTCTCATGAAATTGGAAGCATAAAATAGCTGATAGTGCTTTAGAGTCATAGAATCATAGAATCACATAATCATAGAGTTGGAAGAGACCTCCGGGGCCATCCTGTCCAAATCCCTACCATACAGGAACTCACAATTAAAGCATCCCTGACAGATGGCTGATTGGACATCCAGCCTCTGTTTCAAGACCTCCAAAAAAGGGGACTCCACCACTCTCCGAGTAAGTGTGTTCAACAATCAAACAGCTCTTGCTGTCAGGAAGTTCCTCCTCATGTTTAGGTGGAATCTCTTTTCCTGTAGCTTGCATCCATTGTTTCGGGTCCTCATATCTGAGGCAGCATAAAACAAGCTTGCTCCATGCTCAAGATGACACCCCTTCAAATATTTAAACTTTGACAGAAGCAACTATTTTCAAAACAATCTCTATGGTGTTTCCCCCTTTCCCCTTCCCTCCATGCCCTCATATGCAACTGGCATTCACAGAAAGGCTTTATCTACGTACAGAGGGAAAGAAATTATCGTGTTTATTTCATACTGCAAGATTAAAGGTGCAACTGGTGAAAATAAAATTCTCTCACTGGGCTCCCATATAATACGTATGTTCTGTACTGCAACTATGTTTATTGTAACTTGTGGTCTAAATGGGGGCTGGCAATCATTACTTCTCAATGATCAGTCAGATTGTCCTATGTGTACCTAGCCTCACACAAAAAAAAAAAAAAAAAGAAGAAGAAGAAGAAGAAGAAGAAGGCATCACATAGCCATTTTGTCTAAAATAGGAATGAAAGAATGTACAAAAATATTTGAAAAATAGTCCAAAGCCATGTTTTTATTAGTGTTGGGAAACCCGATGATGAGGAGAAGCCTTGACTGATGAGAACCTTGATAGTTCAGGAATTATTCTGTGCAAAATTCATACTTAGTTCTTTTGTGTAGCATTTTCTATGCTGTTTCCTGCACTGAAAAATGTTTTTTGTGCAAAAATACCAAATGCAAATTTTAGGCAAGGATAAGTCCTGAAATGTGCATAGTCTCTGAAAACTGCACAGTTTTCAAAGACTTTCTCACAGGGGGAGAAAGATTGCTAGTATTATCTGTTGTGTGTGTGTTGTGTGCCTTCAAGTCATTTCTGACCTATGGCAACTCTAAGGCTTTTCTTGGCAAGATTTGTTCTGATGAGGTTTGCCACTGCCTTCCTCAGAGGCTGAGAGCATGTGATTTGACCAAGGTTACCCAGTGGGCTTCATGGCTGAGATATGAAACTCACTGGTCTCTAGAGCTGTAGCCCAACACTCAAACCACTACGCCACACTGTTTCCTCCCCAAATGACATTTGTGAAGAATTGCATGCCCAGTTCAAAGTGTAGGAACTGCAATGAGAGGAGAAGAAAACAAAGTTATTTGTTCTTGCTTTGTTCTTGCACTGGATTGGAGATCTCCTGAGAGGGTTGCTGAATGCTTGATAGACAGTCTTGCCTTGCTGAAACAATCTGTCTTGACCAAAATTCCATCAATGGAGACATTTATTATTTTCTTGCCCTAAGTAACACAGGTCATCTGTGCAGACCTGTTGCACCTTTCTGTCAAATGCAATGTCAGGAGAACATTATGTTAACCTCAATGAAACATAGCTGCTTTGGTGAGAATATAAATGTGACCTAATGTTTCCCAAAGCAAAGTTCAAGGTAAACCTGGCCATTCCTCTCAGATAACCATCCAAATGAAGGAGAAGCTACAAAGTTTTTGTTAAGACAAAGGAAATTTCTTGGAGGAGTTTCATATATTTCTCGATTATATTAAGTCCCAGAGATTAAAGAGAATTAAAAATTGTATTTTTAATTAAAATACTAGGCCAAGTAACTGAAGTATCTTTTTCATGTTTCATTCCCAACATTTTCATTCTCAGCATTGTCTTCATTTTTAGCTCAGAGATACGGACTTTAAATCACCAGCAGTAATGCTGTTCCTGGATGCCTCTTTTGAGAAAATATCACTTTGAAGTGGCTACTTAAGAAAAAAAATGCATTATGTCTATAAAGGAAAGGACAGTTATTCAGCACAAATGGCTTTATACTGTGGTTTCTCACTCTCAAATTGCCTGGTACTTTCCTATTTTAGCCTTACTTTAACACTCAAATCAAATGCATTAGATCCGAGAAGAGAGGAAAAAAGTCTTTTAAAACATACTGTCTATTTAGGTTGAGAATAAGTACAAATCAGGAAGAAACCATCCAAACCATCCAAAACATATACTTTGTATTTTATCAATCATGCATGAATACGATGTAGATAAGAGAGCTTGATGTGGTGAGAACCACATAGACATTTTCAGACAGCACCATTGTGTTGTTTGTAAATACCTATGTGGGTCTCATCACATGAAGCTCTGTTTTTGTAAGAGAAGAGTTACCTATAAAGGCCTTCTGAAATTAGAAGTAGGACCATTTAAATAAAATGAAACATTTGAAGAACTGGAAGAAATGGGTTTGAAGTTACAATACCTTTCCTTTAGACAACTATTTGAAAAATTTGAAATGGATTCAAAATCTTTTTAGCTTTGAGGTAACTAAATAAGATTTTAAAGACATAGCTGTGTAAGTCTGGAAAATCAGTATGCAATGTAGGGATGTAGCCAAGGGGGGGGGGGTTCTTGGGGTCCTCCAGAACCCCCCTTCCATTAGAAAAATGAATGGTGCGTGCTGCGCCGCCGCGCCCAAGCCCTATTATAATGGTGGCACTTAGTCTGGACCCCCCCCCCTTCCTAAAATCCTGGCTATGTCCCTGTGCAATGGGATCTTGCAGCACCTTTCAGACTGACTGAAGGAAATAAGTTGCTAGCATGAGCCTACTTTTTCAGATGCATAAGGTGGAATGGAAAGCCCAGGAACAGACCTATACAAGCTGTGTGTCTGTGAGAATGTCAACTGAAATTCAAAACCTTGTGGGTATGGAGATGATGTAGCAAGTGCAGTTTTAACAATGGTTGTTGGGAGACAAAGGCAGGAGGAAGGATAGTGCAACTTTTTGCAAATGATAATCACCTAATAACTAAAACGTAAAAAGTATTGTTGGACATGAAAATGGAATTAGTGCTGAAAGATTGTATGTTGAAATGGGCACAGAATATAGGTCATAATATACAATTGGAAAGTTGAAGGAAAAGTGGAAAAACTGAGTTATGACCTTAAAGAGAGTTTCTGTAAGATTATGTATAGGTGGTATTTAACCCATCATAAGATGTCTAAGATGTACAAGGGATTTTTAAAAAATGGAAATATAATTCCAAAGGATGTGGCAGACATGTGACAAAGCAAGATACGACTGCTATCAATAAAAACAATAACAACGGAAGGATTATGATTCACACTAAACTATAAGTGATATTAAAGGAGAAACTGCAATTAAAATCAGCTGCTTTTTGTTGTGACTGTTAGATGAACATCTGGATAAGAAATATGGAAGAATTCTGCAATATGTGACTATGATAGCAAGAATAATTTATGCCTAGATGTGGAAGGGATACCTTCTGTTGAGGACTGGATAGTGAAACTCTGTCACTTAGAAGAAATTGATAAATTGACAAATCTTTTAAAGAACAAGATACCAGAGACTTTTAAAAAAGACTGGAAACTATACACACACACACACACACACACACACACACACACACACACGAGTAGTAAAAGGGAAGGCATGACAGTATTGGGTTTTATGCATTAATTTTAAAATATATATATTTTTAAAAAGTGAATGTTCTTTGCACACTTCTCTATGGTCCTATTCAAACATAGGAGTATATGTACACCAACACTTCTACCATTATTATTATTATTAAAATTTATTTATAAAATGCAGTAAAGTTTGCACAACACTTTACATAGCAAGGGTCAAATAAAATGGGGGGGGGGATAAAAATCTGCCAGGCAGTGTATAATCTAAAACAACAACATTATATGACTAAAATACCTTTAAAATACTACTAATTAGTATACAATAAAGACAAAGTAAACAGCAGATTAAGAAACAGTAATTTGGATTGCCTCCCTAAACAAGAGTGTCTTCAATCCAGCCTTAAAATTAGCTAAGGAAGTAATAGTTCTTAATTGTGTGGGGAGCAGATTCCAGGCATGAGGAGCAGCACAGGAGAAGGGGTGGATTCAAGCAGAGGAGGAGGAGACCCTTGGCTGGGTTAAAAGACTGGTGTCATAGGAACTCAAAGTGCATGGAGGGTGGTAAGGAGAGATGAGCGCTGACAAATAAAAGGGAGCCAAGACATGAAAGGCTTTAAAGGTCAGGAGGAGAATTTTATATTGGATTCTGAAAGGAATGGGGAGCCAATGGAGGGATAACAATAAGGGAGTAACATGGTCAAAGCGACGAGCAGAGAAGATGATCCTGGTCACTGAGCAGTGCATAGAGATTAGTGGGCTAAGGAGGGAAATAGGAAGACCTACTAGCAATGAGTTGCAATAATCCAGGCATGATATCATCAGTGCATGCACCAAAGTCTTTGCCATGAAAACAGAAAGAAATGGTCGAATTCTGATGAGATTATAAAGAAAGAATCTGGATGACTTGCATGAATATGCTGTAGCCTAGATCTGTGGAGTGAATGATAACAAAGAGTCAAATAGGAAGCCAAGACTATGGGCCTCATTGACAGATTGAATAGAAACGTCATTTACAGTAATTGACAAAAAATATTGCAAAGATGGCTTTGGTGTGAAGACAATTAATTCAGTTTTGGCTATATTGAGCTTCAGGTGCCGGTGAAGCATCTGCACAGAGACAGCAGTAAGACATGATGATAACTGCTGCTCAACACCTGGAGAAATCTCAGCGGTAGAGAAGTACAACTGGGTGTCGTCGGCATACAAGTGATATTGAAAGCCGTAAGAGCTAATAAGATTTCCCAGGGACAGGGTATAAAGGGAGAACAGTAAAGGACCCAAAACAGAACCCTGAGGGTCTCCAACAGCTAATGAGACAGGGGCAGAAACCTGACTTCCTGTAACAACCACAAAAGATCTGTTTGACAGGTAGGATTTAAACCAATTTAAAACTGATCCCACAAAACCCAGGTCTTGGAGTAAATCCACCAAGAGACCATGATCAAGGGTATCAAACGCAACAGAGAGATTCAGGAGGACTAGAATAGAATAAAGACCTTTAGTTTTAGCCAGTAAAAGATCATCAGTGAGCTTGGTAAGAGCAGTCTCAGTCAAATGCAGTGGGCAAAAGCCGGACTGAAAAGTTGCTGAGGTCAAAGAAAAATGCAGAGATTCAAGGTTGGAACAAATGGTTTCAATCTTAGTAGTAAAATAGTCGGCAAAATCAGTGGGTGAAAATGAGTGTGGAATCAACACAAAAGAAGGTTTTGGTAGAGAATTGAATGTGGACAAAAGACGCTGTGGCCACCGGTCGTTAGCCTCAATCACAGATTTATAATAATTCTGTTTTGCCAAGGAGATAGCACACAAAAAAGAAAAAAGAACAAATGTATAATGAATAAAATCAGCTCATTCCCTGGTCTTTCTCCACAACTATTTGGCAGCTCAAGAAAAAGAACGGAGAAACTGCTCCATGGGAGTGAGCCAGGGCTGTGGCTTATTAGAAGAGGCTACATGTATCAATAAAGGGGCAAAACTATTGAAGGTTGCCCATAAGGTAGAACTGAGTAAGGAGATCGCTGGATCCATGGAGTCTCCAAGGTTTAAGGTTTAAGGTTTAAGGTTTAAGGTTTAAGGAAGATAAAGAAGAATCCAGAGCCTGGCCGAAAGTCACAGGATCAATAGAATGAAGGTTGCAAAAGCAGCACTGGAAAATTTAACAAGAAGGTGGATTATGGGTGAGGGCAAAAGAGATGAAATGATGATCAGACAATGGGAGATCCCTAGCCATGAAGTTAAAGGTTACACATTTTTTCATAAGAACAATATCAAGGCAATGACCAGAAGAATGATTAGGTGCATTAGAACAGAGTTTGAGACCAAAAGAAGACAAAGAGCAGAGACGTACAGTTGTAGGATAATTAATGTCATCCATATGGATATTGAAGTCCCCCATAATCAAGGAGGGGACTACATCCACTAAAAAGAAAGTCAGTCAGGACTCAAAAGCCGACTAAAACTTAGTAGGTGATCCCGGTGGATGATAGATAATTGCAACCCAAAGCTGAAGTGGTAGGAAAGTTTAATAGCATGAAATTCAAAAGATAAACAGTACTGTTGAGGAGAAGATAAGAGTTGAAACCGACAGGCGTTGGATAGCAGGACACCGACCCCTTCCTCTTTGCCCTTTGGGTCACTAGTGTGAGAAACGAAAAGTCCCCCAAATGAGAGAGCAGCAGAGGTTACAGTGTCGTGAGCTGAAGCCAGGTTTCAGTGAGAGCAAAAAGATGAAGAGATTTAGCAAGAAAAAGGTCATGGACTGTCGTTGCTTTCGAGCCAACTGGTCAGCAGTTCAAAAGAGAGCAATGGAAAGGGAGCTAAGAATAGGGAAGACACCAAATGGAAATCAAACTATGAGAAACAGTAGGAGTCATAGAAGAAAACAAATTAACAAGAAAAAGATCAGAAATAGACAGCAAAGGAAAAATATAAAAGCCTAGAACAGTCAATAGTCCCTGGAATTGCCAGGCTCAATACAGCTAGACTCAATCAAGTACTGTAAATAATAACCATCCAACAACAAAGAATAACAAGCAGTTAAATTAGCTCAATAGAGGGCCAACTCGAGAAGTTGCCTTCAAGACTGGGAATGAGTCCACTAGAGTTCTCTGGCAGAGAGAATACTTAGGTGCCCCAGCAAACTACAAATATCCACTTTCCTTAGGATAAGGCACCATACATATAGTGTTATCAAAATGCTATACCAGTGAAATTCAGCTATACCTTTAAACAATACTTATACTGAATTGCTGAAAACTGTAGATGAAGGGGAGTTCCAAGGGTCAGACCTAACATTAGACATAATGAGGCAGTGCATAATAATTTGGAAGATAACAGAGACTGAGAAGTGGCAAAAAGTTGGTAGAGGATAGTCTGTTTTGCACCCTCTAAACTCTACCCATAGTGGATATGGTGGCTTAGTGGTTAAGACGCCAAATCTGACAATCAGTAGATTGGAAGGTTGGCATTTCAAGGCCCGAGTGTTGCATAATGGGGTGAGCTCCTGTCACTAATTCCAGCTTCTGCCAACCTAGCAGTTTGAAAGCATGAAAATTCAAGTAGATAAATAGGTATTACTTCAGTGGAAAGGTAACAGCGTTTGGTGCAGTCATGCTAGTCACATGACTACCAGAGCAATCCTCGGATAATGCTAGCTCTTCAGCTTAGTAATGAAGATGACCACCAACCTTTACAGTTGGTTACAACTAGACATTCATGTCAAGGGACTACCTTTCTCTTTTTACCCATAGGAACAGAAGAAGTCTCTCTTATAACGAGTGGACCTGGGCTGGGCTCTACAATGGTTACTCCAGCTAAGACATGAGAAGGGCTGCCAGGCCCAGAAAAACCCAGAGGAGGGAAGACAAATAACCATCCAAAGGGAAGGTATTTTTACCATACATCAAAGGAGTCACTGACAGAATAGGGAAACTGGTGAGGAAACACCACCTTCAAATGGTTTACAAACCGATAAAGAAAATCCAACAAATGCTTCGCTCAGCCAGGGACCAGAGAGACCCTCTCACAGCTGCAGGAGTTTACCGCATACCATGCAGCTGCAGACAAGTCTACATAGGGACCACCAAACGCAGTGTGCAAACAAGAATCAAGCAACACGAGAGACACTGCAGACTGGGACATCCAGAAAAATCAGCAGTAGCAGAACTTATTATAAACCATCCTGGACATAAAATACTGTTTGAAAACACTGAAATTCTGGACCATGCCAACCACTACCATGTCAGGATGCATAGGGAAGCCATTGAAATCCACAAACACCAGGACAATTTCAACCGGAAAGAAGAAACCATTAAAGTAAACAAGGTTTGGCTACTAGTCCTGAAAAATAGCAAGATGAAGACTCAACAAATGTAAACGAGAAATCTGCCAGGGTCAGGGGTTTCCCAGCAGACAATGAGCACTAATCAAGCAGACACTAATCTTCTTTTGCAGACCCTCCCACCCTGAGGCCTGCCATTAGCTACAGGACAATACATAATAATAATAATAAACTGTTTATTTGTATCCCGCTTTTCCTTTGCAGATCAAAGCGGGTTACAGCAAGTACAACAGTGTACAAATTTTACAACAGTATTCATATATAAAAGCGCAAACAGTGCAATAAAACAAGTTAAAAACAGGATAAAAAATTACAAAATTAAAAGCACAACAGTGGCTAGCATAAAGTGCATGTGCAACAATACATCGGGGAGAGAGCAGATGTTACATTGTCTGGGGGAAAGCCTGGTGGAAGAGGAAGGTTTTTAGCCTCTTCCTGAATGAGTCAAGTCATATGCAAATCCCTCTTGCCTTCCCAGGTCACTCAGTATATTTATACCCAACTCCATTCTGTGAAGATGCCAGTCACAGATGCTGGAAAAATGTCAGGAAGAAACTCTTCTAGAACATGACCACATAGCCCGAAAAACCCACAAAAAATATGGATGCTGGCCATGAAAGCCTTCGACTTCATATTCAAATAAGATTCAACAGCTATCTACGGCCCTTTCATACTCCACAATTGTATGATCCCACTTTTAACTTCCATGGCAAAAATCATTTACACTTAATTAACTCATCAGGAGGGAAAGGGTAAGGGGTTGGACTGGATGGCCCTTGTGGTCTCTTCCAACTCTATGATTCTATGAGAGGAGGGAGAGGACACTTTCACTTCCCAGTAGGCTCAGGCAAAAGAAACTGCTGCAGGCTCTCAGATATTTTCTTCTTCATTAAAAATGTTTGCCCTCTTGACCATGCTCTGATATCATTTGGCCATGTATCCCAGTTCTCATCTGTGATATGTAGGGGGGTACAGTGGTACCTCGGGATACGAAATACCCAGGTTACGAAATTTTCGGGATACGAAAAAATCCCATAGGAAATCATTGTTCCGGGTTACGAATGTTTTTTCGGGATACGAAGAAAATTTTTGGTGCTTTTTTCGGCTTTTTCGCACGAAACGCGGCTTTTCCCCATTAGCGCCTATGGCAATTCGGCTTACGAAGGCTTTTCGGGTTACGAAAGCGGCCGCGGAACGAATTAATTTCGTAACCCGAGGCACCACTGTATATGAAAGGGCCACTGGTATGCTTCTGACATGGAAATTGAGGTGGGGGTATGGCTTGGTTCTTCATGTCGGCTGGCAAAATAACATGGGCTACCCCCGCAGAATTGTTTTGTTTTGTTTTCCTTTTGTGCAAATGTCTTTGACTTCCTTCAGAAATACTTTCCCCTGCCACCTCAGAAACACAGGAGGAATGTCACTTGTAAAAGAAAGCTGAAGGCCCACCTGCATGCATGTGCAAGTCAGGTCCCTACACAAGCATAATGAGACTCATTCTGTCATACCCAAAGCATTAATTAGTCCTTCCTTTAACAACTCAAGTCTGTAATTTTTTATACAGGCAACCATTCATTATTTATTCAAAAGCTTACATTATATTGTGTGAAACATGGCAAATTTGGCTAATAAAACCTCAGCTAATGTGGAACTGGGTCAAGCTTGATTTAACTTTGTATTTATTTCTCCCAATGATTCTAAATGCTTTCATGTTTGTATATATTCTCCAGGCTGCTGCTTTGCTATCTTAAACGGCTGTTAGAAAGTGCATTATATGGAACATTATAACTTCTAGTATTCTTTTTTACTGTATGGGGATGGCTTTTGACAATTAGTAGTTAGCAATGTTCAAAAGCTTTCAGAGGAATTCCACAGGCAAATTTATGATTCTCAGTAGAATATTTCTGCAGTAGAATCATCTGCCCAAATCAAAATCCACTGCTAGCAGTCAGAAAAGGAGAGGGAGAGGTTCAGAGTCCTTGTGTGTGTGTAAATGTATACCCATCCAGAGAAGCGGAAGGCTGTCATCTCTGATCCGCAGCAGCAGTCAGAAGCTGCAAAATAGAGTTTTTCCACACTGAGCTATAGATCTCTAAGTAAGACAGATTAGTTCTTGTGTCTTCCAAGCCTTCAGCTAGAGGAAGAGGAAGGCCCAAAAGGCATTGATGACCATGATGGGCACATTATCATGCTAGACATTACATCATGCTATATTTAAGTAATATTATATGACACATGGTGTGAGTATGAGTGGGCATATTCTACAGCCTAGAGAGCTGCATGCCACCCTGTTCAGTTCCTCTGGAATTCAGGCTGCAGTGTCTCATCATATGTGGCATTTTAACAAATTAGAAGTAACAATGTTTCACTTTCTGCAAACTTTTAATTTAAAAAAGCTGCTTCATGCTCCCCCCACATCAATTTGGAGAGACTTGATATGCTCCAGGTAAATCTTTTGGGATGATTGGGTGCTGAAAAACTGAGCTTTTCAACTTAAAAAATACAGTGGGACCTCTCTTTACGTGGGGGATCCATTTCAGACCCCCCCCCAGCATAAGGGAAAATCCTTGTATGCTCACGCCCCATAGGAAACAATGGGGCACGTACATGTGGCAGTGGCAGGGCATGGTGCATGAGTGCGGACACCATTGTTTATATTGTTGCACAGCTTCCACGTAAGCAGGAAGCCATGTGCAAACATATATGATGGCATTCTGTTCTTGGAGTTCTGAAGGCACATGGAACAGCTCAAGGCCTGCTTGTGGTTTTGCTGTTGTTAACTGCCCTCAAGCCAGCCCTGATGCATGACAACCCTGTGAATGAGACATCTCCAAGCCCCCCTGTCTTCAATTGCTCTGCTCAAGTCCTGTAAAGTCAGGCCCTTGACCTCCCTAATTGAATCTATCCATCTGGCATGTGGTCTTCCTCTCATTCTGTTGCCTTCCACCTTTCCCAGCATTATTGTCTTTTCTAGTGAGTTGTGCCTTCTCACTATGTGGTCAAAGTACAACAGACTCAGTTTCTTCATCTTGGCTTCCAACGAGAGTTTGGGCTTGATCTGTTCTGGAACCCACCTGTTTGTCCTTTTAGCCCCCCCACAGCACTGTCCTTCAGCACCACATTTCAAATGAGTTGATTTTCTTCTTATCAGCTTTCTTCACTGTCTAACTCTCACATCCATACATGGTGATAGGGAATACAATGGACTGGATGATGCTAACTTTAGTGTTCAGCTGTATATATTTACACTTTATATCTTGTCTAATTCTTTTATGGCTGCCCTTCCCAAGGTCTACATGGACCCCTAAATGCTATATGTGGCCAGCAAGCCATATAATTCTCACCCCTGAGCTAGACCTTCTGCAACCTCATTACAGACTCACTTTTCCTAATTAGAATCTGCAAACCTCATCAGATTGTATTCCCATTATCATCCAACTTATTGGGAACACTGTCCAGACCTCTCAGAAATTGATTTTTGGTGCAATCTGAATAATTATCACATTTGGTCTCACAAAAACCCAGTATACTATGTATACAGCGATATTCATATTTTGTCTTTTTTTATTTAAAAAAATGATTGTTTGGTTTATAATTGTATTTTTAGTTTTTTACTGACATCTTTATTGTCTACTTTACTGCATGCCTTCCCAAGAGAAGGTTATAAAGGAAGCATATCAATGAAATTAATTAATTTAAAAAGATTCCAAATATTCTCAAGCTACAAATTAAGAGTTGTAGCTGAGAAATAATAACTGAGGCCTCTTAAAGACTTCAGAAGAAAACCACTAATTCAGATGAAATGTCAAAGCAGCAACAGAAATAGCAAGTACATTTCTATACCGCTTATCAGTGCACTTAAGCACTCCCTAAGTGATTTACAAAGTGTAAGTTAATTGCCCCCAACAAACTGGGCATTCATTTTAGCGACCTTGGAAGGATGCAAGCCTGAGTTGACTTCAGCCTTGGATGATATTGAACTCACAATCTTGTGATTTGTGAGTTAGTGGCTGCAGTACAGGCATTTAACTACTGCGCCACCAAAGCTTCTGGTGAAAGGATTCTTTTCAAGATCTCTCTAGGAAGTCCACAAATAGGTCATAAAGGCACTCATCCTCTCCCACTCACCCACACAAGAATTATTTTTAGAGGAATACTGCCTCTGAACATGGAGCCCAGAGAGTCCATGAAAAAGTATGGATTTGTATCCCTGGCTCTAAGTTTTATGCACAATACAATAATACAGTGAGTGAACAAAAGGTTTAGGGGGATAAAAAAGGGAAACACAGCAATTTTATTAAAACAATGTGTTGCAATGGAATGCTGAAAAGATATTTTAAAAAATTACAAAGCATAGAGCTATTCTGAACACAAAAAGGCTTGTTCTGGTCTGTGAGCCACACCCTAACATGCACAAGGCTAGTTTAACCAGTCAGTACTGGGCTAGGGAACTGCAAATCCCATACGGAGGTATCAAGCACACAAAATACCAATTCCTCTGTGCCTCTCAACATGGAATTAAAAGAGATAACACAAAATGTCCATACAGTTGGGGAGTGCACAACAGAGGCCAAATTAAAAGGGATAACACAGTATGCCCATTACAGTTAGAAAGTACAAAACAAAGACCAAACGCGTTTCGACTAGAACATCTTCGTCAGTGGTCACAGAAAACTGTGAAGGTAAAATAGGTATGGGTCACATACAACAGCACATGAGTAATGAAGAAGACCATATAGTTAAAAAAACATAATACATAAATACCTAATATAGCAGCCTTGTCAGGTATATCATATGGTATGTGCAGACATCACATCGCTGTAGGTAAGTTGTTGGTCCTCATAGACCTTATATCATGCCTGAAAAAGTACGTATGCAGGCAACTTATGAGATATATATTGTAATAGTAAAAAAAAATTTTTTTTAAATATAAAAATGCACTCCAAATTGTATCCATACTTACCTAGGACTAGAATGTCCCACATGTAATTGCAAGCCCTAATGGAGTTTAGCAAGTGGGAACTCTATATCCCTTCCCAATCACAAAAACTGATACAGTGGGCCCTCGCCTTACACAGGGATCCGTTCTGGATCCCTCCGCATAAGGCGAATTCCGCCTATGCTCAAGCTCCATTGTAAACAATGGGGCTCATTCACAGTGGCGCGGCAGCGCGGTGGGGCGCGGGTCGCAACGGGCGCGCGCCCATTCAATTGAATGGGACGTGCTGCCCCTTCTGCCCAGCACGTATGCTCAAGCCACGTAAAGCGCACCCGCGTATGACGCAGGCGCGCTGTACACCTGTTGAACCCCACCTGAGACCATTCTGCAGCAAGTAAGATCCTGTAGGTAATAATAACCCCTTCCATTATGTTGATCTAAATGTACCAGTACAATCAACCAAACAAATGATATTTATGACGACAAACACTAACATAAGTAAAAACATAACCAAATAACTTCAGAATTTCAGACCAATTGCAGTTCTCATTCAATCGATGTGGTTTCTGTGTTTGTAGAGTGAAAATCCAAAACAGTTCTCTTTGCCGGAGTTTTCTCTCCAGATATATCCCAGTTCCAGAAGTTCTTTCAGTCGTCCAGAATCTGATATCCGTATCTGAGTGCTTGCGTTGAATAAAATGTTGGACCATTGGTGCAGTAATTCTTCTATTTCTAATGCAGCTCCTATGTTCTGATATCCTCATTTTTATTTTTTGAGTGGTCATGCCAATATACCAAAGATCATACGGACATTGAATGGCGTATACAACTCCCTTAGTATTACAAGTAAACAAATCATTCAGAGTATACAATCTGTTATTCACAGGGTTAATGAACTCAGTAGTTTTCACACAATATTTACATGCACTGCAGTTGTAACATGGGACATTCCCTTTGGTTCTCCTCTGTAGTAAATTTGACTGGGTCTCCTGAACTGTGCATTTACTATGGACCAAATGGTCCGCAAGATTCTTGGCACGTTTATACACAAAAAGGGTTTGTTTGTTTTTTGGAGCATCCAGGGATGTCCTGAAGCAGGTTCCAATATTTAAGAATAACATTCTGTATGTGCCTAGTATTCCTGTTATACGTTATGGGTATGAACATTCTAGATTGTATTCCCTCTCTCTGTTTTTTTTATAAAGAGGCTCCTTCGTTCCATCCTCCTTACTTTGAAGTAAACCTGCTTCAAGCCCTTTCTAGGGTATCCTCGTACCGCCAATTATTCTATAAGAATTTTTGCTTGTCTATCCAATTCTATTAATCCAGAACAATTCCTCCTGAGTCTGAGGAACTTAGAATAAGGTAGATTTTGCTTCATGTGGGGTGGATGAGAGCTATCGTATCTCAGGAAGGAGTTTGTATCAGTAAAAAAGATGATGTGGAGGATGGGGCTGTTGAGGTCATAGAATCATCAGTGCTGGCATTAAATGAGGCATCACTCCCACTATCCTCAGGGCTCATGGCATTATCAGATGATTCATAAGCAAAGGATACAGATTTTCTAGGCCTATTTGATTTTTTCAATTGTAAACCCTATCTTCCTGATAATACCTTAGGTCTCTTTGGAATTTTTTCAATTTATTTTCTCTAATTTTTATGGTTTCTTTATCCAAATCCTTATCTATACTTAAAATTCTCTGTTGGAATGTAGTATTATCCATTGTTTTGTTTTAATTCCTGTTCAATTTTATTAATTTCCATTTTATTTTTTTCAATTTCACTGTTTGAAGTTTCTATCAATAAGATCATCAGGTCCATACAATAGTACAACATATAAATATGCAACAAAACAAAACCAATTTTTTCTTCTCATTCAATTTGTTGTGAGTTTGAGAAAAATGGATCGAGATATTTGATCAGCTGACAAAGATACATTGACAATGCCAGTCATGGAAACCATTATCTTGCAGCATTGCTAAACTCGACATCTTTATCGGCAAAGGCAGTTATAGGCTATCTCTGTTTTCTGAGTTCAATTGCAATTTTCTGATTCCATTCACCCTCTTCTCAGTATGATAAACAGTTCACATTGTGGATGTAAAAATCCATCAGTCTCATTCTCATTAAGTGTCTCAGTTTCCCAATGACATTCTCATTCTATTCCCATTTCTATATCAGGTTGTAAGTCTTCCCTCCCCACCCCCCTCCGGAATTTTTTACAAGGTTTTGTCCTCATTTTTTTAATACTGTTTGTATTTTGTATGCTTTTTTTGTCCCTTTATATTGAGTATAGAGTGTATTTGCAGGGCTGGCCCAAGTCAATTCACTGCCTGATCAAAGAACTAGATGGCATCCATCCCAAGTTTACAACTGAAACTAATTGAACAAGCAGTCAAAATTTCCTCCAACACTTGCAATAGAATGGCATCTTACATCACATCTGAGGTATCAAACCTGCCAGAACATGTGTGGCATACACAGCACTGCCCTCCAACACAAGGGAACAACTGAACAGCAAATAAAGAACAGCTGGAAGGTGGTCCTCACTGCCCAGAGCATCTGCATCTGAGTTTGTTGCCTCACGGTACCTAATGATAGGGTCAGCCCTGCCTGTTTCTGCACTTTTTCTTCTAACTGTGCACATTTTTATCTAGCATATTTTTGCAATATATATATATGGCTTTGTTTGCATTCCTTGAACCTACAAAACATACGGCAAGACTTGCAAATATACAGGTTTCTGAGATTCGATGGATCAGTCTACTTGCAGTCTTGGAAAGTGGAAAATGGTTATTTCCAAATGGAAATGAGAATCCAATGAGTCTTCTTTTATCCCAAGTCTGCGTTTGCTATCTCCAGCTACACATAGAGATGTCCTGCATTGAACTTGTGAAGTTTTAATGTTCTTGGCTCTTAACACACATGGGACATCAGTGGGAGCAGTGAAGTCAAAGGCCAAATAATTTACTGCATAATTAAAAACAACTTAGGCCCGTTACAGACCGCCCCAAAGGGGCGGTCTCAGGCCGTTGCCGGTTGCAGCGCGGAGGAGTCGCAGCAGTCAAACCGCGCGACTCCTCCACGCTGCAAAGAAGGAGTGTGAAAATCGTGCTCCTTCCGGCAACCCAGAAGAGACGCCGCAAGTGCAAAAGCGCACACTCGCGGCGTCACTTCCGGGCCGCGACGTGCAGACGCAGAGCGTCCATTACGTCAATATGGCGGCGGCCGTGTGGAACGGCTGCCGCCATTTGTTACAGACTCTGTCCGTAACAGGGTAAAGGGCATCTGGAAGAGATGCCCCTTTTTCAAAATGGGACATCCTAAAGACGTCCCTTATGGCGGTCTGTAACCTGCCTTAATTTCCAGAAAATTAGCTTGGCTCTGTCACAGGATGGATCATTTCAGGTCTTGCCATCCTGATTAATCACACATGACAACAATATATGAATGACTACTGAGCAGTGACCAGATATGTCTAACCACTCTACACTCTGGATCACTATCCTGACTCAGTTGTAAGCTAGTCCATGTACAAAACATAAAGTCAGTCTTGGAGCAGTTCTCTTTTGGAATAGTCTGAGCTGATTTTGGCTGAAATAAGGTACCCCTTGTGCCACTGGAAAAACACCAAGCTGCCACTTAATTTATTTCTCTAGAGTACACGCTGTCACTCCAATATCCAGCTTCTGTCAGTAGATTCTCCTGTATTTATCCACAGATTAATGCACCATTTAGATAATCCCAAAAATAGCAATAGCAAGTACATTTCTATACCACTTTTCAATGCACTTACACACTCCCTAAGTGGTTTACAATGCGTAAACCAATTGTCCCCAATGATCTGGGTACTCATTTTAACAACCTTGGAAGGATGTAAGCCTGAGTCAAGCTTGAGCCCTTGGCTGGTATTGAACTTGCAACCTTGCAGTTTGTGAGTGAGTGGCTGCAGTACAGGCATTTAAACACTGTACCACCAGAGCTCCTCCAAAAATAATGTCTGTCGTCAAAATATGCTAGTGTTTGATACACGAAGAAACCCCAAGGGTACACTCATATTTCTACTATTTAACATGTATTTTATGGTAACATTTTGCAAGCTGTTCTATAAAATTTCAGAAGTGTTGTTGATCCCCAGACAGAGAACTAATATTCTCCAGAACATTAAGAAAAAGAGCACAAGAAATGAACAGAACAAAAACACACTGAAGAGAGTCAGGTGTCTATGGAACCACAGGTAAGACTGGGTCTATGCTGTTCATAACTTCAATTAAGCTTTATTGGAAACCTGAGTCCTTGACTATATAAAATAAAATATTTCTTCAATCATAAAGAGATTATATGAAATGGATGTGGCCACAGAGACATGGCAGCTTCTGTATGAGATAAATATGATAAATAAATAAAATACATACTAATATATCGTGTGTGTGTGTGTGTGTGTGTGTGTGGATGGATGGATGGATGGATGGACGGACGGACGGACGGACGGACAGACAGACAGACAGACAGACAGGATTATCTCCCCCCAAAAAACTACTTTCAAACATAGCTTGCTAATCAGCAAGGGAGACGTAAGCCAAAATAGTGCAAGTATTATAGGATTGACTTGGAATATTTTTAAAGGGGAAAAAAGGAAGGTCTCTGTGGATCCCAGTATATTCTCCTGCACAGCCAACTAGAAATGATAATCAAATCTCTAATGTTACTTCAGTGGTCTGGGAGCTGGTACATCACAATACTCCGATGTAATGCCAGAAGATACAAGACCAGTGGGAGAAATCTGCAACTTGGCTCTTTCCTCACTAGCATTATGCCCGTTTTCAGAAAGAACTCTAGAGGGTTGAGAAGTAGCTGTGTTGCTGGCCTAGGGAGAGGAAACATACTATATTGGATGGATTTCATGTCATCAAATTAATTTAAGAAATAGACCTAGGAGGTCCAAGTAAATGTTTCAGTTTGTATATACGTAATTCAGGTGTGTTGGCCTTCCATATGTTGGACAGCAACTTCCATCACCCAGCATGGCCAATGGGGAATGATGATGGGAACTGCAACCCAATAACATATGGAGGGTTCACAATTTCCCCAACCTCCCAACAGATAACCTCTGAACAGGTAGGTGTGAAGGAGCACTTCAAACTAGTTCCATGAGGAGCTTCTGCCATTTTCCATCTGAACAAACACTATCTGTTGGGTATTACGGGAGACCTCCATTTCAGATGACTGAAAGCTTTACATAGAGCATCTCCAATGAATTATGTATCACAGCTCTATAAAGACTGTCACTGTTCTTACCATCCCGTTTGATGAGCTTTGCAAAGCTGGGGCTGTGACCGCTGGAGAGTTTGGAGGAGCTGTCAAATGCTGTCGCAGGTAACGAGAGTACCAGTGGGTCCTCACAATTATCTGTGGAACAAGAAAAAACATAGCAGAAATCAAATATAAAAGAAGTACACCTTTGGCCTATCAACGCTTTTTTTGGATGCCCACTCCCCCACACACACACACAAAAGCTGTCTGATTTCCAACATGCTGCAGTTAATTAGCTGTTCCTGGAAGTGACAAG
This sequence comes from Sceloporus undulatus, assembly GCF_019175285.1. NCBI lineage: Eukaryota > Metazoa > Chordata > Lepidosauria > Squamata > Phrynosomatidae > Sceloporus > Sceloporus undulatus. The sequence continues at coordinate 244,402,363 of NC_056522.1, read as the reverse complement.
GTTGATAAAACACCTGTGAAAAAAATTAAAGCATAACAAATAGGCTGACTTGATATTTTCCTTTGAGAAAACATGGGGATGAGCTTTCAACAGATCAAGTGGAAGCTTTTGAAAGTCAATGATAGGCTTCCTCAACTGCTTCCCCACCCACACCACTTTTTAAAATTTGGAACAGGCCTGCATGGCTATAATAACTATTGGCAGCAATTTACTAAGTTAGACCCACTTTGTGCATCTGCATGGTCACTTAATAGTGTCTGTGTGAACATACATTGTCAAGTAGTATAGTAGATAGAACCTTCTGCAAGCAGTGTGTCAATGAATGCCTATTTCCTCTAGGGCAGGGGTAGGCAACCCTTTTGAGCCGGGGGGCCAGGTTGCTGTCCCTCAGACAACTGGGGGGCCGAAGCCAAAAAATAAATAATTAAATAATTTTTTAAAAATTAAATAAATAAATAAACCGGGACAAATGTAGGTCAAAATTTTCAAATGGAGGGCACTTTTTAAATAAAAAATGGAGGACACACGAAAAAATTTGCTGATTTTTTAAAAAACTGTTAAGATAAATGCATGCTTCTGAGGCTTCTATAGACAATTGCCCCACCATGCCCCTCACACGAGACGCCAAAGACCCCGGCGGCAATCGGCAGCAGGACCAGGCTGGGGCCGGTCCCAAGGCCTCGCCGGGCCGCATCCGGCCTGCGGGCTGCAGGTTGCCTACCCCTGCTCTAGGGTTCCCAGGGCCTGGCCTCTTTTCTCTGGACCTCAGTGTGGGGGTAAAATAAATTATCAGGACAAGCACACTGTTCCTAAAAGTGTTTACAAATATGTTTTCCCCTCTTCTTTGTTACACTTGGTGCTTTTTATTTAAATGGTATACCCTTTTGCAACAGCAGTTGATGCTTAACATATAATGCTTAATGAAAATTGCCAAGGGCTGTGCCTCGTAACATCCTGTGTCATCAAAAGGGGTCATGCTTAGGTCTTAAGCTTTGGGCCTTGACATCTCTGTGCCTGGGATAGCCATGACTTGGCAATCCTAAACTTCTCACAAGTATCTTCTGTCTGGGATGCTACACATAGTTACCTCACCACAGAGTAAGGAAACTGAAAGAATTTTCAAGAACAGAAAACAATGGTGTTTTAAAGTCCAGTTAAAGTTCATAAATTTTTAATGAGACAAATCTCACCCACACACTTTTTGGACACAGTAAAATGGAAAGATTATGAGATGCAAACTGTATAGGCATGTCTCAACCCAGCTCCCTGATTTTTGAGAGGGGGGAACTGCTGAAAGCATGGGCATAAAGACTCTCATGATGAGTGCCTGTAATTTATAATTTACCTAGATCCACTGGTAACAAATGAAATGAAATGAAACAAACACAGAAATAAGTGAGTCAGCCTTAAGCAAAATTCCAACATTTAATATCTTTATTAGGGCAACCAAAATTTTTAAAAATCCACCCCATACTTTAAAATCTCAGGTTTCATCAGCGAGAAAATGTATTAAAAGGAAGCAGAAGAAAGAGGAGATGACAAACAATCATAGAGAGGGCTTTATTTCTTCTCCATATTTCCTTATGATTCCAAAGTCCACATTTGAATTCTCTAGAGACAGTTGACCTCATGCACAAGAAATTTGCTAAGAAGCTAAAACTACAAATGAACCTTTTTTGAAAAGTCACTCAAACATCTTGCTCACATGCAACCCACAAATTCTTAATTCAGTCAAAAAGATTGTTCATAGCTTATTAAAAAAGGAAGAGGGGAAGGGAGGAAGAGGAGGAAGACTCTCTTGCAGGCTTTGTCCTTCAAGCCTCCAAGGAGGATTCCGTATCTATAAAGTCGCCACTGAGACATGCCAGTGGTGTTTTTGTTTTGTTTTGCAACCAAGAAGCCATTTTCAATGGACTATAGTATTCTAAGGAAATAGGAAGAAGAAAGAAAGCTCTCCCCATGCTTAGCCTGTACAACTCATGCCCCATAAAGCTGAAAACAAGCATCATTTATACATGGTACTTGTGCTTGCTTGCTTCCTTGCTGTACTCATTCTGCAGCCATAAAAATTAAAAGGCTGTTGTCAAGCCCCTGGCAGGCAAAGTACATGACTCTAGAATGTGACAGGTTGGGCAACTCTTCTCGAAACTATGCACAGTGCAAATATGTATCAAGAATCATATTGTTGGCGGTTTACAGACCGCCAAATAGTACGTATACAATACGTACTAGGGTTAGGAAGGGGCGGTGCTTCCGCACCCCCCTAACCCTAGTACGTATTGAATACGTACAAGATGGCGGCGCCCTGTTCATACGGGCGCCGCCATCTTTACGTACTGGACGCACAGCGTCCAGACGTGTCGCGCCGCTTGTCACGTAGCGAGCGCGCCCCTGGCGCCTCGCTACGTCGCAAACGCGACTTGAAAAGAAGCTCCATTTTGGAGCTTCTTTTTTCGGTCTGCGCGGGAGTCGGGCCATCTGAAGGCTCCGGCTCCCCCGCGGACCTACTGGCGGCGGCGGCAGACCGCCGCAAAGCGGCGGTCTGTACCCCGCCGTTGAAAACTCTTATATTTTGAAAATACTTATTTTATTATGTGGTATCCATTGTCCCTTCAAATAATTAATTGGTGCTTTGCATTTACAGTGGTCCCTCCACATTCGCTAGGGTTAGGGGTAAAGGACCCCTGTGAATGTGAGAAAACTGCAAATTAAAAAAAACCTATCCTTAACACCTCTCTAGGAATCTTCAGGTCCTCCAGTGCAACTCTATGACCAACATCTGTCAGACATTGATCATAGAATCATGATGGAGGACCTGCAAGTGCCTAGATAAGTGTTTTCTCAAGGAACTTCTAGGTTCTCCGGCACAATTTTATGGTCAGCTTCCAGCAGTATTGCTCTGGAGGATTTAAGAGATTCCTAGAGAGAACATATTAATCAAAATTGCAAATAATCAAATCCACAAAAGTCAGAGCTGTAAATGTGGAGGGCCACATTTTTCTTTCACCCAATATAACTCATGATAGCATTGGGCAGAGAACAGAAGGGAAGGAACATCTCCATGTCTTGCATTCCAATCCCTCCCTCTCTTTTAAAGGCAATTCAGAAAATATTCCCCAGCTGAGTTCAATCATCCATTGGCCTTTTGAACCCACAGTTTTACAATACAAATGAAGTTACAAACAAAAAATAAACAAATACACAAAAGGTTTGCTAATTTCTTATTCCATTACCTGCCTATAATCTTACTTAGTGGATACATAGCAGTGGATTTCACTCAAGCATAAACCCATAGCTTGTCACTGAATCTGCCTCAGAGGTAAACTTGAGTATATAATTAATGAGGTTAGTAGAATCTCAGACTCTACCACATCTTCCAACTCATATATATATAAAGATATGTTAATTCTACATTAAGGTTAAAAGAGTCAAGGAACGAAAAGGTTTTGTTTGTGAAGAAATGTTAATTTACTGCATATTTTGAATCAGACTACAGAAGCATGAAGATGGGATTTTTCTCAAGCATGGATGTGCTTAGTTATGCCAAGCTACTTTCCAGGAGGTATTATACTTTAAAAAAAAAGTCTGGTAATCTGTAAGGAGCTTATATGTCCTGGGCCTCTGTAGGTTCATCCTCGGATAACCTAGCAAAACTTGGACAGCCTTTGTCCCACCATTGCCCAGTTCTTCTAGCTGGAGAAATGTGGATGATCCAAGTCAATGAAATTACACCAGCCTTACCCTTGCAGTGCTCAAAATCCCTTTGAATACATCTGGTTAACAGTTAAGCCATGAACCTGCTCCAAAAATTTATGAAGACATTAGATGCTCAAAGGGGCATACTTGATATTCATTGCAGAATGGAAATTATCTATGCAATTATAATATTTATTACTACAGCATATGTTACTTATGAATATAGTAGGGTGGGTTTTTTTTTTAATGATTACAGCTTCCTCAGCATCCCTCCCACCTCTTTAGAGAATAGCTGGCACACAGACAAGCCTATAGAAAACTGGTGCCCATCAGAAAAAGAGCAATCCAAAGTAGATCCACATATCTTTCAACAATTCACAAATGCAAACTGGGACACGTGTGGCCAAACATTAGAGTGCAGTCAAGATAAAACGATTAAGAAGGAAGAACACAAAAGTTAGAAGAGACTACAGCTGTTTGCTTTTGCCAGAGTCTACTGAGAAGTGCAAGTCTCCACTGTCTTCTCTCTGCTCCTTCCTGCTCGGTTAGCTGCTATCAACAACAGTACTATCACACTTTGAGTTCAGTTTGCAGGAACTGAAGTAAGCTGAGGACAAAGGGGGGAAGTAGGAGAAGGAGAAAAAAGCTGGGATGTTTTGAAAGCACCTTAAAAACAATTAAATGCAACTCTCCCAGTCAAATTGGGACAGTTGGAGGGTATTGACTTATGACTAGCCCTACCAATCCTCTCCTCTATGCTTTCTGACAGAATGACTTGCTGCTCAGCCTGAGTTTGGAGGAATTACATGTTTATTTATGTCTGCAAATCAATTAGCAGTAGTCCTAACACATAAACCCTAAGGTACAAACCAACTTGCTTCTGCTGGCCCAGTTTATGGAGGTCCTACCATACTTTAAAGTTACAATGTGTTTCACTGCAGCAAAATTAAATCATGTCATTAAAAAAAAGTGAAGTTTATCCTGAAAAGGGTGTAGGTGGAACTGTGCGCTCACAGTACCATGCTTGGCAGAAATAGCTGACATTTCTAAGAAACCTGACAAACCATATTAGAGGTATTGTAGGAGTTAACTTCCGTAAAGGTCAACTACATCTCCTTTTCAATTATTGATCCCCCCCAAAAAACAAAAATAGCTAGGTACTTTAGATAAATAATTTTTTTTTTGATTGATTGATCGGTTTTTGCTATGATAGAAGAAGCAAGGCTATGACATAAAAGAAAGCTTCTCACTAAGTCATAGGTGCCCCATGGGCATTATCCAAAGTTTTCATATCCACCACTGCACCAAATATCCTATAACCAGTAATATCCCTCAGAGCCTCCAGGGTCACTATTGACTATTTCACTATATTTGGGGTTTTGTCAATTAAGGCTTGTCTAGATCTTTTTTCCCCCAAACAGAAACATCTTGTTTGCCAGAAACAGCTGCAAGGGTACTAAAAAGCATCAGGGTATGACAGGGCTGCACCTGCTAGCTTTGCTACCTGCTGCTGACACACACAGAGGTTGCATTCAAAGTTCTGTGCAGTCCTTTGCATGTGCAGACCTACAACTCTAGATCGACCATGGCTGGTGTACACATTATTATGCAAATTGTATTATGGAAATTGCTGGGGGGGGGGGCGAATACATATCGACATTTAACTGTCTTCACCTTTATATGCAAATCATATCTATTCATTCTCCTTCTGCCATACAAAGCTAACCAACAGCCATATGTGTGATAATGTGCATCCTAGCAGATACTCCAGTAAAAACCACGATTCCATTTTCTGCAGAGTTTAAGGCATTCCCCCATCCTCAAAAAACCTGAATTCCTCCAGTTCCCACAAGGAGGAGTCACGTTCTAATTTAATATAATGAGAAGTATTTTAATCACATAGACAAGCCCCATGTAAGGCAGGATCTGAAAACAATCAGTATCCTCCTTTAGAAGAACAAAGCATACATACATCTATATGCAGGTAGGACGTCTTCATATAACCAGTCAGTAATTGACCAGCAGGGCCTAAACTGGTGTGTGTGCTTTTGGCAGAAATTTGCAACATTTTATGGACCTCTGACTCCCTCACATGCCCTTTCAGTGTGGTTAGGATTTCAAGTATATCCTCCCTAATGTATTTCTAAATTTGTGTCAAAATTGCTATAGAGATTTTCATATATGAATTTAGGTTCTTCATTAAAAATCTAACATTTAATTTGCTTGAATGCAAAAATGGGCAAAATATGAATTCCAATTATGATAGTATTAAATTGACAGCTTGTTTGTGTGTTTCATTTTCTCTCTCCATCATCTGTCATCTTTCTCTTTTTGACACATATTCACACATTTGTCTCACAAAGTACATTTGTATTTTTGTACAAAATATCACCATATTCTAGCAAAATAGGAGAGGGCTTAAACATAAAAATAAATAGTCATAATGATTCCACTTTATGATCTATTCTTAGATGAAGAACAGAAGTATGAGAAGTGGAAAAAAACCATGAGTGCAGAAAGTAATAAAAAATAAAAACCTGAACATGGAAATCTAGTGGTTGACCTTAGGCAACTCACAGACTCAGTTTCAGAGGGAGATAAAGGCAAATCTCCGTTAAACACATCTTGCCAAGAAAATCCTATGATAGGTTCACTTTAGGGTCGCCATATATTGGAAACAACATGAAGGCTTATAACAACAACAACAACCTGAACAAAGGCAGACCCACTGAATCATTGGGATTTACATAAATGTTGATTTATCATTCAGCTATTTATTCAGCAGGTCTACTCTAGCTGGGACTAACCAATAGGATTCAGGCCAAATTCTGCATATTCCTAATCTTGAAGGAAAGTGCAACATTTCTCAGAGGAATGAGTTGTGCAATCTCTTATTTAGAATTAAAGACAATAAGTAAGGGCCCAGATCCCTGAGAATGGCCCTCAATGAGGATGATTTCTTAATATACAGGTATAAGGGTTTTTTTGTGTTAAAAGTACAAGCAGAATACATGTAGGGTTGCCATGTCCTGATTTTGGCCAGGACATTCACAGGGCTGGGGCATCCCATCAATTTCCATCCCGCCTTGTCCTCCAGCCCATTGCTGCAGCCTCAATAATCAGGAGGCACAGCTGGATGCCCCACCCCTTCCCAGCCTCCCAACCAATCAGAGAGGCTTCTGGCCAGAGGAAGGGGCGGGGCTTCTGGATGCAAAGGCTGCTGGGACATGTAGTCACAGCAGGCCCCAGAGGCCTTTGTGGCCAGATGTCCTGCCCCTTTCTCCGGGTAGAAGCTTCCCTGATTGGCTGGGAGGCTGAGAAGGGGTGAGACATCTGACCTCCCCATCCCAGTTTTGTGGAAGAGAGTTATGGCAACCCTAAGTACATGCTAATCAATATAATCAAAGACACTATGAAACTGAACCAAAAGGTTGCCATGAGCCCCTACTCTCTTCCAGCTGCTGTACCTGCCAGCCTGAAATATGGGGACAATTAACTTGTAAGGTTTTAAAAATTACATTAGCGATGCTATTTTAAAAAACCAAGAAATAAAGAATTGACGCCCATACACAAAACACTTTTGTCAGAAAAAAAAATGGAAGTAAGCTACACACGTGGCCACACTAGGAGCACCAGCTAAAAACCTTTATACATGATTTCCAAGTTTGTCTATCATTATTTATTTGTTTGTTTGTTTTAAATTCGCCAATTTTAGAGTGGATGTCAAAAACAATCAACCAAAAAGTGATACTACTGAGAGTGGGGAACAACACAGCTGTACTCCAGGCCCACTTTCTCATCCCCAGTCTCAAGTAATTTGTACCAGCTTCCCACTTCTTATTGTTCCCGCAGGCCAGTAAGACTGAAGCAATGATTTTATGAGTAAAACATATGCACTCTTGTTAGTCAAGAGAATGATTAAAATAAGAGACTACACTATCTTAGCTGAGTATACATATTTTGGAAAGACACCCCCATGTTCTTCCCATTCCCTAGAAAGGGAAATGTTGAGAACTTGGGTATCTGTATGGTAGCTCATGATGACGGATTCAAACATGACATATCAACAACTGAAATTCTGTGAATTTTACTAGAAGGAAGGATCTGCTGCTTGCATTCTGTGATCTTTCTTGATTCCAAGGACCATTAAATTGAAAGATTTTGTGAGACACAGCTTCTGAAGCCATGAAGTGTTTACTTAGAATCATTAAATAAAGCTCAAAAAACTTACAATCATCAATTCCTTCCTAATAAAAGCTTTCAGAATTGGAAATATTTTTTTTAAAGCCTGATAGCCACTGACACATAACTAAAGGAAAGTCAAAATCCCTATTACAAACAGGCATATCAAAAGCTAAAGCTGCATAGTAATGATTCAACTTCTGTAATGATGTATACATGATTTATTATGGATTAAGAAACTGACATTGTACATGTCTGGCTTTCACTATTGACTTTGAGAGTTTTGCTTCCAACATTTCATTATATTCATGTTTTAATATCCTAGTAAATTTTGCTGATACTGCTGTAATCAAACAGCATGCATACAGTTTGACAAACTGTAAATTGTTTCCCTATGGTTTAAAATACTCATTTTTTTTAAACAAAGAGAAGAGATAAAATTCTTCTTAGCATCATATGCTTAACACCCTACTTTGTTTTACAGACATAAATGTGGCATTTTTCTACAATGCTTTCAACATTACTTAGGAGTGTGATAAATCCCACTTTTAAATCCCACTTTCAGCAGCATTGCTTTTCTACGTGTAACAGAAACAAGAGCTTACTGCCGGAAACTGCATCCCTTTTATAGTGCAGCTAGAAAACAAAGTGTGTGTGTGTGAGAGAGAGAGAGAGAGAGAGAGAGAGAATTCAGAAATAATCACAACCACGTGAAAAGGACGGAATAGTTGTAATATCTCCATATAAAAGGAGTGTGAGCAGCCCTATATTCACTCCTACTAACAGCATATGCAATTCCCCCCCTTTGTTTCTGTTTGCCACCTTGCTTTTTTATATCCTTTTTTTTTTAATGAAGTGGAAAGGGAGGGTGATGTAGTCGTACTTTCTGGCAAGGAAAGCCTCTTTCCTTCTTCCCTGAGGCTGGCTTGCCCACTTGAGCAGCTGGGAAATCCATCTGCCAGTGCAGAGATGTTACTGGCTTTCCCCCCTCAAGTTATAACACATTCAAAGTGGCACTTATTGATAAACTGCATCCTGTAGCACAAGAAACCTTCAGTTATATTAACTAGTAAATTGGGAACTTTCTTTTCAATGGATCTAACAGAATCTCATAGCAATATTCTTGATTCTTCAACCTTTGTACTGATTTAACAAGATAAGAATAGCCATGCTGGATTAGACTAAGAAGATATTTAGTTCAACATTCTGTTATCCAGCCAGATCTCTACATGAAGCATTCCGTCCAGATTACAAGTGCATCTGCATTCACCATATTGCATTCTCCAGCAGCTTTGGAGAACTGCAGATTTGCCTGGAGTCTGCTCTCATGGATAAGTTGTCTTTTTCTATTCCTTTTCCAGGTCAACAAGATTTTTTTAAAGTGTGGTAACAGAACTGAACACAGTACTCCAGATGTGATCCTACAAAGGATTTGTATGAAGCCCATGCAACACTGGTACTTCTATTTCTGATTCTATTTCTAATTATGCCCAACTTGGTCCTTCTTCTTTTTCTTTAAACAGCAGGCACACATTTATTGCCACGTTGACATTTATCCCTTGGTCAGTCACTATCAGCTCAGATCCACACAGTATATATGTGAAGCTGATATATACAGTATGCAACCCTTTACCTTCTAACACTTTGGGCTTGGGCCTATCCCATCTGGTCTCAGAGCCCACAAATTCAGCAGGTCACACCCTTTCATTTCCAAACATATAGAACCATGGGCAGAAGTGATTAATTCCTTTGAATTGTCATGGGCAGATCATTTTTGGTCATGGCTATTCAATGTCCCTGTAGATCTTAAGGGGGAAGGTTTTCTCTCAGTCCCATTACCATTATAGGCTCACTTGGTGAGGGCATGAGAGAGCGTCTTTTTGCTGGATGCTCCCAGTCTCTGGAACTCCCTTCCATGGGAGGCTAGGCTGGCTCCCTCAGTACTTTCCTTTCACTGGCAGGCAAATATGTTTTTAGTCAAGCAGGCTTTTCATTTATATCCATTGTCAGGGCAGTTTTTATATTGTGTGTTTGTGTGTGCTCTAGTCTATGTTGTTACATTTTGTGTGTTTTATGTGATTTAATATAGTTGTAGCTGTTAGGAAATGACATGTATGTGTCCACAAGATAGAGCTGTAGCGGAACCTATTACAGTTCCAGTGGCAGTTGACAGTTGACACTTGAATTATGGAATGTTGATGCAGTCAGTCCTGAGTGAGAGTGTCAGTTATGACAGTTGGTGTAAGAGTAACTACCTCTATGTTTTGTTGTTATGGTTGTTTGGTTGGCAAAGTAATTTTATTTATTAAAGTAACTTATCTATTAAAGCCCTCATGTAGAGTGAAGGCTTGAAGTGCTCTTGTCGTTATTTCTCAAGCCGGGAGCCAAAGGCCATTTGCATTTGAAGGACTATTTTTTCTTCTTGGCCTGAATACCTTTGCAGACATCTCTTCAGATTCCTTCTCCCTGGCATCCTGTCGATGTGGTTAACTTAGTAGGTGGTTGTGGTGGACACAGCACATCCTTCCACGCCCTAACAGTAGCATGATGATTTTAATTGTTTTTTATATTTTCATTACAAAGTTTTAAAGCTATTTTATCAATGGGCCTCCTTGGGTCCCTTTCCAAGAGAAAAGTAGCATATAAATTAAATAAATAAATAAATAAATAAATAAAATACGATTGTCTACCCTCAAAGGCTAATGGATCCTTCAAAATTTAAAAAATCCTTAGAGGTTTTACAGCCTGTATCATGAATTATCCTGTTGAAGCCCTGGTCAATAGATGGAATCAAGACTTGACTAGGACTATTGACATGATTGCTCCCAATGCCTCTCCAACCCGATGCTAAACTGGTTTCTTGGTATACAGAAGACCTCAGGGAGCTGAAATAAGAAGCATGATGACTGGAGCACAGATGGGTGAAAACTTGACTTATAGCTGACAAGATTTAACAACAAATATTTTGTTCCTATATGGTATAAACTAAAATAAAAGGTCTTCTTCTCTGTACCTGTGAATTCATATCCACCTGAACTATTCAGGGCAGTGAGGCATCGAACTAAGGTATCTTCCCCCTTGATTTGCTTTAAACTTTTAATGATCGTTTCACAGTCTTGGATAAGACCCACTATCACTCTCAGGTGCCACAATCAGAAGCAGTTTCCCTGTTACAACTCTTCCCTGCACCATAGGTCTCTGACAGGAGAGGGTTGGAAATATCTATCTGCATCCTGATCAACAGGAGAACAGATCTCTGTTGCTCACAGTGGCTGATGCTCAGTAAGGCCGAATTGGGAAATTTTTACACTTTCTCTATATACCGTTCATTATTGCCATATAGCTATTTTAGTGCATATAACAGGATCAATGTCCACTACATGAAACCAGATGACATCTCAGCAGGCCTATATCTCCCATATCTAATTATGGGAAGTCCTTAGTAGAGTTTCTATAGCTGGCGACCAGATAACTTTGCCAAGTACAATTTAAACTACTACCATCACTCTGTATTATAGTCTGTGAGTTCAAAGTTCTCCCTTGTTCTTTCAGTGTTTTATGTGTCTCAACTCTCTAGTAACTCCTAATTTCAGTTCCTGACAATGAAAAAGAAAAAGGAAATGACAGGCTGAGTAACAAAAACAGAACATGTGAATTTGTAATCCAACCTTTGTTGTGAAGTGAACTCCACAGAGATGTACTAATGAAAGAAGTGCTCTCATAGGAGTGCAGCTTACAAAATTCATGTCAATTCACCTGATTTTACAGCTTATTTCAGCTGAAGGATGTGGGGTTTTTTATTGTAGGATGACATTTTTTTTTCAAAAAAAGGAAAGAAAAACAATGGAAGACTTCTAGCCTTCCTGAAGTATTTTTCTTTTTCTCGCCTGGAAACCTGTTGCCATTTCATCTCAACCCTCCCTCCCTCAGTTCATTTATATTAGAAAAAAGTAGCAACATTCTGTTCAGCTGGGATACATCAAAATGTGTGAAAAACCCATTCAAATAAGTGAAAAAAGGTCTTTGGAAGTGTCCCAGAATGTGCCTCTTTCTCTGCCAATTGTGCAAAACCCTTCTTGAATGAAATTGTGATCTAGGAGCTCGTTAGCCAGCCGTCATCTCAGGAGAAAACACAGGCCATCTTTGCATCAGAAATAGATTTTATTACAGCCTGACAGCATTTAGATCTCAGGGAACAGCAAAGACAACAGACTACAACTGGCAAGAGACCTAACTGACTCAGTCTTAGAGAATATGACAGCACTTGTCAATGAAAGACAGAAAACTTCCCTGGATTTTCTGCACAGATTAAGAAACTGGTACTTAGCTTCTGTCTGTAACCATGTGTGAGTTCGATTCTCTGAATAAGGCATTTGATATTCACCACATACTGAAATCACACATTCGGCAATGCCTTTGTGCAGCCAAACACAAGCGCTTTGTGTCCACCCCAATTCCTCCCAAAGCATCCAACCAAAGTGAAAACACATATTCCACATTTCTTCTCATTATGGAACACAAAGTGGTGTATAATTCACATAGATTTTTCCCCTAGGAGCCAGTGGCTCCCATGTCAGTTTAGGTGGTGACTCTGCTCTAGATTCCTGTCTGGAGATAGGCTTCAGAACTCTGGATACCTCTTTAAAGTTCAGACCAAAGCCTAAAGTGAATTTGCCACCATTGGACCTTGTGTGAGCCAGTGTGTATGTGAGCACTGTGGTGCAGTGGTTTAAGCACTGTACTGTGACTCTGGAGAGTGGGGTTTGGCCTTGTAAACCCACTGGGTAATCCTGGGCAAATCACACCCTATCAGCTTCAGAGGGTGGTAATGGCTAGAAATTTAGGAACTGAAAGTATTTTTCCCCCCTAAGGAAATGGCAGAGTTCGTATCTGAGAGTAATGATTCCATCCCCCCACTCCACCCCGATAGTTGCACCCTGGATCCTGGAAAGTTGCTTTAAAAGAGTATGAACTTAATCATGTTGAAGCCATCCATAACTGAACAATGGTAGGATTATCATATGGGACCTAATGTATCATGCTACTCTTGCTCAGCTATGAATAGCTTCAGCATGTCATCATATTTATTATTTTTTAAAATAACTTACATGTTTTGGCCTGGAGGAAAGAATCCTCCTTTAGTTTTATTATTATGAATTGTAGGAAGAATTCAGTATATTAAAGGTCAAACACTGTTTAGCTAAGAAATCTGATGAGGAAGGTTGTTGCTTCAATTCTCAGTTTTTAGTTCTTTATTTGTGCAGAACTGTGAAGCATTGCTAAATCACTGAGCTGAATAAGGTGTAAGGTTTATATGGACTTTAAAACATGAGCAAAATCGGGAGTTTAAACAGCGGAAATCGTGTGAAAATTGCACAATCGCGATTAACATTTTCACACACATTGCAATTAAAGAGCCATCATCCTAGGAATAAACAGGCAACAAACAGCAACAAATCATTCACGGTTATTATCCCAAGAATGATTTGTTGTTGTTTATTTCCTGTTTGTTCCCAGGATAATGGCATTTTAATCATGACGTGATTGCATGATTTTCACATGATTTTCACTGTTTAAGCCCCAAATTTTCCCCATGTGATAAAGTCCTATGTCTCTGAAGTCCAAATCTAGCTTTTGCATATTCCTATTTTTTAGAGTAGAGAAGTGCATTACCCTATTCTCTGGATTAATTTCTGTGGTAATGGGCAAGCATTGGCACATCTGACAGAGTTCTGCATTTATAATCAGCTTTATATGAGACCAGATTCAGTGGTCTGTAACAGAAGATACTGCCCTGGATGCAAGTGTGCATGATTTTTGCATGGCATGCTGATTATTTATGGGTACACAGACTCAGTTCCTAGCAAATTTTGGCACACCTTAAGTTGTCCTGCATGTACATGTTCAAAGAGCTTCAGGTAAAATGGAATTTAGTTGAAGCTCATAAAATGCACTTCACTGGATGTAAAGTGTATGATTTGGGGTATGCCACAGTTTATTTTGGGGTGTAGATGCTCATTTCTTTATTTATGATTATCATCTGGGATTATCATGCATCTGTATATCACTTACAGATAAACAATTGTGTAGTTTGGAATAATGACTTTCTTTATCTTAAAAGGGGGAATATCTTAGTTATGACAATTTTTTAAAAAAGGAGGTATTTAAAAGATGGATTTGGGCTTCACTGGAATATAAATACCACATCCTTATTGATCTGGATGATTCAGTTGTATTTCAGTTTTGCACCAATAAGAAACTGGAAATTAGGAAACAACTTCAGCCTTTTTAAAAAGGACATTGTGTTTACATTTCATGTAAATATGAAGCAGTTAATTGTACACAAGCCTCTGTATTTAACTGCATGCTGCCTACTTCAGAATAGGGAAACAATTTCAGAAGTCAAAGCCAATAAAACATAAACAGGAAAAAAAATCAATGCTTATTATGCCCTAATATGTCCCAGGACAAAGTTCACACCACCTAACCTCAGTACCCTGATTTTTATTCAGTTTTAAAAGCATTTGAGATACAAAGGAAGTGCAAATGCAAGGTCCATCTTTTGGGGAAAGGGCCATGGTTCAGTGGCTCACCGATAGTGAATATGATTTGCATGAAAAGGTCAAATATTCAATCCTTGGCATTTCCAGGAACAGCTGAGTTAAACTCCTGTCTAAACCCTGGAACATCATTGCCAGTAATAATAGAGAATACGAACTTTGATGCAGTATCAGTTGGTGCCTATGCATCTTTTCAGGTTTTTTATTCTGAATTTTATTCATGATGCTGAACCGTAACCCCTTTAAAGTACAGATTGAGATGTGGATTCATAGAAAACTTTCCTTGTTTTCATACATGAAAGTCAAGAAGCATCTCTTTTTGGCTTGCTAATGGAACTTAAAAAAAAAATTCCTGGAGTACCCACATGGCCAGAAAGAGCGGGGGCCAGCTTTCATCAATGTCCCTCCAACAACACCTGAACTGAGAACAGCAACACCTTAAGAAAAATTCAGCTTGTAACTTACATCATATTTTTCTTCCTGTAACATTTTTAACAATTTTGCCAGATGAAGAAGCCAGTGGACCTTCGAAAGCTTGCAAGATGTATTTTGTGCATTTCGGTTGATCAATAAAGATATCAAAGTTTTGTGGATTTTGGATGTCATTGTGCTTTGCTACATGGCCAACACAGCTATCTCCACATACATGTACTTAAGCTTATGCTTCTATGGTAATAATACCCAAAATGGAACATAAGCTGTGGGAAGCCGAATATGAACTCATCAGAATTACTGCCATAACTTAGTGTTTATCCAGCAACTGTATACTCAAATGTGACAACTGCAGCTAACATTAGGGACTGTAAGTATAACCTTCTCAACCAAACAGATCTGTTCCATGATGATTCTATTAGTTCCGACTACTATTTTTCCCTCAGGCTGTAATGACGTGTGTGTATGTGTGTGTGTGTGTGTGTTTATGTCTCTCTCTGTGCGTAATTTTCAGACAGATTGAAATCCAAGGAGGCCACTATCTTAGTAGGTATCAATCTTTCATCCTTTTCTTGCTAGATGTATTCCTTGCACACTGTAAATCTGCAGCCCTTGACTCTAAAGCAAGCCATGGAACTAGTGATAAAGACATAAAATGTCATAAGTATTCTATAGACATGTCCATGTGTTATGAGGAGAAATTTTAAAACATCAATAAAGTTTGAACTGCATGCTGAATTTTCAAATTCATCATGGTCAGATGAGCTCCGTTTTCATCTTTCTCTGCAGCTTCACGCAATCCTTCAAATTATGACTGCAGCCGATTAAAAATAGAAGAGGTATACACCAAATGGTGCTTGCTATTTTTTTTCTTATTTGGAAGGGAATCTTTTCAAATCAAATAACATGCAGAAAGGCACACTGAAAAGCAATTATAATTCGGATGGAGCTTGACTGCTTTCCATAAAGCTGAGAGAGGATGTTGAATTTGCAGACTGTGAGTGTGGATTAGCAGAGATGAAGGGAGTAGTAAGTGCCCATGTACCATTGCATTTAAAATGTAATGTCATTTCATGGGATGATAAGTAATCATTTCATGTCTCAGTAACCTCAAACAAAAATGCATTTCTTAAGGGAAAAATCCATTTTTTCCTTAAAAAGAAGAATGCTTTATGCAAGCGAATATTTTAGATAAGAAGACAGTTTGCAAGTTAAGAGCTCTGTTGTTAAGAAAGGTTAACCCTGCCTTGATGTTGTGAGATGTATGTATAAATATGAGTGTGTGCTGTGTGTTATATCCTCGCTGTTTTATTTAGCAGTCATGGTGCTGCCACTTTCTAGAAGCTAATGGAAAAACCATTAGAGAAGAACTTTTGTGGCTGCATGAGACCACAGGACCTCATAAAGGCTGTGTTTGTTCTCCTTTGCTGATGATAAAGAGAAATGGTTGTAATGTTAGGGTTAGCCCCTGCACCAGAAGCTGGCAAATAGGACATACAGATGTTCTGGATTACACTTCCCATAAACCACTTCTAGCACAGCCAATGATCAGACAGTATGAGAAGTGTAATTCAAAATAAATGGTGAATACCAGCTTGAACACTCCTGCCCTAGACTACAGACAGGACATACAACTGGCTTAAACTTGAATTGTGTGAGTCATAAGGCTGGGCTTATTTCTTATGGATCATCAAGGGATTCTACATTGTATATATAGCTAGAAGGGTGGTAGGAATTATGCACCCTTCCAAAATTTTTGGACTACAATTCCCAGAAGCCCTTGCCAACATAAGCAGTGGTGAGGAATCATAGGAACTAGACACTACCTATTTACACAAGAAGTAAAAGGAGCAAGTTGATCGTTGCTTTTGTTGACATGAAGGTGCCTGATTTTTGTTTTCTATGGAGAGGAGGCATATTCTGAGACAGAATAGTTCTCTCTCTCTCTCTGTCTTTCCATATACAGTGGTACCCCGGGATACGAAATACCCACGTTACGAAATTTCCGGGATACGAAAAAATCCCATAGGAAATAACTGTTCCGGGTTACGAAGGTTATTTCGGGTTACGAAGAAAATTTTGGTGCTTTTCGGCGCTATTTCACACGAAATCGCGGCTTTTCCCCATTAGCGCCTATGGGTTTTCGGCTTGCGAAGGCTTTTCGGGTTACGAAAGCGGCGGCGGAACGAATTAATTTCGTAACCCGAGGTACCACTGTATAGATGGAGAGGAGGGGGAGGGAAACCTATTCTGTCTCAAGAGATAGATAGATAGATAGATAGATAGATAGATAGATAGATAGACAGACAGACAGACAGACAGACAGACAGACAGACAGACAGACAGACAGACAGACAGACTGATGGATAGTTAGTCTTGCATGCACTTTAGATTCAAAGCATATGTTCCTGGTCCTACACCAGCTACACTGGCTTCCAATTTGTTTCCTACTTCAATTCAAGATGGTTGTCTTGACCTATAAAGCCCTAAATGGCATGGGGTTATGATATATCAAAATCTATTCCTCCTGTATGACCCTGCCCAGAATCTGATATCTTCAACAGAGCTCCTGTGGCATGTCCCACTGTGCCAAGATACTACATTGGCATAATAGCAGCAATCTGTAACAGCAATTCAGTTATCAAACATAGTTGTGGAAATCAGAATGGCTTCATCCTTGTTGAGCTTAAGTAGGCACCCAAAACTTTACTATACTCTCTGGCCTTGGGTTTTAAAGTTTTAGGATCCCATAAATGCCTCAAACCTCTGGTACATGTACTTTGAGAAATATAACAGAGGGAGATATCATGACCCCTTCTCTGTTAAAAACTTATCATCGGCAAAGAAGAATAAGAACATTGTCCTTTGGGAGTCCCTAAAAAAAAAACCCTATAATGTGTATCTCCATTGTGGAAGAGCAGCTGGATGTGCTCAAGGGATGAAAATGTGATCACAAATCCTCTCCTCTCCTCTCCCCAGTCCAGAGCCTGGCTATTGTTGCACAGCCAGAGAAGAAGTAAGGATCAAGGACTATCCATGATGGTAGAGATTTGTGCTCCATGAGCATCCTTACTGGAATTAGGCCAAAACTGTCTTTTATGCTCTGTTCTAATGGTGCAATTCTTCACTGATTTTCTTCTTTTTAAAAAAAAGCAATTAGTAATTTTAACAATTCTCTTCCAGCTGCAAGAAAGTCTTAACAAATGATGTAGTTTTCAAATTCCGTATGAAATTCAAGACTCCCCCCCCCCCCGCCCCCAATATGTGGATGTGGCTCTTTTTCCAATAAAAGAGTATGAGACAGCATTTTCTGCACAGAAAATATTGGATGGCATTCAATATTGCAGTTACAGATTTATAACCTAGAGTTATGGCTCTGAAATTGTTGTGTATTCATAGGACTGCACAATCTTATTAGCCAGAAGCCGGATTGGATGAAAGAGGTCTGTTAAGCTGGTGATCAGGGCACAAGGAGAGTGACACTTCCAACTCCATTTCCAACAGAGGGACTTCACTCACTGGCAGGAGGGGGGTGGAAATATCTTCTTTCTTCCACCCTTATCACTAGCTGAGTAGATCTCCTTCACTTGACCTTGCTGCTACCTGTTAAGGTGGACTAGGGGAGGCTGAGCCAGGAGATGTTACTTAGGCCTGGTACAAACGGGCGGGAAGAGCTGTCCTGGCACTGATTCTAGGTTTTGGGAGTGTACAGTGACCGTACACTCCCAAACGCTGGTCCGTATGGATGCCGCCATCATGGCGGCCTCCCGTTCCCATGGTGACCATAATGATGCAAGCATGGCACAGTGTCTGGACCTCATGGCACCACTCTTGCATCATTGATGCATGACAGTGCACCAATGGCACACTCATTGTGTCGGCCGCGCGCTGTGGTGTCCCTTGGGAGCAAAACCAGGCAGCTCCAGCCTGCCCTTTTGGGGCAGTCTGTCGAGCTCCTTAGTTACACATACATAATTAGGTAGCCTGTGGGAAATTTTGCTGAATATTCTATGCAGGAATATTATTTTCTCTGCAGGAATACAAAGTTTCATGCACAGAAATGCTACTTTTGGTACAAAACAACCATGTGTGAATTTTTCACCAGCTAAGACCCAAACTGTGAAGATTCTCATCAGTCCAGGATGATTCTCATCAGTCTTATCAAGCTTTCTTCACTTGAAAAATGCATTTGTTTTAACCATTTTCCAAATATTTTTGAATGTATTTTTCATTCTCTGTTGCAAAGGCAATGTTCCCATCTAAACTAGTGGTGGTCACGTGTCAAGCATCCAAAAGCTGAACCAAATGGAAAGTGTCCCAGCACATCCCTAATGAGAAGTAAACCATCAGTGCAATGAAGGTAGATAAATAAAATGACCAGAACAATGTGGATTGTTTGCCCAGATGCCTTGGCAAGGTGACACATTTCCCCTCCTTTTCAGAAATAGGACAGGTGTGAGTTTTATTTGCCTCAGAGCCAAATTTGAATCACTACTTAGTGCCATGAAATATCTATATGATCTCTTTTTGAACTGAAACATGGAATGAAAAAAAATCTTTCAAAATTTAAAGTAGTGCCAAGAGGTTGTACCAGCAATTGGCTGGAGGCACAAGACGGGATGAAAAATGTGTCAAAGACTGGGAGATACACCTGAAACACTAACTTTCACTTCAAAAACTGGGTGGAGGGGTCACAAAGACCTAGCACAACACATGACATATTCTTTTTGTATTTTACAATTTTTGTTCTTTTCTTTTTTTGTTGAGCCACAGTACATGTTACCTGCAGGAAGGCAACATTGCCATGAACACAAATGCCCCCAGATCCCACCTTAAAAGCTAGGCATCTACACTGAGAGGGGTTTTGAAGCAGTGGCAAGTAGGGTGCTAAAGGGCAACATATACAGCCCATCCCATCAGTGAGCTACAGTACGACAAACAGAAGCAGGAAAGCACAGGGGGCCTGTCACAATTCATCATTACAATGTGGCTTGCTTGGGGGAAAGCTTCACTCCGTACAGTTGCCTGGCTTTTAAGGTGGGTTTTAGGGCTTTGTTTCATGAGATGGAGTACAGCTACAACATTTTACCTACATGTCCTATACAGAATCTTGGCCTACCTTGAATTAAATAGGAATTACAGTGGAGCCTTGTTATATGCTGGGGTTTGGTTCCAAGATACCCATATATAACAAAACCTGTGTATGCTCAAGTCCCATTAAATACTGTATAATGACAGCAAAATGGTGTCCTTTATTTTTTTAAAAAAATGGAAAATCAAGGTTTGGTATCTGAAATTCATACTTTTTTTTAACATTTTCAAACCATGTATGCTTGAATCCATGTATAAAAATTCCATGTATAAGAAGGGTCAACTGTACACACAACTTTAGCAGGGACGTAGCCAGGATTTTAGGAAGGGGGGTGTCCAGACTAAGTGCCACCATTATAATGGGGCTTGAGCGCGGCAGCGCAGCAGCAAACACCATTCATTTTTCTAATGGAAGGGGGGGTCCGGACCCCAAGACCCCCCCCCTTTTGGCTACGTCCCTGACTTTAGAATCATAGCCTTAATTTTTATATAACACGCAAATATATCACTTACGGGAGCTATTGATGTTATGGGCCAAATATAACTGGGACAAAAATTTGTGGTGGTGGTGACAATGATGATTTATTTGTTGTTTGCTATGTGGAATAATACTGCCTTATCAAATACACAACACACACATACATAAGGTTGTTTAACAATTTTAACGGGAAGAACTAAGCAAACACTGCAAAGACCATTTGCAAACAATTGTTCCCAGCTGCCTGCAGGGTTTCTTCATCTATATTCATGCTGCTTGTACTGATGGGAGAAGAAGTTCACCCAAAAAACCCAGAGGAAGTGAAAGATGATCTACCATAAAACGTCTAATTCTAGAGCAAAGAAAGGTGGGGTAATGCACAAGATAGGTAGCAAAGGAACAGTCACTCTGCTCTAGGGTAAATATCCATAGGAATGACATTTGAATTGTGCATGTATTGACTATAGTTTTTACTTGCCCCTACATTCAGTATGTTGAGGCAGTATCAGCTGTTATTACCACAAAACCTCCGATAGGAAAACACTAGAAGAAAAGTAACAAGTACAGATGACCCTCCGTTTCTGTGGGGGAATCGGTCCCCCACCCGCGAAAATAGAGACTCACATGTATTCAAGCCCCATAGGCTTGAATGGGGCACACACACGCCGGGCCATAGTTACTTTTTGAGTATGTTGTTTTAAATTAGATACTGAACAGAAAATATGAGTAATATTGTTTATCTGTTACATGTTTATTCCTGTCATTTTTGTTCTAATATCAGCTGTTACTCTACCCAAAACCCTTGTTTTATAATCATAGCTATACTTCTGTACAAAACTTACACATGTGGCTTTCAAGATTATTCTGACCCCAAACTATATATGAATTGCACAACTGATGAGCCATTGGTGCTATTCAGTGAAAGGTATCCAACAAAGCCCTATTGGAGATCCAAATCCCACAACATACTGTGGCATAAAATTCTGCTTGTGTTTCACTTCCACAATATCATATGTCTATGATGCTGATAAGGTTATAAATCTTTGTTTTATTTGGGGGTGTTAAAGTGAATAGTTTCTGGAGCTGGGTTAGATTACAAGAGTATCTGAATGTTTTTCAACAATTTTCATTTACATTTCAGGATTTTTGTGTATGTGCTCAAAAAGCCGATGTGCATTGTGTATAATACAGTTTTCTGAACAAAAACATTTTTACACAAAGACCAAGGTTTTTTTAGTAATATTTTGTCTCCAAATACATCACAACATGCAAAAAGAAATGACACCAATTTCACACTTTCTCCATGGGCTGACACTCATTTTTTTCATCTAGAATAAGAAAATATGAGAATATAGTATACCACTGGTACTTAAACTTTTTACCCTTGGGACCTCCCTTTACATCTACATGTGGATGTGAAGGTGCCCCCCTCCCACACACACACATACTCCATGTAATATATGGGGGGAAGTTTATGTAGTATTTATATTGTGTTTATTATAGTGTTTATTATATTATAGTATTTATTTTGTGCTTATATTTTTAGAATGCATATTTTAATTTGCACACTTGTGTATATTCATATTTTAGCATTTTATGAGAATGTACATAAGTATGTAATTTGTACATTATTCAAATTATAACAGTTTTATTTAAGTAAATTCAGTACTTAATGTATGTATAAATCTTACACTTTCAAAAGTTTGGGGAAAAGATGAGAAGGAAGAGAGATCAAATCCTTCAGGTTCTGAACACACACACACACAGAGACGGGCAACTCTTATGCCCCCCAAGGATCCTGACTCATCATTTCAGAACCACTGTTGCATACTATTATATCACAGCTAAGATTGCCTAAGGAGCTAGAAATCTTGGTTAAAGGGAGGCTGATGAACTAGCACTACATTAACAGATTTCCAGATTAACTAATAGGAAGTGATACATTTTCTACCACTGAACTGCTAGTCAGAGAATTAGCTCAAAGAAACTTCAATATGGTTGCAAGACTGAACAATGTAATAGAACAAATCTCCCACCACTGACCCAGTGTACCTTACCCACAAATAAATATAGATGGATTTAAGGCTTCGAGAAAGATATGCTATATTACTTATGGTACCAAAGAAATGTGAATTATTCTCTTTTTACAATGCCACAAACCAAGAGAAGGTATCTGAAATTAATATATGGAAAAGTGTGCTCCACACACTCTTACTGATGTATTGATAACATCTGTAACACAGCAACAAAAGCCACAGTTCCCTAGGCATACACTTCTTCCTTCAGTTTTATCAAAAGTGCTCTCCACAGTGGGTAAGACTATGAAA
Organism: Sceloporus undulatus; assembly: GCF_019175285.1. Classification (NCBI taxonomy): domain Eukaryota; kingdom Metazoa; phylum Chordata; class Lepidosauria; order Squamata; family Phrynosomatidae; genus Sceloporus; species Sceloporus undulatus. The sequence continues at coordinate 244,379,597 of NC_056522.1, read as the reverse complement.
TTCTTTGCACATGTTTTCAATGAGTTTTCATATTTCAGCCATCTCCCCTCCCAAAATTTGGGGGAGGGTGTGCACGTACGCATGTGCATGCGCACACAAAATCTGGAGTTTTGTGTGTGAAAAACTGTACACAAAAAAGACCCAGTTTTTTTGTGCAACAACCACGTCATAGAATTTTCATTTTTAAAAGGCCTCTCCATGCAAACAAACAAACAAACAAACAAAAACATGAAAACTGCCATTTATTTCCAACATAGTGTAAATTGCTGGTTTTCTTCAGTGCCAAGTGCAAGAAAAATTGAGACCATGTATTCATTAATTCCCTATTCTTCTGTTACGCAGACATGGTAAAAACTGAACGTGTAAAAAACAAAAAGATTAAAAATTGAGCAAAATCTTGTTTTCTAATGCACTAGCTCGTATTTTGATACTTATGTTACTGTTTAAAAACCTTAAAAGTTTGCAAATGTACTGATTCACACTTATGCTTATGCGCACGCGCACACACACACCAAACATCCTATCAGTTCTGTAAAAAGGGCATATGTTTAGTTTAATGCAAGATTTGATGCCATTGACAAGAACAGGAGTTAAATTTAGAACAACTTTGGGACTAATTTGATTAATTAATTTTCAAAGATGACAAACAGACAGCTTAGTTGAACTCCATAATTGCTTGTCATCTTGAATAAATGTATCTTCCTCCTCCACCTCCATGATGAGTTACTAACTCAAATGCCATATACATAATTATGCTATAGATTTAGAACATTTTCAGTTAAAAGTGCAAAAACGAGGATTCCGTGGTTTCATCATTCTTAACATGAAGATTGGGATTTTGTTTAATCACCACCCTCTTTGAACTTGCTTTCTCACATCTCTGAAGGTTTAGCCATTTCTCTATGTCCCTTTCAAAACATGGCCTCTTATAGGACCCTTTGTGGTGGTTAAACAATTAGCAAAACCTTGTGTGAATCCTTAATTTTTTTGGTTCATGCACTCCTAAATCTCTGGAGATGTGCCAAGAACTGGCATTTATTCTAAACCCTTTGAAATGTGAATCATTCCTGCAAAATCCTCAAGCTCTGCGATTCAAAATCTAATTACCTGCAAATGTTTGCACAAATAAATATACTATTCAAATATATCCCTCAGCTTGGCAAAGCCTTTTAAAGATCAAAAGAGTCTTCTTTTGCCATGAGGCTTGTCATAGGAAATGCACATTAACTTTTAATGGAGTCACATGGTCAAAAGCCATGTACAACATTCTGAAAAATAAACCTCCTTATGGTAGAGATGCTTTAGCAGCACTGTTTGAGCAAAGGGTTCAGTAACAGGCTCTAATGAAATCCAGGGCCAGAACTTTGTAGTGGCTGACAATGATGGCACCTGGGGGAAAATGAAAACAAAGATTTGCCTGGGGTAGCATTCTACAGATCTCCAATCCTGTCTGTCCATTCCATCTACAAACAGAAGAGTCCATCTTCCAACCAGAAGGTAACACTTTGTTCATCTAATGTGCACAGCATGTTCAGAGATTCATAGATGTCTATTGGCCCATATGGCTAAGCTGTTTTAACCACTGGCAGATCATTTTCCAGTGTAGAAAAGAAAAGAAATCAAAGAGAATTGATGAAAATGATGTTTTCTTTTCATCAGTAAGGATGAAGGAATAGTTTTCTGGTGGGCTTTGGCCAAATTACATCTGATGCAGAGCCCAGAGTTCTTGTTGGGAATGGCATCCCTCTGGGCATCTTATGTCCTTCTTTTCTCCATCATGCAACTGCAGAGACACAGGATGTGATGCCATTAAAAAAAATCTGTTTCCTTGTGCTTCCTTCATATTGTTAGCTGTTGTTGCAGGAGGACAGGGAAGTGCACCATGTGATCATGTTGCTTTATGTTTTTTTTTTTCTTTCTTTAGGAACACATAAAAAGGTTGGGGCTTCTAATACATTAGGGAGTGTGAAATCAACATAAGTTTCCTATTCTCTATGACAGCTTTCCCATCTGTGCTACTGTCCAAAGGTTTTGACTACAAATCCAACTCAGCCAAGGTCTAATCTGCATTGAACACATAGTACATGTTGACAGCATCTTAACTGTCCTGACTCCATATTATGGAATCCTGGAACTTGTAGTTTGTTGTGACACCAGAGCTCTCTGGCAGAGAAGGCTAAATATCTCACAAAACTTCAAATCCCAACATTCTATAGCATCGAGCCAAGGCAATTAAAGTGGTGTCAAATTGCATTATTTCTGCAGTGCACTTCAGACTCAAGACACTGTCTGAAAAGAGTTATAGTCCAACAGCATCGGGTTAGACCACAAATTGAACATGAGTCAACAGTGCGATGCGACAGCTAACAAGGCCAATGCAATTTTAGGCTGCACCAATAGAAGTATAGTGTCTAGATCAAGGGAAGTAATAGTGCCACTCTATTTTGCTCTGGTCAGGCCCCACTTGGAGTATTGTGTCCAGTTCTGGGCACCACAATTTAAAAAGTTTGTTGAGAAACTGGAGTGTGTCCAAAGGAGGGCGACTAAAATGGTGAATGGTCTGGAAACCATGCCCTATGAGGAACGATTTAGGGAGCAAGGGATGTTTAGTCTGGAGAAGAGAAGGTTAAGAGGTGATATGATAGCCCTGTTTAAATACTTGAAGGGATGTCACATTGAGGAGGAAGCAAGCTTGTTTTCTGCTGCACCAGAGACTAGGACCCAGAGCAATGGATGTAAGGTCCAGGAAAAGAGATTCCACTTCAACATTAGGAGAAACTTCCTGAGAGTAAAGGCTGGTTGACAGTGGAACACACTCCCTCGGAGTGTAGTGGAGTCTCCTTCCCTGGAGGTCTTTAAACAGAGGCTGGATGGCTATCTGTCACAGGGGTGCTTTGATTGAGATTTCCTACATGGCAAGGAGTTGGACTGGATGGCCCTTGCAGTCTCTTCCAACACTATGATTCTATGATTCTACACCATATTGCAATAGGCTACCCTATTGCAACTTTGTGTTAGGTATCTTATTTAATTCTTTTTTTTTTTGGGGGGGGGGGGAGGGAAAAAAAGAGGTGAAGTACCACACAAAGATTACTTCCACTGAAGGCCAGTGTATTTTTATTCGACTGCATGAAAATGGGGAGGGGTGCATTCTATCTTTACACCAGATAAGGTAATATAGCAATGATAGAGAATTGCTAATGTGCATACAACATTGTTGGTATAAGAAACAGGCTGTGATCCAGCAGTGCAGGACTCGTCTACTGATATAAAGAGGATGATTCCATTGTTAGTAATGAGAGCAAAATGCTTGAACTCTATCAGCTCCATCTGGCAATAGTAATCTCATGCACATCAAGAGCTATATGGTAGAAGTCAAAACAAGGGTAGGAAAGAACACTTGGTTTTCCATATGTACTGACAACTTGTATAATACCTTGCTATTGGTCATGCTGTCTGGAACTTCAGGGTATCGAAGCCCACAGTACCTGGAGGATCAAATGTTCTCCACCCCTGTCCAAGAGTTATGACAGCCATTAATACATATTAATGAATATTAGAAACTTCTAGTGCCACATATCTACTGAGGGTTGCTGATTTCAAGACACAATGCAAGATTTTCCCCCCTGGATTCTCAGTCATAGCTATCAAGAATGATACTGCTTTCCTCAACAACATGGACTGGTAATATGCATGTCCTTTCTGGTTCCGTGCCAGCATCACACTACATTCTAATAGCTCCTTCCACCATTCATATGGTTATGGATTTAGACAACGGAATTTATCGCACAGGCCCCTGGAACAGGCCTGTTGCGGTACAAAAGGGGGTGTGATGGGAACAGGAGGTGGCATAGAATGCAGTTTAATGCACAAGAGAACACCGCCACTGAAAGTTCTCACTGTTTAGAAGCGTTCCTGAATATTGCCCCTGCTGGGACGCATCCGGAATGCAATGAGAACTTCCGGCAGCGGTGTTCTCTTGTGTGGTAAACTGCGTTCTATGCCACCTCCCATTCCCATCACACCCCCCTTTGTAACATGACAGGCCTGTTCCAAGGGCCTGTACGATAAACTATAACATCTTTCCTCCTGCCTTTGTCCCCCAACAACCACAATTAAAACTGAACTTATATTCCCATCACTAGACCCACACCTTTTGCATTGCTATTGCTGTTCATTCATACAACCAGCTCATTCATAGCTGTAAAGCTATGTTCATAAACACTTCACTCCATCCATCTGATGAAGTAGACTGATGTCTGCAGATGCTTATGCTACAAACTTCTTTCTGTCAGTTTCAAAGGAGCTACAAGATCCCTTTGCATTCTGATCCAGACTAATAACTATCCCTTAAATGGACTGGTAGTGTTCAAGATAGGAATTTGAATTTTTGACATAATTTCTCTGGTAAATATTTTCTTTATGGGGAACTAATGTTAGTTTAGAGAGCCAGCATGGTGCAGTGGTGTGAGTGTTGGACTAGGACACTGGGAGACCAGGGTTCAAATACTTTCTTGGCCATGGAAATCCACTGGATGGCCTTGGGCAAATCACACTCTCTCAGCTTGAGAGGAAAGCAATGGAAAATCCCTTCTGAAAAAATTCTGCCAAGAAACCCCCTAGGTCTGCCATGAATCACAAATCACACAACAAAAATGTTAGTTTACACATTTGCAGGACTAGGAAGTTCTGCTGTTCCACGTTTAATGACTGGGGTTGGCAGGAAAGAATCTTCACCTAATCAATAGAAATGCAACCATATTTTCATTTCTTTAAATACAGTATGTGGCTTCACTGTGTCAAAGCACACATGTGCAATGATATACTCAGAGAGTGACAAACTTCACTGTTTTGAGTCAGGAGGCATTCTTTCCAATAGAAGGTAGCATGCAGTTGGGCCTAATCATCCAACACTATTTGTCATGTTGCACAATGCAAGATTATCTCCAAAGGGAGATTCACCATACTGCCTACATTGTGATACTGGTGGTTCCAGAAATCATAGAATGATAGAATCACAGAGCTGGAAGAGACCACAAGGGCCATCGAGTCCAACCTCCTGCCATGCAGGAAACCACAATCAAAGCATCCCGAAGAGATGGCCATCCAGCCTCTGTTTTAAGACCTCCATGGAAGGAGACTCCACCACTCTCTAAGAGAGTGTGTTCCACTGTCGAACAGCCCTTACTGTCAGAAAATTCCTCCTAATGTTGTGGTAGAATCTCTTTTCCTACAGCTTACATCCATTGTTCCAGGTCCTGTTCTCTGGCACAGTAGAAAACAAGCTTGTTCTCTCATCAGTATGAATCCCTTCAAATATTTAAACAGGGCTATCATATCACCTCTTAACTGTCTCTTCTCCAGACTAAACATACCCAGTTCCTTACGTTATTCCTCACAGGGCATGGTTTCAAGACCCTTCACCATTTTAGTCACCCTCCTTTGGACACACTCAAGTTTCTCAATATCCTTTTTAAATTTTGGTGCCCATGACTCATGTTCAACTTGTGGTCTACTTGGACTCCTAGGTCCCTTTCACATGTAGTTTCATTCAGCCAGGTGTCTCCCATGCTATATCTGTGCATTTCCTTTTCCCCTAATTTCAGTACCTTACATGTCTCCATGTTGAATTTCATTTTGTTAGCTTTGGCCCAGCTTTCTAGTCTATTCAGGTCATTTTAAATTTTGATCCTGTCCTCTGGGGTTTTAGCTCCTCCTCCTAATTTGGTGTCATCTGCAAATTTGATAATTATGCCCCCAGTACTGTCACCCAATCACTGTCTGCCACTGTGCTCCAAAGAAAGTTTTCCAGTGCAACTTGCAAGTTTGAATTACTGGAATGAATTCCTTCCTTCTCTTGAATAAATGTGAAACCATGTTCTAAAAAGTAATTAATGTAATTACTTTAAGGCCCCAAAAGACCCTAGAAAATAGTTAATATGTCTTTGTGGTTATATTTTTAAAAGCTACTCTTTATTTGCTCATTTCTCAGACTTAACTAAAACAATTGTTTTTTAGTGATTTCTTTAAAACTTTAAATATGACAAGCCATTGGCCAATGGGAAAAATGCACTCCCTTCTTCTCCAACTCTACACTAATAATCACTTCAGCACCTACAATGGAGAATGAAGCCACAGAAGGCACAACATTTCTGATGTAACTCCCTCAGCTTTTATATAACCATTTGACCTTTCATAGAATGATGAAAGCTATATATCTTAATATTAGCCCTCCCTCAAGTCCATCTGGTGCCATCTGACTTCGGAGAAAGAGATGCATGCCCAGTTCCATCGAGCCTGGACTGGACTAGGAAGGAGAGCCCTCTCTCCAGTCCATCTGCCATAGTCCAGGCCTCAGAGCAAGAGAGGAATTGCTGGACCTGATCCCTTTCCCCACTGCCATTCCCTTCCACTTTTGTGTGATGTCTTTCTTAGATTGTAAGCCTGAGGGCAGAGAACCGTCTAATTAACCATTTGTAAGCCGCTCTGAGAGCCTTTGTGGCTGAAGAGCGAAGTATCAATAAAGAAACAAAGAAACAAAGAACTTTATCGCACAAGGCTCCAGGCAGGGACGAGAACAAAACAAAAGGTGCCTGGCAGGGAACAGAATGAATGGGGGACACATTTTACTGCACACAAGGAAGTCCCTCACTTGTTCAGTTCTCAAAAACTGTCCCCTCTGGAATGGATGGAGAACAGATGGGGAATGGAATGGAATGAGTGAGGGACTTTGCACACAGTAAAATGCATCCCCCAGTCATTCCACACTCATTCCTGGCCCCTTCCATTCCATTCTTGTCCCGTGCCAGCAGCCCATGGTATGATAAAGTTCAAGGTTTTACAGCTACGACACAAAAGGAGAGGTATTATCCCTTGTTATGCTTCACCCATAATGTAATGTTGTTATACATTTTTTGTTTCTTACAAGTAACTAATCAGCAACTAGTCACTCAGATGCTCTGTTTCCCTCCCTCTTTCCTTGATTTTACAACTAGCCATACATTATAGACATAGCAGTGAATGTCTTAGGCTAACATTGAAAAATCATATTCTTTCAAATGACTATATTGAAGCTCTAAGAATTCATAGGCACACTCTTACAGCAAATCATTATTTATAGTGATTTGCCATATAAGAAATCATACAGAGTTATGAGATCTATAAATAGACAGTTTTTTCCCCCAAAGAGACATTGCTGTATTCTTCAACAGGTCTAATCACACAAGGCACAGCTACATTGAAAGTACTCCACAAGGAAACGCAATTGCATATCCTAGGCCCTAAGAACAGCCATACTAATTCATCTGGAGAGTTCATAGCAAGGACACCAGTGCTGGGCCTTTATAGCTCAATATTCTTATTCTTACACATGTTGAACACCAAGAAGGAAAAGATGCATAATCCCAGATTGGTTGCCAGATATTTGTTTAGGCTGAAAAAGAAAATCACAGATTTTTTCCTTCAGGGGCCAGAAGAAAAACTATAGGTAGTTTTTGCAATTTGAAAAAGTTTTTGCAATTTGTTTGTTTGACTAAACAAACCACTAAAATTTGTATTACCCAAGAAACACCAGGGGCAAAATCCAACATTGCAGAGTAGATCGATTGAAATCAATGCAATGTAAGTCAGTTCTGCCTAACAAAAGTCCCATTCATTTGAAGATGCCTACTCTAGCTAGGAATAATGTTGGATTTCTCACTACGTTATTACCTAACACTGATAATAGATGTGCCTTTGTGTGCTGCTTGTTTTCCTCATATTGTTCTCTTCAGGTTTCTTGAATAAACAGCATGATATTTAGAAGGCTATATATCTATCTACCCTGCCTGCCTACCTATCTGTTCATCTGTCTATCCAGCCAGCCATTTGTACATACACACACACACAGAGAGAAAAATTTATTATCTGTATTTCTTTTGCCTCCTGCACACATCGAAGCAGCTTGCAAACACTCCTCTCCCCATGTCATTCACATTTTGATAAGCTGTGGTCATTTTAAGGTAGTGGAGGATTGGATGTAGCTTGAAAGAAACACATTAAAAGTAGCGACAGCCATTTAAAGTCAGAAACCTTACTTTCAATGAAAGAGAATAAAAATACAAAGGCAATCAATATGTGCAGACAGAGATGATAGTTAAAAGAACTTTTAAATGAAATAAGCCATCAGTGGAGGAAATAATAGAAATGCTAGGATAAAAATGTCTTCACCGATCAGTTAAAATATCCTAAACAGGGGCAGACATATGCAGGGTATGATGAAAGAAACATGGAAAGACTTCAAAAGATTGTCGCCATACTACCTTAATAGCATCATCTGCTATGACCACACTTACTCCATTTGCTGTAGAACTCTAAGAGTCACAATTCAAAAAGTAACTTTTGAAAGTTCTGGTCATGAATCAGGTAACAGATACCTCAAGACACAGGCCATTTATATTTTAAAAAAGAAGAAGAAGAGGGAGTGGGGTTTTTTTTGGGGGGGGGGGTTCAAAATTATTGCCATTATTATCACCAGGTCTGCCAAGTTCTAGCTTGAGCCCCAGTTAAAAAAAAAAATGCTGGTCCTACAAATTTGCTCATTTCCTCAAGATCCCCTCAAGTCTTTGAGGTGGAGTCACTGCCATCCATAGCCAGCCACTTTCAAACTTTTTTTTTTTTACTTGCACACAAAGGTTACCCTGTGTATTTCTGGCCCACTTTTGGATATTTTAACTGATTGGTGAAGACACATCATGTGCCCCTCAGTACCCAATTTATACCAACCAGGATATTTTTGAGAGCTGCTCAACACTCAGCTATCTTCCTCCTGCAGGCAGCTGAGCCTATGGTGGGCTGATCACTTTTCAGTCTGTGTTTGCCTATATCAGAATGTTGTTGTTTTGATATCTTATGTTATGTTTACTGGTATATTTTTGATAGAATTGCTGGATTTGACTACACTTATGTTTAAGCAGTATTACAAAGCTGATGTAACAGGTGTGAGGGGCATAGTGGTGTTTTATGATGAGATTTGTGGTGTTTATAAAAGGGAAAATAATTGTCTGGCTGGGTAATGATGACCATATGTGTGAGGAAGGGCACTAGTATGGACATTCATGAAAGTTAGTCTCATGGGAAACTTGAAAGTGAGATGTGCCAAGAGGGCCAGAGGAGAGCAAGGCTGAGGCTCAGCTAGAGAAGAAAGGAGAGGGCTCGGGGTTTTAAAAACAGAAAATTTAACATTTTAAAATTTAATTTTATTATATATATATATATATATATATATATGTGTGTGTGTGTGTGTGTGTGTGTGTGTGTGTGTGTGTATAAATTTTCTTTACAAATATCACATCTTACCAAATATTCAGTTTAATCACAGGAAACTATGTACATGTAAATTCATTTAGGTTGTGGTTATGATATTGTAATTTGAAGGTATAATTTTAATTTTGCTAGTTGTTTATGTCACAACTATTGCCATTAGATTCAGTGATATATAGAAATTATAATGTATGAGTAACATTAGTACAAAAGTATCATTAAGTATTCTGTATATTGTGCTATGGGGGAAGTCAATGGTGGGTGGGGGTGACACCAACCCTAGTGATGCCCGGATTGGTTTGCCAGAGGGCGGTATACAAATAAATATTATTATTATTATTATTATTATTATTATTATTATTATTATTGATGAACTTCCAGAACCATCATTGCCTGACTCCACCACTAGCTTTGTGTGTTTTGCTGCATAAACTAGCAATAATATTATTTCGAGTTTCTCTAAATGAATGAGAAATATTAACCAACTGCTCCCCACTTTCACAAACCTGAGAGTGCAACTGAGGGTGATGAAGCACTCCCTGATCAGCTGTATTTTTAACAATTCATAGAAGCTACTTGCTTATAATGAGGTTTGTTCGCTTCAAGGCATTCCAGTACAGAGCAGAAAGAGAAACTTAAAAATGAATTCATGCATATTCACCCTTTCTGTTGGCTTCATTTTTCTATTCTTTAACTATTAATTTAATCATTTGTTCTTTCATTAGGAAATACATGTATATGAATAAATGTATTTTTATCCATGGCAGGATTTTGGGACTTTTTAGCATGAAATTTTGATTTGCATGAAACCCACATCTCTGGTCTGAGTTCTATTGTGCTGTTCTTAAAATTTGAGTGCAGAGGTGCCTGCATCTTGTTGTTTCTGTCCTTAGTTAAGATGATATGGGGAGGGTATCTTTAACAGGCTGGCCCTTCCCCCTCTGGCCATGTGGCAATAGGGAGATTTTCAAAGTCCAGGAAATTTAAAGCCCATTTGCATAGCAACAAGGACTCCTCTTTTGCAATCCAATGTTTCCATATTGCAATCCAATATTTCTCCTCATACCATCTTAACTAAGGACAGAAACAACAAAATGCCACCATCTTACTATCATCTCCAATTTTTCTCCTGTTTGGTATGTAACATCTTGCCGGATGAAGAAGCCAGTGAAGCTTCGAAAGCTTGCAACAAGTAGGCTGTGAATTTCAGTTGGCCAATAAAGATATCACTGTTTGATGGATTTTTGTTTGAATTTACTAAATGGCCAACACAGCTACCCCTACATGTTCCACAGATTTCCTGTTTGCTTTACCAATACCTTCTGTCGGGGATACTTTGATTGGGATTTCCTGCATGGCAGGGGGTTGGACTGGATGGCCCTTGCGGTCTCTTCCAACTCTATGATTCTATGATTCTCTTCCTGTATCACTCTAACCCACAAGCATTTTCTCCTTCTCTCTCCCTCCTCCATTAAACCATGCATTTCATTATGCACAAGAAAAGCCAATGTGATCTAGTGGTTTCAATGTTGAGCTATGATTCTGGAGACCTGGGATTGAGTTGCAGCTTAGCCATGGAAACCCACTGAGTGATCTTGGGCAAGTCTCATGCTCTCAGTCTCAGGGGAAGGCAATGGCAAACCTCCTCTGAACAAACCTTGCCAAGAAAACCCCATGTCTTAGGGTCATCATAAGTTGGAAACCATGTGAGGACACACAACAACATTAGTAAGTAAAGCTACTTTATAATTATATATATATATACATACACACACACACACACACACACACACACACACGACCAGGCTTACTCTCCCCCTGCCCCTACACTAGACTCTGTGCACTTTCCCCATCCCCATTTCAACATAATCAATATAGTCTTTCTAAAGCAGAAACAGTTGTTCAGTCTTCTCTGCCTCCCAATACTGTCTGATGGTGGTGGAGATATTTATTTATATCCTGACTTTGTGAATTTGCACGAATGGGCAACTATGGAGGGATGTATGTAAACTATTATATATGTATTGATACTCCTGTACTAAAATGACTTAACTGTACTACTGGAATGAAAAGTATAGCTACAACCTCTCTTAGTTTTATCTTATTCCATGTTGAAGGAAGACAACTACAAAAGACCCTTCAGTGTCTTAAGTCTGGAGGGAATCCTGCTGATCCAAGACTTAGGGCAACATGACCTACAGGTTCCCTGCCAACTCCATCACTCTTAAGAGTCTTGTTGCAGCATCATTTGACTTGTTCTTGTACTACTTTTTAAAATCATCCCTTCTGTAGGGGGGAAGAGCAGCCCCCAAAAATTAATGGATGTTTTACTAACAAGGGAAAATATAGAGACTTTTATTGTGCAGACCACAGGGGGGGGAAGGTATCATCCATAGGAAAGCTGAGAGGTTAAACATTGGAAAATACAAGGAAAAAAATGAACAAGAAGAAAAACTGGAACAGCTGTCTCCTGCAGCCTGTAAAGGGAGATTGGCTCCCTCAGTTCTGCATTTGAATGAGGCAGCATGGCCACTTCCAGACTTAGGTATATTAAGCATGAGGCTCAAGTTGATGAGGTCATTTACTGCCTAAGGCTTTTAACAATAATAAAGCCAGCTCCAAACTGTTCCCGCTGCTTGCCTTGCTTTCGGTGACTTGATTAAGTGTGTTCAGGGTCCAAACTCAGCACGACTTCTCTCTCTGCTGAGGAGGAAAGCATTTCATTTTTTTTTTCCAGCCATCTGCTAAAGATGCAGAAGCTCTGGAAATCTGGAAGATCTGGTTGAGATTAAATATTGAATAGTTACTTTTACATTTTATTAACAGATTGGAGCAAAGATATTAAAATGTTATGTCTCTGAGGAGGGAGCCTTGACTGGAATTATAGCAGGAAAAGTTGTGTTTTATAATACCAGAAAGTGACAAAAACAAAGTTGTGGGGAGTTACCTTTCAGCAGGTTCAGACTACTTATCCACCTAGCCCAAAGATTTAAATTTTATTTGACTTTGTTTTTGCATATGAAAATGAAGCATTTCAAATGTTTTCTGCATGTGGTATTACAAATGTTTGTGAGAATTTTAAACTTTTGTTTTGTTTTGTGATTTCTTTTTCTGGGGGGGGGGGGAATCCACAATGAAAACAAGACAGTGAGATGGCTGGTCATTTCTGAAAAGTTCATGGTGGTTGAATACACATACACTTGCATATATATCTCTTTCAATAGACACCTGTCTCAATATGGCAAGAGCTCTTTCTAAGTAAGAACAAGGAGGTTTGGGATATTCTTTGCTAATCTGGTCCAGTGAATATGCATGAAGAAAGTATGTGAGAGTACAAAAAACTCTGTTCAAAAGTTGGCGAGTCATGCATACTCCATTCCACAAAGGAAGAATGGCTTGTCTATTGGCCTGAACCAGAAGATTCCCTATTCAACCTGCAGTGAGTCCCACAGAAGTACCTCCCCAAAATCTGTATCTGAGATTCCATGGTCCAGATGCTGATGTGTGGAACATAGAGAAATCCTATTGTATCTCTCATCATTAATTTCTCATCAGAAATAACAACAAGAACATCTTATAAGCGCCAGACGAACCTGTGCCTCATGGCTCTTTCTTCACAAAGAAAGTTGAAATAGGCTGGAGGTGGTGGGGGAGGGGGCGGGTAGTTAGGCCTGGGGCTTATGTCTTTAGCAAAAGTTTGGTTCAGGATGAGCTGCATGGCAGGGCTTGTTTATTAAAGAGAATGGGCCACGGAAAGCTGTCTCTTTGTGGCTGGCTGGTACAGGAGGGTAAATGAATAGCATCCCAATGCCAGCAGATAAGATGTCCCAGCTCATGGGAATGTGGCAACTGCATGTCGCAGCCCTAATCCAGTGTTTTTCCACCACCCCCCAAAAAGCTGCAAAACGCCACAGCAATGACTCATCTTTGCTCCTATAGCATGCAGTGTCTGAATGACATGCTGCAGGAGCATCAGAACACTGCCCACTGTCTGATCAGGTGGGTGGCATGATGCTGGGTTGGGGGCATTGTCGGGGCAAGCCGATGCTTACTGCCAGTGTGTTCAGGCTCTAAGTGTATCAGGATTGAACCTTCCTCCAGAAAGTCTTATGGATTAACTTGTACAGTCTACCTCTTGCTTCTCAGTTGATGTGACAGACTGACAGGTTGTTTCCTCTCAATGTGCCAAGGGACTTGTATCACCTTGTATTTGCATAGATTCCTGGAAATATGTAGCAGACTGGCAGGTGATGGCTCATAGACCAGAATTAGCCCATAGAACACCAACATAGCCCTGTTGTAGATCACATCATTATGTACACGACACTCAGAACAAAGATGCCTGTGGGACAGTGAGCTCCCTCTAACTCAGTGTTCCCTAAAGAAGTGAATCTCTGTGTGAGGAGATACATGAAGTAGATGCAGGAAGTAATCAGCACTGTAATGCCAGTTCCTAATGAGTTCCATCTTAATGACTCTATCAATTTATATCCCTTCTTTCTGCCAATATGGCACCTTACGATATAAAATAAAATAGCTAAAATGTGTTTGTTTTTGTGTGCTTTAAGTATTTTCTGATTTATGGAGAACCCTAAGGCAGACCTATTATCTTTTCCTGAGTAGATCTGCTCAGAGGTAGTTTAGAAATGTCTCCCTCCAAGGCTGTTGGAGTGATTTGCCCAAGGTCACCCAGTGTGTTTCCATGGATGAGTAGGAATTCAAAGCTGATCCCTTCCACACCCCAACTAGTTGAAGGCCTTTTTAGATAAGAAGGTCTTTTTCAGCCAGCAAAGAGAAAACAGAGGGGGGTGGGTGGGCAACTGAGCCTTTCCTGGGAAAAAGTTCCATACTCTATGAGCAGCTGCCAAAGAGACTCTAGGGAACATAGGAAGCAGCATTCAAATTCCATCATGATCAAAATTGTATATACCAGAGGTGAACACCTCTAACCTTCCAGATGTTTTTAGATGAGCTGCCATAATCCCTGACTATTAACTATTCTTGTGTGGTTTGATGGAGAGGTTAGGTCCTGGCAGTCATTTATTTATTTATTTGGTTCAGGCAAAGTCTTTCCAGCCTTTCATGGAATTACAAAGTATTTGAACCTTCTGTATGCAAAGGATGTGTACTACATTGAGTAATACCCTAGAAGAGCAAGGTAGGCTTTAGAGCCAAAATATCATTACATAGACCGGAAAACTTGAATGGTGTGTTTTATATCTGTCAATAATGTATTCCTATGAATTAATGAAAGATAACAAAATTACACTTTTTAAAGGAAAATTAAAGGGAAGCCTTCACTGTCATTTGTCTCCCAATTGTAACCTTAGAAACAATGAAAGAGCAGCAGCTACAGAAATAAAGTTCCTTACTACCAATCTAGTGGATGAGATTTTATTATTTGGGTGCACCCTATATTCTTCACCTACCCTGACATCATCAGCCTCTTTAAAACACAGCCAATTGTTGTAGACAAGGCAAAAGAAACTGTGGTGTGTTTAGTCTACACCCCGGTAACACTTGCAGCCCAAACATGGCTTGAGTGTGCTGCAGATTCGGTATGAGGCAATATACATTTCTATACTGTGAATTCCCTAAGTGGTTTACACCATGTAAACAAGTTGGGTACTAATTTTACTAACCTACTGAAGGATGCAAAGCTGAGTGGACCTTGTAGCCCTCTTCTACTTACAATGTTGTGGCTGCACTACCAGCATTTAACCACTGCACCACCAGGGCTCCAGGGAGGGAGAATGATCACATAGCCTGGTCTTAAGAAAGGCTATTGTATTTAAGCAAGTAAAATAAAAAGAAAGCAAAGCATAGATGCACAAATTCACACTTTAGTTCCAAGCAAGTGAACATAGGGGGGAAGAGAGAGGGAAGCCAAGCATACATACACAGTGGCTATGTAGAGCTGCAAGCTTGTCTGCTGAGCAAAGGCCCATCTTACATACCTTTGTGTTCTTTTGTAGGCTTCTAGAAAATCATCACATCATCTAACGTGCAGAGTTTGGGCTCAAGAAAAGGGAGGAAGAATCTGGTGCTCAGAGGGGTGGCATCAAGCCGCCCTTTTAGGGCCATCTGTACTGACCCTTAGTTGAAAATAAATGCTACTGAACTCAGTGCAACCTCCTTTCTAATTAAACTTATATAGGATAAGGCTGAAATGACCTTCAGATTCTCTTCCGACTGCATCCCCTGTATCTTTGAAAAGAAAATGTGCCAAGGCTCAAAAGACAGAACGTTCATCCTGAAGTTTTTGCTATGCGTATGCAATTGTCACTCTTTTCTATGTTGCTATAATCCAAGCATTATTGAGTTTCTGCACATTTGCAGGATCTGCACTAATATCCATCTTTCCACAGGCTATTCTGGAAAGGGAGTGAAAAGTCCTTGGTGAGCCATCTTTGCATGAGAAGCTGAACAAAGGTGTTATTAAAAGATACTGCTCAGCTTTGGGAGAGCTTAGCCATGCAAATGAAGCACAGCAAGCATGGTCCTAAACAGAAAACAGTGAGAGTGAACAGCTTTGGGGGTGGGGGGAAAACCAAGATTTGAATCTTTGACACACAAGAAAAAACACTTGCAAGTCAGAATAAATTTACTTTTTTTAGTTGAAGTGTCCTTTCTTTCAACTTTAACCCAAGTCTTGGCTTCTAAAAGAGGGATGCCAGCCCCAGGCTCCAAAAATTAATTAAATGGATGGCTTGACAAAAAAGGGATGTGAAAATCTATCAGTGTTGCTTTCATCTGTGTTTGTATTTTTAAAGCCTTGCATTCTGCTACCCAAATATGAAATTTGCATATATCAGTCAAGTTTAAAAAAAAAAAAAAAAAACCACACACCCAGAATTGAAATTGCCTCAGATGCTGCTGCCGAATAACCACAGGAGACCATGCTGGAGGAAAGGCCACAACTTTATTAAGCAAACCATTGGTAGGGTTGGCACAAAGCATGAGGTCAGGATCTGCGAAATCAAACAACCCCACGTTTGTCTGATTAACCACAACCTGGCACCCACCAGGTATTGGGATGACCTAGGGGCTAAGGCACACCGTATGACCGCATCTCTGCCATGCGTTCACATATTCGCTAAGCCCCTAGTCACCGGGAGGCGCTCTCGCGTTATGGCCCCCGCAATGGCCATACGCCTGCCCTATTCGCCCCCGGGTCCCGACTGACTCCCAAACCAGAGCTCCGTAGCCCTGGTACCACACCGTGCAGATCCTGGCCTATGCTGCCGCCCCAAAGTTGTGACAAAAAACCCAAACCCAAGCGGTGGGTGGGTGGGAGAAGGCTCAGCTCCTCCTCCCTTCCTGCTTGGCTCCTAACCATCCGGAGCCAAGCGCTGACTGAGGGCCGGGGCTGGCAGCACGGCCTATATAGGCCTAAGCCCCGCCCTCAGTACCACCTGACCAGGAGACTCCTCCTCCAGGCCCGCAGAACCAATCATCTGCCCTGGAGGACCGGAACTCCCGGTCACCGAGCCCAGCTCCCAGAGCGTCGCGGGGCGGAAGGGGCTCCCCTTCACCCCGCACACCAATAGGGAGCTGGGGCAAGCCCCAGAGCACTCTGGGGCTTGTAGCCGTTCGCTGCGTCTAGCGGCAAAGCGGTCAGCCCGCCGAGTCGGGCAACCGCTTTTTCTTGCACCAAATTTAACTGACATGGTTATTCTTGGCACAGATGTCATACAAACCTGACTTACAGCCATTAAAAAAGTGAAGTCTCTCAGAAAAAAAGAGAGAGGTGGCAGTCTTATTCAAGTGTCCATAAAAAGAAAACCCAAATCCAAATTTGTAAGCATTAAGTACTCACAGCTCTGGACATGGAATAATAGAATCATAAAGTTGGAAGAGACCACAATGACCATCCAATCCAACCCCCTACCATGAAAGAAGACACAATTACTACACTCCTAACTGATGGCCATCCAGCCTCTATTCGAAAACCTCCAAAGAAGGAGACTCCATTACTCTCTGAAACAACATGTTCCACTGTTGAACAGCTCTTAGCACCTGGAAGTTCTTCTTTATGTTGAGGTGGAATCTCTTTTTCTGTAGTTTGCTTCCACTGTTCTGTCCTAGTTCCTGGAGCACTAGAAAACAACCTTGCTCCATCCTCAATATGACATCTCTTCAAATATTCAAACATGGCTATCATGTCACCTCTTAAACTTCTCTTCTCCAGGCTGAACATACCCAACTCCCTAAGCTGGTTTTCATAGGTCACAGTTCCCAGACTTTTCGTCATTTTGGTCACCCTCCTCCAGTTTCTCAACATCCTTCTTGAATTGTGGTGCCCAGAACTGGACATTGTTCCAGGTGAGGTCTGAACAAAGAAGAATAGAGTGGTACTATGACTTCCCTCAATCTACACAATACAGCCTAGTATTGCATTGTCTTTTATGTATGACACATGTCAATTTGCCTTTCTACCGCATTCATTTTTTTTAAATGTCAAGTTCTTTTCATCTCAAATGCAAAGTCAATCTTGATACATTTTATCAACAATTAATTGAAACTAAATGCTCTCCCATCATTTTTACCATAATTACAACCTGCCATTTTAAGTATAATGCCTATTAAAAGAGAGAGCTATTCATTTTGGACACCACATTTACCTTGAAATATTTCACAAATTATGATGAAATGGCATCTTTCACATTTTCCAATCAAAACACTTTTTAAACGTAACGTAAGCTAAATGATGAAAATAAGCATTAGTTACCCAAAGTAAAATACAGTGCATCGTTAAAAGTCATTACTTTTAAGAAAAACTTATAATTGGAGGGATTTCACAAAAATTCCATTTAACAGAAAAATGTGTAGTGTTTGAGTGAACCTGGAAATTGGCCAACTAGTGTCTCTTGGATCATAAAGTATTGTGCATGGTGTTGTTTTACATACAGATGTGTGCCTATATGTTTTCATAACATAATTAACCTATTCTTTACAAAGTGAAGTAAAGTCTGGAAAATTTCAAAACAAGGCAAAGGGGTTTCATAGCTCCTTAGGAAGTTCTCAACATGCCAAGGTTGCTGCCAACATTTTACTAAGGCTGTACAGAGTTTTCCAGTTTGTTTTGAGACTAGATTTAGTGATTTCTATTGGACCCCAATTTAGTTCAGAACTTACTGGAAATCCTCCAGACCCAAACCCAAATCAACATTCAAAAATCTAAATATGTATATCTTCCATATATTTTCACTATAAGCCTCAAATGGCCATCACTTTTTTTTTATTTTGTTTACATGTATATTTTGGGTTTGTTGTTCTTTTACATGTGCAAACAGAATAGACCCATTAAATTAACTGTTGAATGGCAAGTCAACACTTAACTAGCCATTAATTAAATAGGACTATTCTACTTGTCAGCTATCAGTAATACTCAGGACATGGTATCTCTCTCAGAAAAGTTTAATGCTGCCAAATTATTGGCAAATATGTGCAAGACTAGCCCCTCTGCTACCCACCAGAAAAGGCTATAAACTTTTTTATTTGTTTTTGTCATGAACTCTGGAGACATGGTCACATTCTGAGAGGAGATTAACTCTTCCACTCTGCAGACAAGTAAGTCCTTATTTTTGGATTCAGCACCATTAAAGACTTTGTTGTGTGCCTTCAAGTCATTCCCAACTAATAGCACCCCAAGGTGAACCTATCACCGGGTTTTCTAGGTGACATTTTTTTCAGAAGAAGTTTGTCTTTACCTTCCTCTGAGGCTAAGAGGATACGACTTACCTAAAATTACCCAGTGTGTTTTCATGGTTGAGACAGGATTTGAAACTTGTTCTCCAGAGCCCTAGTCCAATGCTCAAACCACTATACCACTACACCATCTTCTGAAGTTTCCATCCTGCCAAATTTAAGCAACAGTGTATATCTTTTGGAGCTTATTAATACTAATATATCTGCCCTCAACCTTTGTAGATGACACAAGAAAGTACATCATCAGATACAGAAGGATCTTGAGCCAGCATGACCTCTTTCGATTCTCAGAACAACCCATTTGGGGCTACCTAGAGAGAGAGAGAGCCAGTCCCTGTGCAAAAGAACAGCCATGAATCTGTAAGAATTCATTTCTGAATCAATTTACAGCAGATAAAAAGAGTAAGGGAGTTCCTTCTTCAGTTCTGATATTTTACCTAAATTTAGGTCACTGCATCATGATCCTGCTCTTCTCAAGATACTTGAATTACTGTGTATCCCCAAGGAAAAGAGAAGGAAAAACCCTGGGGATTAAAGAAGTCTGGACTTCTTCCCACTATGTCCTCCTTCCTGATAAAATATGATAAACAGATGCAGCAATAGTAGCTGCTGCCAAATCTTCAGCCAACAGGCAGTAGCAGATTTGGAGCAGGTCTAGGTGTATGAAGTTCAGGAGATGTCCAGTGAGGCCAAGAGCACTTCTTGGGATCAGGAGGGTCCAAAACATTCTTGATTTTCCCACAGTCTGGAGGAGCCCAAGTCAGGACCACTTTGCCACAGATGTTTATTAGCTGAGGCTGTCCAGATAACATCATTGTCTTGTGCTGCTTTACAACCAGGGAGATTATTAACATCACAGCATAGCATTCAGCACTTGAAAAAGTGATTGGAATTTTTTCTCCTGGAGCAGAGTTTTTCTCCAGAAGTTTGGAGTGCTCCTCTTTATTATGGCCAGTTACTCTGGAAATATTCTGTACTGGGCAGAAATCAATGCCTTGGCAAAATTGCTCCCAGGAATTCCTCCAGGTACAATAATGGGCATTATAAATCCCAATTCATATTGCCATCATATTGCCATGATAATAAAAAAGTAGCCTGTGAATTAACCTACTCTGCAGGATGACACACAAAAGGTCAATGATATTAATCCATCTGTCACTGGGAAGCAGTAGTCCTGCCAGCGCAAGATTGGTGGTGAGGACATCCTGTAACACTAGCCAACTGATGACTCACTTGCCCAGCAGGTACATGTTCTGGACTTTAATCCCTTTCACATTTTCCTGATAGGTGTGATATTTTTTACACTATGGTAATAACTGTGAAGTAAGTGTGCTGCTTAGAAGACAACACCACACTACTCTGTTATAGCACAATTATTCCACATGTATCTCTATGGCTACCTTCTCTGAAATCCTGGGAATTGCAATTTAGGGAGGGTCAGCTAAAATTCTCATCCAGAGAGCTCCTCACTAATAGACACCCAAACAGTAGCTTTCCACTATAGGCTTGGGTGTAGTATTTGAGACCACCCATGAATTGAGACCAGATTATAATAAAAGGCAGGGCCTTATGGGCCCAACCTGCCAACAGGTGGCAGACCTAAACTATTTAAGCTGTCTTGCCCCCTCATCGGCCTCTTTTGTGAGATTGCATCCTGCCCTCCCACCCTCAGGCCAGTATGGAGATGTTCGGTCACTTCGGGGCCAGGTAGGAATTTTCTCCCCTTTTCCTGGGGTTTTTTGCCTATCTCATACTGTTTCTAGGGATGGGTAATTGGCTTAGGGCAAGATGTTAAATAGGTTTCCCCAGGCCTAAATGGGGATGGGGGAACAATCGGTGTGCACCAGGCACCCCATTGAGGCGAAGAGTCTTGATCAGGACAGCCTTTACATGTCAAGGGCCATGGAGGCTACTCGTGAAACAGCCTTTGGGGAAGATATGGGGGTTTTGCCCTCTCTTACAAACTCGAGGGAGTTTGGGAGAGCATGCCTCATATCTACCTCCCTATGATTGGAGGAGCATACAATCTGAGGATTTGGTTGCCCTCAGAGTCTGGTGTTTTTGCCCTATGGGAAGGCTGAAAAGGTAGTCTAGGTAAAGGCACCTGGCTTCAGCTGAACCTGCATCAGGATCTCACCCTTAGTTGAAGTCTCAGAATTTTACAGTTATCAGTTGGGGCTTAAATAGGTTTTAGGTCTAATTAAGGCCCATTTATTTACATACAATTTACATGTCTGGCCTCTTTATTTCATGGTGGGGGATCAAAATACAAACCTCAGAATACCACAGAATGCAGCCATAGCAGAAAAAAATGGAATAACAATATTGAAACAGTAGCATTGTCACTTTTTCAAAAACATTCATACTGTCATTAGAGAACTAGTACAAAAGCAGGGAAGTAAATGACTCTCATCTTCTGAAGGGTGCACACTACACCAACAATATACTGACAGATACTAAATAGCTCCATCTTTAGAAAGGCCTTTGCTAAACAAGGGGAAACTTCTGCTTGGCAACTTGTCACTATTTTTTTAAAATATTTTTATTGTTGTACTTATTTATAAAACAACCTTTTCAATTTTCATTTGTACTATTTTAATGGTTGTTTTGTTAGATGTTATTTTGATTAATATATGAGATGGTTGTGTTTGATATTTTATTGGGGTTGTTCTATGTTTTAATTTGTAAACTGCTTTGAAAATCTAGTGGGATATCACTCTGAAAACAAACGAACAAGAAAACAGCCCACACCAATGAGCATCTACTCACCTAGACAAGGGCTGATGTGTAATGTATAGATCAGTTCCAGCTCATTCCTTCCATAGACATGGATCAGGAAAAGAGTTAGCAACTTTGTCAGAGGGAAAAAAAAGTTGACTGACCATTGCCTTGTTGACAAACAATTTTTTCTGCTGAGATCTGCATCTTGACATGTTATAAGCTCTGTCTATTGTTTTCTACCACACTTGTGCTAATATATTAGTTCCCTTCATTCTCTTCCTGCAATTCATTTTGATTATTTACAAGGCAATAAATCTTAGAAGTTATTTTGTACTATATAAAAAAACAGTCACATTGTTGGCTAAGTATAATAGGGAACCATTTCACCCCCAGGTTTCAAGCACTATCAACGCTTTAGGAAATAAGCAGTCATAAATAATAATGCTTAACGGTGAAAAACTGTCTGAAAAGTGGAACTGCACTAACATAAGTGAGGCCAGACATATCCAACTGCAAGCGGGAGGCACAATGGCTGGGTTTTCTCTCCAGCAGTTCTCTATATAAAGACTGCTATTGTTAAGCAGGATAAAAGATACACTAGAAAGAGGAATACTGCCTGAGTGATGGCAGGTCGTGTTTTCCCATAGCACCCTGGGACAACCACCCACCCTCAACTTTATTTAGACAGTCAATAGCTTGGCTATATGCCACAGGATGGAAACAAGTCTTTAATTAATAGGTTTTCACACCATTTTCAAGAGATACTGGCAACTGCTGAAAGGAAGAGAACTAAATTTACATATTTGTCTTATTCTCTACCTGATACAAAGGCTTCTCTTAGAAGACAGAAGAAAGACTTAACTGGTAAGCATCTCCCATGCTGACATTTCAATACTGTTGTGTTGTAAAGCAGGTAACTATTTTTCTTTCATCTGTGCTACACCACTGATGTATACCAGCCCAAATTAAGGGCAAGAATTTGATAGTAAAGACACCAATACTGTATTGTTTTTCAGGGAACTCAATGGACTCAATTACTCAATATACAGTTTGACCTCTGGGCACAGTTAAAAAGAGCATGGCCAGAAATTTGATGAAGAAAGCCTGCAATCTAGATCAAAAATAGGTTCCTGGGACACACTTACGTGAAATGCTACCTGCAGCTTTCTTTTTAACAACAGCTTGATCTACAATTTTACTAAAAGTCAATAAGAAGAACCTTTGTTTGTTTTGTTTTTTAAAAAAGCTAAGAAAACTACACATTCTGTTGAGGACCTGAGAAGCTTGGCACGGCCCTGATGGGGTACCAGCTGTGTAGTTTGCCTTTAATCTAGAAAAAGTTAGACAAGAAACCTTTTCGAAATTTCTTGCCCACCTAGCACAAATCTCAAAAATGTTATATCCATCTATATAAGAATCTGATGTGTTATCTGATTATTATTTTTAAGTGTCTATGTGTAAGAAGGCAGCAGTCACTGATTAACTCTAATGGAGGTAGAAAATAAGATTTTTGTATTGTAACAAAGGTTCACAAGCAAGAGTTTCATGATATTGCCCAAAAGAGTGTTGAATGTAGTGATACATTGCAGAAGCCTGACTTACATCCCCTGAAGACAAGCAGCTGCACAGGTTCAACCTGATCTGTATTTGCCTTTCACTATTCATCTCCCTGTGGTACAAACTCTATGCTCTGTCCCATTTATCAAAACATGAATACTATTTTAGGTAGCCACTACAAGAAACACAAGGGGGGGGGTGTTTCCAACTGTAATTGAATATGATCTCACAAGATATTTTATTTTACCCATGGTTTATGGTCTGACTAATGAGAAGTGGCTCTCCCTGTCACTTTGAGATGAAGTGCCACCTCCTTATTTGACCATGGGCCACCCTGTCTTATACCTGAATTATGCCTGTTGCACAACCTGTTTCTGTAAGATGAGAACAACATCCTCATCACTGAAACCCATTTACATACCTGCTGATCCCAATTCCAATAAGCCATCAAATATGTATATGAAATATATATGTGAAAGAGAAATTGGTTGCACACAGCTAATGTTTTAGGAAATTAGGCAACAAGTTAAAACATAGAAGTAGATAAATATGTTTTAATAATCTGAACTCCTATGTCCTTTGATCAGAAGATTCAATGGTACAAAACACACTGCAGAAATAATCCAGTTTGGGACTGCTTTAACTGCCCTAGTTCAGTGCTGGGAAATCCTAGGAATTATAGTTTATTGTGGCAACAAAGTTCTCCAATAGAGAAGGCTAAGTGTCTCTCACAAAACTACAGCTCCCAGAATTCCTTAGCCAGGGCAGTTAAAGCACTCTCAAACTGGATGATTTCTGCATTGTATTTTGGGTCTAAGTGTTCTACATGCTTTGCTCTTCATTCTGTTCTTATGCCTCAGGTTAAATTAACTGCACAAACTATTAGAATTTCTTTCTAAGCACTCTTTACCTTTAGAACAAAGATTTTAATGTAATTAGCTTTGACTTTTTTTTTTTTATAAAAAACATCACTACTCTTTCTATCCACTGTAGTGAAATACAGTGGGCCCTTGGTATCCACTGGGGTTTGGTTCCAGGACCACCTATGGATAACAAAATTCATGGATAATCAAGACCTATTAAATACAGTGACACAATAAGACGGTGTCCTTTGTATAAAATGGCAAAATCAAGCTTTGCTTTTTAGAATTTATATAATTTTAAAATATTCTCAAACCATGGATGCTTGACTCCGTGGATAAAAAAATCTGAGGATATGGAGAGTTAACTGTACTCCTTACCTTACCATTATTTCCAACTTTTAGTGAAATCAAATTTGTGACAATGTCTGATATGTAAAAACAGGTGGCAACCACTGTCAACTTTATTCAAATTATAAAGTGTAAAATTAAAGTAACTGAGAGATGTTATCCACAAAACTGTCTGTCTACCACCATTTCAGTGGTAAACCAGATAAGAAAATCCCATCACACCTCAATTGTTTAGACGGAGTGTGATCTAAACTAATAATTTTAAAAATAACTAAAATGATAATGGAAGATGGTCATAAAAGTGAATCTTTTTTTCTAGATGGAAAAAATCTGTTTGACAGAAGATCCACTTTTTACAACCATCTCCTGTGGCAAAAGAACTGAAGAACTATGATGTCATGCATTAAGGCACTAGAAAGGCGCTATTATCTGGCTGAACATCCACTTACTTTCCTTGTCTGATAACCTCCTTGCTTCTGCTGTTGTAAGAGTGGTAAAAAAAAGTTTCCCCAATTGTAGTTTGATATTGTCACTAGTGAAAAGCTCCATCTCACCTTTTCTAACTAATGTAAGACTTTATTGCTGACCCACAGTGAAAATAAAGAAACAGACACAAGGATTGAGTCGAATAAGGGCCACCTTATTTAATTGTTAACTAATTTATCTGTGTTCAGTCCTTGTCATGCCCCCCTCTAAGAGTACATCTGAACCAAATTTACCAGTAGATGAGTGCCAGTAGATGCCTGACAGCCAGCCAAGCCCTCCTTCTGTTAAGCAGGTCAGGCTGGGTTCTGAAAAAGGAAGAAGAGCTAGAGGAAAGGTCACCTTGCATAATGAATGGTGGGGGCTCAGGTGTCTGGCCCTCACCATTCCCTCCA
>NC_056522.1:244264364-244354209 GCF_019175285.1 Sceloporus undulatus | reverse complement strand
GATCCAGATAGAGGCTGCAACCAAGGAGTTGGGAGAAGCATATCTGCGGAATACCCTCCTGCCTGAGATCTGGCCATTGACTGAACATGCTGCCTATAAAAGGCAATTACTGTAAGAACACCAGCTACCTCACTGAGAAGAACTACAGTCTTCTTTGAGTGTTTGGCTATCAAGTTGCTGATGACAGAGTTATGACCCTTAGGCTGTTTAAGGAGAAAGTAACATCTACTCCCTGAAAACATGACTCTGAATTATGGCTTTCTTGACCCTGGATTGTTTGATACCAGCTATCTCTAGCTCTTTATAGTGATTACTGGCTCTTGGCTTCCGGCTGACAACAGTTAATGACTCTGGACTTCTGAATCTTGTTTACAGCTAAGAGCATGAGATAGACAAAATAAGGGGAGCAACCAAATGTAGGAGCAGCTGCGGCAAGTGGTCTCCTCTAGATATCCTCCTCAGCTTCACCTGAGTGAAACACCAAAACCCTAAGAACAAGCCAGTATCTGGCTTGCTCCTTGCCTAATGGAAGCTAAACCTGGGATGTCCTCCGACTTAAAGTGAAGGTCTAGCCCCAGGCCAATCCTAAAAGTAGTCTCCCCCCCCACCTCATCCCTTGGTCCCATGACATAGAGGCAGATCCATGGCCCCGTGTCACCAAAAGTATTCCAGAGGTGTTCACCATAGCCTACTTTTCTCCCCCACTACTTACAGTTGCCTGCCTACAGTATGGTATGGCCAAAAAAGGGAGGGAGAGGAAATCCTATCTAACCCCAAAGAGACACACTAATCTTACACTGTACCAAAGGTGTGAGGGTGGGTTAATGAGATCCTTTGAAAGAGAGAGAAAAAGAGGGTGGTTGTAGTTCATAACATTTCTGACTCTGACTTCTCATGCTCCACAATCATAGTGCTCAACATTAGACACAACACAACACAACATTAGACAGCTGGCTTTTTTTCTGGCCAGGCACCTGGAAAGTCAGCTTCTCCCACATAGCAAGAATGCAAGAATGGAGGTGGATATGAAAAATCAAATGAAAATGCTTGACATTTTACCATTAAGAAGCTGGCTAAAACAATGACAGTAACATTAAAGTGATGTGGCATATGGTTTGATATCTAAAACTGGAACTAAAAGCCAAGGAAGCTAAAACTTAAGCCTGTGCTTCTCAAGACATCTGATATGGGGAGCTAGGGACCAGTACCACATTTGTGTCTAACAGCTACAATTGTTTCTTTCCTGAAAACTCACCAAGGTCCAATAGCACATGGCGTCAGACCCGGCACTAGTCCATGGACCACCATTTTGTAGTGTATTGACATTATCTATGAACATGTCAAAGAAACTCTGAGGCATGAGCCCAGTTAATGTAAGATACTCATTATAGCAGGAAGCTTGCAAATGGTGCAGAGGTAAAATCTAGTTCAGCCAAACCTATTCACCATGGTGATTCTAACATGGACAGACATACTGAAGTAATAAAACCAGATCAAAACATATAGATGCTAGAAGGAGATAAGCCACTGGGACTACCAAATCTCCTAGCCAGCAAAATCACCAACTGACACCACTTAAGCAGGTACCTGACAGCTAAAGCAAAAAGCAGAGATCCTACTGACAAGTATAGTTGGATTACATACTCATATCCAAACCTTGCCTTGTTTCATAATGATCCAAAGAGACACTGTTAATAATTTTCAGAAATGACTATAAAATGGGGGGGGGGGGCTCAAGCCTTAGAAGTCTTAGAGCTGGACAAATTAGAGTTTTCCAAACTAGAAAACTCCAAAGGCCTGTGCTATTAGACCTGGTAAAAGGGTTATTGCATTTAATTGAAAACTTTGGTAAGATTCCACAAACGGTTCCATTAAGAGAGACAAAGCAATGGTTTTATCATTGCTGTTGTTGGGATTCCCCCCCCCCTTTTTCCAGGAAGAATACTGATATCCAAATCAATTGAAATGAAGTGCATACTTGTCTTCATTCCAACTCAAAATATATTGATATTGTTCCTAATATCTTGAAAATAAATAGCTACAAAATCTGAATGGTATTTGTGAAGGAAATTATGGATTTTTTAAAAAGAAGAAAATTCATTTTCTGGATAGGTAGGAAATTTAATCAGAAGTGTCAACCAGCTTGACAGATAAGAACTGTATCTACTATTCATATGCATGAATAACCATGAATTGAATTAAGGTTATGTCTTCACTATCTGTTACTAATACAAAGTGCAGACAGAAGAATGGAGTAATTATTTGGGATCTATCGTTACATGTAGGTTACCGAGACATCATCACACTGTTACACTGTAGTTTATATAATGGTTTATATTGAAAGAGTACTTCCTCCCATGGACCAAAAGCAATTAAGCAGAGACACAAAGAAAGAGAAGTTGAATTTATACCTGTCTATTTTGCCCCCAAAACACAGTGGAATGAGATACTGGGTTCAAATGTATTATTTGCTCACTCTACGTGTTTCTCATTCTCTGTACCTTATTCCCCCCCCCCCCCTTTTAATGCAATGAAATGAAATGAATCCTGCTTAAATTTCTAAAGTTGCTTTTCCAGGGAGCAGTGTATTACTAATAGATACAATACTGTCTTTCTTATATGTACAACTTCTTTGTTAAACTATGGTAAAAGGTAACAGGTAAACAAAAAATGTCAAAAATATACAATATTTCAAAAATACTCAAGAGAAGACAAAAAGGATATTCTTTTCCATTTCTTATGTGTTTCAGGCTGCAAGTGATTATTCTTCAAAAGCTTCTGAATTTCTGATCAGATCATTGATTCTGCACTTGAGTGACAGTTCCTATAAACAAATATGTCTATGAGTAAGATAAGCATATTTAAGTCATTGCTTTAGAAAAGGCATGGAGTTGGGTGTGTGATTGTTTGGTGTACATGGTACTGCTGGTTTTTCCCCCTTCACATACATACATACATACATACGCACATGGGTGTGTGTGTGTGTGTGTGTGTGTGTATATATATATATATACACCCCCGTACATATATGTATATATAAGTGTGAGTGTGTGCGTGCACACATGCACTCATAAATTATAACATATGTTCTTAAAACACATTTCTGGGGATATTTGGAGAAGGTGAATATAGTGGTAATAGATTGGAAGAATATTGTGCAAGGAGGACTGGGATGGCATGTGTCAATTGTTCTATTGTATTGACCACTCTCAGAAGCCTATGCAGCATTGACTTTACACAACAGTAAGTGGTATAATCTTTGCCCTAACATACATTTATCCTTAGTGTAAAGCTGGTATGACCTTGAAGGAAAGGTATGTATCAGTACCAATTACCTATTACCATTTTAAATAAGGGACACCATTTCAGTATGCCATCGTTTCTAAATGGGACTCGAGCATCCACAGATTTTGGTATCCTCAGGGGATCTTGGAATCAAACCCCACTGAATAATAAGGATGACTGTATCAAGCCCTGTGAATTTGCCCTGAGGAGCTCAGTGCAGACCAGAGGGCTGTCAAGGTATTTCACACAGGTCACATACAAGTATATCTGCTATTGCTTTGCCAGGGCTCCCAACACTGAGTGGAGGTGTGAGTTTGATTTTTGAGTTTTATTTGCTTTATATAAGGTGATTATCTTTGTGACATCCAGAATACTGAAAGTGTTTTTATAACATCTTGAATTTTTGCCTATTATGTTAACAAAATTGTCAAACTTTCCATCCCTATTGTGCTCATTTTCTAAATATCCAAAAGAACAACTTGGTTCTAACAGAACAGGGGAATACATTATTTTAAATACACCCCAAACGTTTATACCTTGATTAATTTTATCTACTCTTGCTAATATTTGCAAATACCTCTTTCTGTTGCAACAGAAGCACAAATGAATGTCTAAATGACAAAATATCCCCTCCATACACACACACGCACACACACACACACACCAAACGTGTTCTTAAAGCAGGGTTGGGTAACTTGTGGTATTTTGGACATCATTGGAGTACAGCTTTTGTCATCTCTTACTCCTAGTTATGCTGACTGGGGTTGCTGGAATTTACAGCTCAACTAAAGAATTACAATTTGTCCACAACTTTCTAAAAGTCAAGTCATGAGTAATCAAACCGGATTATATCTGCAGTGTGGATGCAGCCTTTGTAGCATGTGCTGGCCACATTATATCTTTTGTGGCAGATAAGCCATGTCATTCAATTTTCCTTGATCGTAAAAGTATTCATGGCTTAACTAATTAGCTAAAATGCTGGGGAAGCATCCATAAAGAACAGAGCACATCATTTCCCTTCCCTAGAATACAGAACTTGAGATCTTTTTTAGTGTGGCTAAAGTTCACAAAACACTTCTTTACATGGCATGATTTCTATTGCAGCATTTATTCACCATTTTCTTGTTGTGTGCCTATGTTTCTAATTTATGGCAACCCTAAGGTGAACCTATCATGGGGTTTTCTTGGCAAAATTTGTTCAGAGGAGGTTTGTCATTGCCTCCTCCTGAAGCTGAGAGCATATTCCTTGCCCAAGGTTTCCCAGTGGGTTTCATGGCCAAGCTGGGAATCAGACCCTAGTCTCTAGAATTGTAGTTCAACACTCAAACCACTATGCCATGTTGGCTCTTCATATACTTCCATATCCGTATCTCCATATCAATATTATGCTCCATATCTCTAATCAATCCTTAATTTTACTTAATCATTAATGTAACAATTCAGACTGATATACTGATGTGCAAGAGTTTACAAGTACACTGTGAAACACCATATTGTATATTGCAATTAAATGCATCCTTCAATATATATTTCTTATAGTCCATTAACTAATGAACTTTTCAATACATTATTGAAATAGTACACTTGCAATAGTACACTTGCAAAGTAAGTTTACCGACTCTGTCATTGTACAGATCCACTTCAGGTACTGTACAATTATATTTCCTAAAGTTTCTATGAATCTGTCAAAAGCTGTTATGATGTAGTATCTCAGTCTATAAAATGACTGATCTATCGTAAGCTGCAATTTCAGCAGTTATCAAGTCATTGACTAATTAAATGAAAGAGAGTGCTGAAGAGCTTACAAAATTTACATTTCCCAGCTAGTTCTTTGTCCAGAAGCTAGTTCTTTTGGATTTTTGTGAAGGTACTTTATTTCTGTTAGCCCCCGATTGTTCAGGAATTGCAGTGTTTAGGTCAAAAGACAACTTATTCATAAGTTTGTCAGGCCCACTGTTTATACATGCCAACTTGTGCATATCATGATGTGCCCATCATCTGGACCATCTTCTATGCTTTCATATATTTTTTTCAATGTGGCAGACCTAACACTCACTCCATGAACATAGCAACAGTCTTGCAGTCTCAAAAGCTTTATTGCCATTACTGCAAGCAACTGATCCTTACAATGTATTCCCCCAGAGCACCTTTCCTGTGGCAATAACCCTGTGGTTACTTCCCTGTGGCAAGAACAATGCTGATGTTCAACTAAGGTAAGCATCATACAGTTCACTGTGATAATCACATTATGAATTAGCTTGGCTCAACCTACAGATTCAGATTTCATGTCTGTACTGGTATACAAAATATTGTATCTGAAACACAAAACAAAAGTTTGAGTTATAACACTTGATTCCTATTCTTGAGTTCCAGACCTGTTGCAATTTGCCTTTAATGTTAATGACATTTCAGAGTCTAAATTTTGCAGAATACAGATAAAAAATAGTATTCAGACAATGACAAGACAGGTAGAGGACAGAGACTGAATTCTTTACATCCCAAGATCCTTCCAATATTTTCTAGACTTCATGTGTCTACATTTCTCTGAAGTTCCTTCTTGCTCCTCAGGCCTTGAGATTTCATTGGCACAGAAATAATATTTCACTGAAGTTAATAGGGAGTTAGTATTGCTCTAGAACAAATTTAGAGTGAGGGAAGGAACTATAAAGCAGCTGCTCAACATAGAACTCCTGTTCTCAGTAAATGGATTGAAATGTTTGATAATTGTATCTGCTAATATGTTTGTTAATTACAGGTAATATGAGGTTTTTAGAAAGTCATTAGGAGAGAATTACACTTATCGGTGAGCAACTGGGTTATGCAAGAGCCTCCAAACAAGCCCAAGTCAAACATTTTAGGAAACAGGATGTATTTTATTGTGTGGTTACCCTCAAACACAAATAAAACATCTGCTTGTTGGAGTGGAGAGCTATATACTAAAAGAACAGGTGTGTATACATTGCCAGGCATATTCAACATAGAAATGAACAGACAGCTGTGAGACTGGGAACTTTATCCAAGATAATGCTGAGCTGATTTGCATGATGAGCAAGGCATACACTGCTACCTAACCATTATATGAGACCACTTCTCATTCTGATGTGAAAATGGCTTGAAAGTTTATTCCTTCCTTAAATCCTTTTTCAAACATGGGTAGTATTAATATATGTCAGTTTTAAAATTGGCAACAAACACTTCATAGCTTTCTGACAACTACTTGGCAACCAGGGGAGTTCCCCCGCCCTTTAAAGCTTCCCCTCTGACAACAAAAAAAAATAAATTGCTCATTTTGAAGGATCTATTTTGTTTTCATGAAATGTTTCACATAAATTAGAATCCTCACATTGACTTTGAATTTCACTTTAGGCAAATCTGGAGTTGATGTAAGGATTTGCGGAGTTCACTGAATATCCACTTCCATTTACAGGGAGAAAAAACTGGTTCCCTTGAATATTCTTTTGTGTTTTTGCCTTATATTCATGTATTAAGAACGAAGGAAAAATTCAGTGTTCCGGTGCTTGAATTTGAAGCATCTCAGTTCAAATGATTGCTAGCAGAACTGAGATGGGCACAGATCACTTTGAGCATGACCTCAGAAACCGTTCTGTTTGTCCTCGCTTTACTTTGCTATGTTCAATAGCACTTTACTTTGAGTTCTAGATATATTTTTCTCCTAATGGAAGAGTTTGGCTGAACTCTAAAGTGCTTTCAAAGGCTTGTAGAACACAGATATCCAGAAACTCTACCTCTTCTTCTGCATAAAAAATGTCAAGTAGGTGTAATCATGAGCTGGGATCACAGCTCCCAGAATTTCTTATCTTTGGCTATGTATTCTAGGGCTCTCAGAACTCGTCCACAAGTTGTCTCTTAACATCAAGGGACACTTTATGAAACACAGGGCTCGTCTAGATGATGCAAAATGTATCATGAGGCTGTATATTTGTTGCTGTAATTCTTGGGGTTTGTTTGTTTTTTTTTTTTAAAAATCAGCAATTGTTCTGTCATCCTGCTGTATTTCCCAGCAATTCCAGACATCAATTGCAGCATTTATTCCCACACTCAAGAGGGCTTATTTTAAATTCTGATATGTAATGAACAAATATAATACTTTCTCTTCTTCAGAATTCAAAATTACCTTAATAGATTAGAAAGCTGGGCCAAAGCTAACAAAACGAAATTCAACACGGAGAAATGTAAGGTACTGCACTTAGGGTGGAAAAATGAAATGCACAGATATAGGATGGAGAACACCTGGTGGAATGAAACTACGTGTGAAAGGGATCTGGGAGTCCAAGTAGACCACAAAGTAAACATGAGTCAACAGTACGATGTGGCAGTTAACAAGGCCAATGCGATTTTAGGCTGCATCAATAGAGGTATAGTGTCTAGATAAAGGGAAGTTATAGTGTCACTCTATTCTGCTCTGGTCAGACACCACTTGGAATATTGTGTCCAGTTCTGGGCGCCACAATTCAAAAAGGATTTTGAGAAACTGGAGCGTGTACAAAGGAGGGCGACTAAAATGGTGAAAGGTCTGGAAACCTTGCCCTATGAGGAATGACTCAGGGAGCTGGGGATGTTTAGCCTGGAGAAAAGAAGGTTAAGAGGTGATATGATAGCCTTGTTTAAATATTTTAAGGGATGTCATAATGAGGAGGGAGCCAGCTTGTTTTCTGCAGCTCCAGAGACTAGGACCCAGAGCAATGGATGCAAGCTACAAGAAACAAGATTCCACCTCAACATTAGGAGAAACGTCCTGACAGTAAGGGCTGTTCGACAGTGAAACAAACTCCCTTGGAGTGTAGTGGAGTCTGCCACCTTGGAGGTCTTTAAGCAAAGGCTGGATGGTCATCTGTCGGGGATGCTTTGATTTAGATTTCCTGCATGGCAGGGTGTTGGACTGGATGGCCCTTGTGGTCTCTTCCAACTCTGATTCTTTTTTACAAGCGTTATAATACTATAGTATATCAGTGCAATAGCACCTTTGTACTATACCACTAAAAAAAAATCTAAGGAGAAATTTGTCCTTCACAAGGACTACAATCCAAAACACACTGCAGAAATAATCTAGTTTGAGACTGCTTTAACTACCCTGGTTCAACGCTAGGAAGTTCTGGCAACTATACTTTTGTGAGACATTTAGCCTTCTCTGTCAGAGAGCCCTGGTGCCACAATAAACTACAAATCCCAGGATTCCCTAGCACTAAGCCAGGGCAGTTAAAGCAGTCTCAAACTGGAATATTTCTGCACTATGTTTTAGACCTAACTCAGCAAGCCACATTATAGTATTGTGTTTAAAAAAACATTTGGAAGAGCACTAGAGCAGATCCAGGAATTTGATACAAAACAGCCCCCAAACAAAAATGGAATGGGTGGATGCAGAGAAATCAACAACTGGCAAAAATCCAACAAATCCCAAGCAACTATGTCTTTAGAATTCATATTTTTAGAGCAAGGAAATAAATAAAACACACACACACACAGTTGTCAGAGTAAGCATTGATGTTATTTAAGGAGAGGCCAAGAATGTAAGTAGTATATTCTTTTGTGTGACACTTATTCAGACAGTACTATTAGATAGATGGGGATTTCCTCTTAAGAAAATAGAACAAAAACATTTTCAGTTCCCACCAGTTGAAAGATATAATCAGAGAGCTGAACAAGATGATCATCTCTAAATAGCCCATATCCCTGTAGGTTTCCGTTATTGTCTGTTAAACATGGGAAGCAATTTTGCCCTGTCTGCCTTAGGAGGGGACATGAGGATTCATTTCTTAATGGTTGATATCACTCTGTGGCAATATGAAGTTTGTAGGGGTAGAAAGACAAATGTTGCTTTAAACTAGGTTACTGACTGTGCAATCCCTGAAGCACAAGAGTTTAGAATCCTCCCTTCACTTAGTTATCAATGTCTTTAAACACTTCTGTTCTTCCTCCGTAAGGTCACTTCTCTCCATCTCTCATTTCTTTGCCCCCTTCCGACTCTTAGAAAGATCCCTATAGTGGGATAAGTCTGTTAGACTCACATTAATAGGCCCCTGAAAGCACAACACATGGACAGGGAAGACAAATGGGATACATTTAGGCTGGAGTTGGACAGTTTGCAGAGATGGATAGCAGTGGTTTAAAATGGGTGAGCCAAGTATTTTCTGTTACCTAAAAGGAGTGAAACAATCTTTTTCAGGAGTTTAAAAAAAATCCACATGGAAACAAACCATTCTTTTCTTTTCTTTAATTTGAAAGCTGAATATCCCTTCACACCAAAGAAGTCTATCTATAAAAGCCTTTCATATTTTATAGGACTCATGTGGGCTTCTATTACTGAAAGGCCTTATTGAAAAGACTGAGGGGGGAGGACCCAAGCATTGTCACTTAGGAGATTGTTGCCCTTGAGACACTGCATCCTTTATCATACATTTAAAGATACCATAGTAATCTGACAAATTATAGTCCTGATGAGAATGAAGACCATTATGCTCAGACTTAAATCTGATTTGATCCAATGTACTTTCCATCAGGGAACTGAGGAATCATTAGCACCTAGATGTACAACTTCTTGAGAACATTGCTTCAACTTCTTGAGAACATTGCTAAAAATGTTTTTAAACATTTCAGCCTATCCCTATTTCCCTTTCTTTCCTATGAATCCTTCCTTAATAACAGGAACTCTGGGAATAATGTTTGCTTTAGTCCAGACCTGGATAATTCAGCCATAGATAGGGGCCAAAATTAAAATAGGCTAAACTTCTTCAGGCCTTAGATTGATTTTAATTGTTGATTGATTAATTAATTAATTATTAATAATAATTAATATTTTAATATTAATTCCATCATCCTCTACCTGGCACTTTCCTGGGAGAAAGCCAAGCAGCAGAGGAGCTCTGGGGGTCTGCCTGAAATCCTTTGGCAGGCCACAAGCACCCCACGGGCTGTATATTGTTCACATCTATACAAATCACATGGTTTCCTTCAGAACCATCATGCTGCTGCTCCTACAGTCTGAGGACACTGAGGGATGGAGCCAACCTGGCCTGTTTCACGGAAACCTGGCTGGGGGATGACAGTAGTGTCACCTGGTCACAAGCCCTCCCAGCCGGGCATACCGTTAATGAGCAGGTAAGGGAAAGTGGGCGAGGAGGGGGTGTTGCCGTGGTCCACAAAAATAACTTCACTCTGACCAGGATACCTATCCGTAAAACTGACCACATTGAGTGTACTTACCTTCGCCTGAAGGCCAGGGATAGCCTGGAGATTCTATTGGTTTATCGACCACCCCGTAGCTTAACAGACTCCCTAGTCGAACTGACACAACTGGTCTCGGAGCTGGTGTTGGAGACCCCCAGGCTCCATGTTCTGGGGGACTTCAACATCCCCCTTGAGACCAGTTCTTCTGATCTCACTGGTGCAGCTCGGGAGTTCATGTTTGCCATGACTAACATGGGCCTATCCCAGATAGTCTCTGGGCCAACACACTGTGCAGGTCATACCCTTGATGCGGTCTTTTGTACGGATCAGGAATATCCGTAGGCGGAAATGATTTCCACTTCCACTCTGTCATGGACGGATCATTTCCTGGTCAAGACAGGACTGAAGGCAACTATCCTCAATCTCCTCGGGGGTGGTGGACCTATTAGAATGGTCCACCCTCGAAGGCCGATGGAACCCAAAAGGTTCCAAGAAGCCCTAGAGGGTTTAATGGAACGCAACATCGGTGACTCTGTCGAAACCTTGGTGACCACCTGGGATAAAGATCTTTCCAAGGCTATCGACACAATCGCTCCCAACCGTCCTTTGCAGCCCGCTCTGAATCGAAATCCTTGGTACACTGAAGATCTTAGAAGGATGAAGCAGGCTGGACGACTAGAGCGCCACTGGTGGAAGACTCGGCATTTATCTGACAAGACACGTCATAGGACTTTTCCCAAAGCCTATTGAATGGCAATAGCTGCAGCAAAGAAGTCCTTCTACTCTGCATCTATTGCGTCTGCAAAGTCCCGTCTAGCAGAGCTATTCAAGGTGGTTAAGACGTTGACTCAAACTCCTTCCACCTTGAATCCTCTTTTTCAGTCTACGAGAGCCTGCTGTGACACCTTTAACGACTACTTTGCAGATAAAATCTCTCAGATAACGGCCGACTTAGATGCCGGCATTAGTACAGAGTCAACAAGAGAGGCGTCTAGTGACTCCGTTAATGAGGTTATCTTGGATCAATTTCAGTCTATGAGTACTGATGACGTAGACAAGCTGCTTGGTAAAAAAAAGACCACCTGCCCTCTCGATCCCTGTCCATCATGGCTGGCCATCCAGGGTGGTGAGGCAACTTTGAAGTTACTACAATCTATAATCAATGCCTCCCTCAGGGAAGGTTGTTTTTCATCGAGTTTGAAATTAGCAGTGGTGAGACCCATTCTAAAGAAACTTTCCCTTGAACCCCTGGACAAAAACAATTACCGGCCAGTATCTCTTCTTCCCTTTTTGGGTAAGGTGATTGAGAGGACGGTTGCAAACCAGCTCCAAGCAGTCTTGGATGACACCGATTATCTCAGTCCATTTCAAACTGGCTTCAGGTCGCGATACAGAGTGGAGACTGCCGTGGTCGCCTTGGTTGATGATCTCTATCTGTGCATTGACAGGGGAAGTGTGCTCCTGTTGGTGCTCTTGGACATCTCAGCAGCCTTCAATACCATAGACCATGGTATCCTTCTGGAACGCCTGAGAGAGTTGGGAATCACTGGCTCTGCTTTGCAGTGGCTACGTTCCTACCTCTCGGGCAGATTCCAGATGGTGATGCTGGGGGACAGCTGCTCCTCTATGAGAGAGCTGACATCTGGAGTCCCTCAGGGCGTCATTCTGTCCCCCATGCTGTTTAACATTTACATGAAGCTACTAGGTGAGATCATCCGGAGACATGGGGCGGGGTGTTATCAGTACGCTGATGACACCCAAATTTATTTCTCTATGTCTCGGACTGTTTCAGTGACCAAGGAGGGCATCTCCCCCCTGAATGACTGCCTGAAGTCGGTAATGGATTGGGTGAGGGGAAATAGACTTAAGCTGAATCCAAATAAAACAGAGGTACTCACGATAGGTAACCCCAATCCGGGTATGGAGATAAGTTTGCCAGTTCTAGATGGGGTCACACTTCCCCTGAAAGACTGCGTCCGCAGCTTGGGGGTGCTCCTGGATTCGTCGCTTCAGCTGTCTTCTCAGATTGATGCGACAGCCAGGAGTGCTTGTTATCAGCTTCAACTGATACACCAGTTGCGCCCCTACCTGGAGCAGCGGGACCTAGAAACGGTCGTACATGCTCTAGTAACCTCTCATCTTGACTTCTGCAATGCGCTCTACATGGGGCAACCTGTGTGCCACATCCAGAAGCTTCAATTGATACAAAACATGGCAGCCAGACTGATTGCCGGAAAATCCAAGTTCAACCATATTACACCTATTTCAAAATCACTACATTGGCTGCCTATTAGCTCCCGGGCACAGTACAAGGTGTTAGTTATCACCTCTAAAGCCCTACATGGCCTGGGTCCAGTCTAATTGAAGGAATGCCTCCTCCCATACAATCCTTCCCGTACACTCCGATCCTCCGGGAAAAAACTTTTACAATCTAGAAAAACCAGACTGGCGGTGACTTCCCAGAGGTCTTTCTCTGCCACCACTCCAAAAACCTGGAATGACTTGCTGGAAGAGATTCACCAATTATCCTTACTCGAGGCTTTTAAAAAGGCAGCAAAAGCCTTTCTCTTCCAGCAGGCCTTCCCCGATTGATAATGTCCAGAACCATTTGAATCCCCCTCCTTTTATTATTTTCCTTTTATTATTTTTATTATTTGCATTTTGTTTTTGTTTTTTGTTTTTTAATTTCTGATGTAGTGTTCTGTGCTTTTTAACCATGTTTTACTGGTGAACTTTATAGTTGGGAGGGAGGGAAGGGCCAGGGTCTTGTGGGGCTTGTTGTTTTTATTATTGTGTATTGTATGAACTTTGTTGTTACCCGCCTCGATCCTCAAAGTAGAAGAGGTGGGATATAAATAAATGTATATTATTATTATTATTATTATTATTATTATTATTTGATTGATTGATTGATTGATTGATTAAAACAATGGATCAATTCTTTGCAGAGTGGTCAATGCAGGCTCTCAGCATACTTAGAAGCCAGATGCTGAGGAGGTTATACAAGCCATGATGTGTTTACTTACACTGACCATTTACACTGACTTGGTTAAAGCCCATGCTGATGGCCTCTCTGAATAGCAATAGCAAATACATTTCTATACTGCTTACTGATGTACTAAGCGGTTTACAAAATGTACGCTAATTGCCCCAATAAGGTGGGTAATACACATAGGCCTGAAACAGATGGGCCAAAGGAAGTGGCTTCTAGCTGCAGTGTTCAGATGATGACATCTCCATAGCAGCTGGAAGCCACTTGAAAAATGAGCAGATTTAATCTGCTCCTGGTGGCAGCTCATTTGGGACCACAGCACTGGCCCATTTTGAGAATGGGCCATGCAGTTGTCAGGGTTCCAGACCAATTTCAGCCAGGCTGCTCCTTGCCACCCATCTGCTTTGGGCCATATGTAGTAGCCCTTCTGGATATGCAGCCTTGGTACATGCGGTTTCAGTTATTTGTGAGACCAAGGCCATGGCTCCCCCCACCCTTACCAGCAACTGCCCACCAGCACTGGGGACTTGAATTGGAGCCTGGGCCACTGGGGCTTCTAATCAGCCCCAGCAGCCATCAGGACTCTCTTTCCCAGCAGTACTTGGGGCCCAGCATGTGCACGTCCCACCCCCTCCACCACAGCCAATTGACATTTCATGCACCCATTGGCTGTGGTGGAGGGGCCAGGGCATGTGCACAACAGGCCTCGAGCGCTGCTGAGAGAGAAAGTCCTGATGATTGCCAGGGTCGATTACCAGTCCTGAGGGCCTGGGCTCCGATTACAGCCCCCAGCGCCGGTGGGAAGATGCCTGTAAGGAAGGGAGGGAGGGAATTTGCCATTGAGGATAATGGGACTTTAATATTTGCAAAATTTAAACTTGCTGGGGGGGGGGAATGTATCCACTGTGAATCGAGGGGGACCACTGTAGTTTCATAACTACCTTTCACTGATGAAAGAAGTGATTAATGTAGTCTCAGTCCAATTAAGGAATACATGGCAGTCTGACTTCGCCAGATTTTCTTCCCCACTTAATTGGTGTCATGAATGTGTCTTTGTGGTACTTGTTCTGATATCCCCCAAGTGAGAGAATGTCCCGGTGTCCTTGTAATTCTTGTCTCCATTTTAGTAGCATAGTGTGAGAGGGATTAGGTCCCCAATGGGTCTTTCATTTGAACAGCTCATAAACTTGCTGAGGCATCACAAGGAGAAACATACAGCACTAGATGGGCTTTAGGTTTTATGAATTAGCCAAATTCACTCAGGAGAATCCAGATAAAAATCTCTGTTCTCTATATTTACTGTCTAGGTCAGTGGCAGGTAAGGAAATGTAATGAAGATAAAAGTTATGGCCATAGCAAGCTGTGGCTGTCTATAACCTGCAGTCCAATTCTGTGAAGCTTAACTTGAGGTCAGTCCCACTAAATTCAATTAGAATGTATTCCTATGTACTCTTGCACACAATATTGTGCCTATAACTGGCTTGCTTTTTGTTTCATACAAAATCACACTGATTTATTGGAAAGGGCATATTATACATGGAGGCCTAGAGCTGAAACTATTCTGGCAGGCAACAGCTTTACTATGGCCTCTGTCAGAAATGTACAAGAATTTTATTTTATTTTTTGTTTTTTTATTGCAGTAGATCAACATTCCCAAGCTAGAAGTAGCAAAGACAGATTCGTCCACTTCTAGCCTATGCTATCCTTAATTATTTTATGAATCCATATTTTGCCATTATTCTATGGAACTTGGATCTGCAGTGTTTGCAAGCACAAGGCTTATCTCACTTCTTCTTACTGCAGCACAGTACAATCAATTGAGCACGAGTATTCTGGAAATGTCCCATTATCACCACTTTCATCCTTATTCCTCAAGAAAGCTTCAGAAAGGGTATCTGAGGAAATATTTCTGTCTAGGTGTGTGAAAACATCAGCTAGACACCTTTCAAAGCAAAACTGATCTGAGACTTGGACTTCAAGAGACCAGGGTTCAAGTCCCTGCTCAGCCCCCCCCCCCCAACAAAAATCCTGGATGACCTTAGGAAATCACACTCACCCATCCTAAGAATAATGGAATGGCAAATCTTTTTCTGAAAAAAATTGTGATACGAATAATAGCAGTAGCAGCAGCAACAACCTACTTAAGAATCATCCCATTCGATCTTTGTCAGTTACCCTATGCAGCCAGTGAATCTGACTTAATCCAGGTTGCCCAGTATTCTTAACGAACACCCTTTTTGGCACTTAAAGAAGTTTTTATTCTTCTTCCCTGGTCCTGTGATTGTTAATTCATAGGTAAGTGGCATAGCACAAGACATTTCACAAAAATGGCTTCTTTTTCTGTTAAAAATCTGAAAAGATCTTAAGCATCTATTTTCCTTCAACAATTGGTTCATCTCTTATGGATCTTCTCACATATTGCTATTTATACTTTGGGGGCTTGAAAGCTTTAATTTGAACAATTGATTATTTTAGAGATTTATTATATTTTTTTGTTACATAGTTTTGATTTTCCAGTGTGTGTGTGTGTGTGTGTACTCTCACATACTAATACTTTTGGTTTGTTTTCCATAGCACAAAAGGTTTCAGGTTCAGCCCCTACCACCTTCGGATGGAATTTCAAAAGACATGTGTCATCCTACTCCTAATCCCCCCCCCCCCCCCAAGAATCCTGACGTATAGGAAATAATGGTGAGGCACTAGAGCTCTCTGGAAGATAATTTTAAATGTCCCTCTATAGACTACAAATCCCAGGATTCCATGGGATGAAACCATAGCAGTTAGTGAAATCATAGTACTAGAATGGTATAGAGTGTACAGTCCTAGAGGCAGCTTTTTCCACAGCTGAGTTACCGCAAAGCTGTCTAAAGCAGATAAAAGCCTACATCCAGCTGCCATTACCCACTAGACAGGAGACCCATTGAATCAATGGGATTTACATAACTGTTGACTTCCCAATCAAAAGGCAGCTCAAAGGGTTTATTAAGAATTTGATTTACTGTATATATTTGAATATAAGTTAAGAAATTTATGCCCCAAAATTGACCCTAAAATTTTGGGTAAACTTATATAAGGGTCAATACATCAGTAGTGTTTAGAAAAGTCATAAAGCAAGCAAACCTGATACCCCAATCTCCATTGAACACCAATTCCTTCCCCCTCCAGTCCGATTTGCAAGCCTTTGCTTCCTATCGGAAAAACTCCCCATTTAAATCCACTTGCTTCTTTCTCTAGTCTGTTTTGCAAACCCTGACTTTCTATGGAAAAACCTCTCCATTTAAATCCACTTGCTTTTCAACTCAATATACTTTTATCTGGTTTCGGTGGACCCATTTCGGTTTTCCATCTTTTTCAATTAAATAATTGGTAGGCCATATATGATTCATTATGATATATGGCCCCTTCCACTTGGGTCTCAGAGCATGCTCTTTTGGTCCCAAATGGAGGTACAACACTTGAGTTCCAAATGGTATCATTTCTTTTAACTCATTTTTTTTTTCATGATCCAAATCTACAGTTTCATTTGTTCTTACTATATTTGAGTTCATACAAATTGTACGTTTTGATTGCAAATAGGGTTTCTAATTTTTTTTTTCATTCTTTTCAGTCTGTTTTAATACCATCAATTTTATCTGCCACATTGATTCTTTTATTTTATAATCCAAAATTTTATATCCTGACTAAAAATCTGTATGAACCCAACATTTCAATCTTTTTATTTTTCAAAAATATTTTTCTATAGTTCCCATATAAAGCTACACATCTCAGGTTTATCAACAGCTCAGGTTCAGCACAGCAGCAGCAACAGCAAGTATAACCAGGAGCTGAAAATCAGGAACAGCTGAGGCAAGAAGCAAGCAGAAAGCAAGCAGGAAGCATTTTGGAGGACATAGAAACTGAATGATTAAATTGACTGTACTTGAATAAGAAGCTCTAATAAAACTATCAAATAGGTTACATAGTATCCAAGAAAAATATATTTTGCATTTTAAACAAAACCTGTTGAGGCACCAATAGATCAGGTGTCCCGGTACCTTCTATATTCTGAAAAGAACATTATAATGAGCAAATATAAAAGAAAGAACAAAAAAAGTGAAAATTCTGTATATGCATCTTTAAAACCGAATATGGAGCCTCTGCTCCCTTGTCTTGAACTTTATCCAAATAGGAAATTTTATTTATGTGTTTGTATACCTTTAAATTATACCATCCATATAAATATTTTACAATTTCAAATCCTTTTTAAGCCATCTCTTTCTCTCTTTTTTATAGATGCTATTACTATATATGGAGGGGGTATCACTTCTTCATCCTCCCCCTCTTGTTCTTTTAACATTAACATCAAAAGAACATTTAACATTAAAAGAACATCTATAACTGTCTCTATTTTAGCATCTTATGCCCTCATATCCTTGTTAATATTTCCCTTTTTTTCCCTCTTGTTTCTGATGCGATTGTCTTATCTTCATATCCTGAACTGAACAGCAATTTAAAATAGGATTTGTCCAACTCACAGCATATATCAAAGGAAAGGGGAACACACACAAACCTATAAACTCACACACTCACACACTGTAGCCGGCCAACTTCACACACACAAACACACAGCCACACAGCCATTTTCTCAAGGTAAAACATAATACTC
Source organism: Sceloporus undulatus (assembly GCF_019175285.1). Classification (NCBI taxonomy): domain Eukaryota; kingdom Metazoa; phylum Chordata; class Lepidosauria; order Squamata; family Phrynosomatidae; genus Sceloporus; species Sceloporus undulatus. The sequence continues at coordinate 244,336,102 of NC_056522.1, read as the reverse complement.
TAGAGTCAATTTTTAAACCAAGCCCCATGGTTTTTCATATATCAACAACACAAAAGCAATTCCAATAAATAACATAAAACATGCACATGTCCATTTTTAAATTCTCTACCACAAACCCACATTTATGACACAATTTGTTAGAAACACACAGAGACAAAACAAACAAACACACAGCCTTTTCCTCACTACATAAAAACACTTATTAGCTTATACTAAAGACAAAGACAAACAAAGTTCAAATGAGGATTCTGTTTTTATTTTATTTTTCTAACCACCATTTTTTTTAAAAAAACTTTATATATTAGCACCTTCTTTTCCACATGGAGGACTTATCTTTTATACTTTTATCAAAAGTCCATCTATGGGGCTAAAATGTTCTCTGCTGATCGGTTAACTTATCAGCAGGGTTGTAGAGCATTCTTAAGTTCTCACTGCCCAGAGGGAAAGCTGGCTGGGAGGAATGAGTTAATTCTTTTAAAACAAAGGCAATTTCCAATAATATTGTTTGCAGGGATTTACTCCCTGGTAACCAAGTTCTAGTTATTCTAATATTGGCTCATGAGTCCATTAAAGTAACATATTCTTTTCATTTTTGATCAGTGGCTGTGGCAAATTTTCTGTGAGAAGCATAGAATCATAAGTTTCCTGTTCGTGATGCCAATTTGTCTACCAGTCCCTTGGCAAGCTACACATTTAGTTTTCTTCAATGGGATTTTACTATCTACTAAAACCTTCTTCAAAACATCTACCCTTTACATTCCTATTCTTTTTCCTCCAGAGCATCCAACCAGGCCACTTCACTCATTGATTCAAATAATCCAAACCAACCTGCACTAACAGCAATCCAACTTTCACCTGCTCCGCCTTGTCAGTAGAAGCCGTATGAAAGTAAAACATTCCAATTCCTTTATATAAAGCTTCCCAGGGGTCATGTTTTTCCAATGCCTGTTGAAACCATTCTGAAACCTTATTCAAAGCTATTTCATACTTATTTCCCTTCAAAAGGGACCTCTTTAAAAACGAACCCCAATCTTTACTCGCTTCAATAAGATCATCGGCAGCAGAAACCTTCCTGATCTCTCCATCCATAGTACAAAAAGGGTTATCTGGGACGGAGTTCCTGCCTTCCCCCGTCCCCCTTCTGTTTTTCTTTCCAAACATTATGTCAACTGCGGGAGAAAGCACACCGACTCCCTCCCTCAAAGAACAGAGAAGTTGTGTAAACAGGTTTCCAAACCTCCACCTGTTCCCCCTCTGCTCTTGTTACACCTGCGGGAGAAAGCACGCCGACCCCCTCCCTCAAAAAACAAAGGAGTTGAGTGAACAGGCTTCCAAACCTCCACCTGTTCCCCCTCTGCTCCTGTCACTCCTGCGGGAAGAAGCACGCCGACTTCCTCCCTCAAAGAACAAAGAAGTTGCGTGAACAGGCTTCCAGACCTCCACCTGTTCCCTCTTTGCTCTTGGCACCAAACTTTTTGTTACAACTGCGGGAAGAAGCACGCCGACTCCCCCCCTCAAAGAACAAAGAAGTTGTGTGAACAGGCTTCCAAACCTCCACCTGTTCCCTCTTTGCCCCTTGTTCCCAGCAAGGGCGTCCCCTTGCACCAAGTCTCAAGATCTGTCTCCCCCAAGCTATGAGAGTCCCCAGAAAGAAAGAGTCTCACCACGCTCTAGGATCCCACTTCTGACACCAAATATGTTATGCCCAAGATTGTAAGGGCAACCTGTTTATCCTGAGAGCGTGTGATGAGAACCTCTCCCCCCGTGGACCTATTCACAGCAAGACTGAGAAAGACATTGAGACACCAAATTTGGTTTTAAACACCATGCATGTAACATTTATTGAATCACACAAGTAACACAAACATTGATTATCAAGAGCTCTTTCACTCACACATTCATACAATACTCACACACACTTCCCTTCCGCCGAACATTGATCAGTTGTTCTCGAAGGCTGGGGATGACACCGTTGCCGCGGATGGTGCCAACAAAATGGAGATGAAAGTCCAGGATCTTTATACTTTTCCTTCTCTCTCACTCTTGGCTGCTGGAATCTTGCAATATTGCAGCCCATTACTCAACTTCCTCTTCTGGGAGGACAGACAGGTTGTTCAGATCCCTCCGTGTTCAAAGCTACTCGTTCTGTTCAAAGTTCTCCATTGTCCTGTCATTTCCTCATCATGGCGACTCAGGAGATAAGGTTCTTCCCGGTCATGGTTCGTCACACCTGGACGGCACCCTGCTTCAGCTTCCAAGTTTTAAACTTTCCTCGCCTCGGTTGCCAAATACCTTCGTCACATCAGTGCTTTGCGCGGAACCATCTTGTTTGTTCCTTTAGCTATGTTTAAAGCATAATTCCTTGGTTCTTCGGTTCTTCAGCTCTGGGTTTAAGTCAGAGCTCACTCATTCGTCTTACACTCTCTCTGCTCCGTTTTGCAAGCCTTTGCTTCCTATCGGAAAAACTCCCCATTTAAATTCACTTGCTTCTTTCTGTAGTCTGTTTTGCAAGCCCTGGCTTCCATTAAATCCACTTACTTCTCTCTCTGGTCCCTTTTGCAAGACCTGACGTGCTATATATATATATATATAAAAAAAACCCTCTCCATTTAAACCATCTCTTCAGTCTATTTTGCAAGACCTTGCTTCCTATAGAAACAACTCTCCATTTAAATCCACTTGCTTCCTTTCTCAATCCAATGTTAAAACCTCTCCTCCAGCACCTGGGAATCAGTTGAGAGAGGCCCAGAGAAGGAGAAGGAGGGATGGAAGTGGTATTTCCCCCTTTCCATCCTTCCTTATACCTCCCTAAGTTTTACCCTTGACTTATCCACCAGGATTTTGAGCCTGAAACCTTCCCTCGACTTATACATGAGGTCAACTTGTACACAAGTGTATACAGTAAGTCGTTTCTTAAAGCGTTGTTATATAAGTACTAAGAATAAGAAACTTTTCCTGATCTACTGCATAGCATACATATCCCTTGTGTACCTTCCTGGGAGTGAGCACAACGGCCTGTGGTTTTGTACGTTCTTCATTCAACTCACAGTCACTTTGCATATGCAAACAAGGGCAAGAAAGAGAAAGATAATACACTGATTAATCAGTTATTGGAATGATGATCATGCCTGAACTTAAAGTCCATTGTTTTGACAAGTTTCACAAAATGAATACTAAAAAGAATCAAAATAATGGAACATGATTTAAAACAGACAGATAATGAAAGATGAAATGATATAACTTCTGGCAGGCCTTTTGAAATTAGTTTTCCAGTTTCACCATATCAGTACAGCCAGAGTTTAATAATTTTCTATTACAGAAAAGGTTTCAGAAATATAATTACAATGATATCTGTTGGTCCTGATAAGGACCTCCAAACTGATAACACCCAGGAAACAGATCTCATTACTTCCCCCTCCAACTCTGTTGTTATGATTACATCCTGATGCTGGATTTAATGTTGAAAAGAACATTCCCTGTTGAACTTACAATCTTTAAAAAAAAAAAACCAAGAGAAAACAAGAGACTACACAGTTGCAGCTGTACCCAATAGGGCACATAGGAATCACACTTGCTGGGATTTGTAAATCCCACACAAAGAACACCATTAAAAATTAAGTCATGTTCAGTTACATGAATATTTATGTTCATTCAACATACCATTTGGTTGCATGTTAGGGGTGGGGGGAACAGACTAGTTTTATGCTAAATGACAGAATAAAGTTCCTCCACTTACTTTTGTTTGACAAGTTTTATAACAGCTGATCTCTTTCAAAGCTTATGTTGATAACTGAACTGATGAAGAATTGTTATTCCATTGGAAATTCCCACTGGGTTTGTCCAAGTAATAACAAAAGCCATGTATGCTGGCTGAAAGCAAGTCAGGGGCTGTGCACACCGGCCTGAAAGGGCAGGTTGGGTTCAGAGTCAGGGCAGAACGTCCATATGATGCATGCCCTGGCTCCATCCTCAGGGCAGCGTGATGCCGTGCACAACACCACATGGCTCGTGGTGTCATGGTGCTCCCCTGGCACTGCATCCACACGATGCAGCACCAAAACAGCACCATAAAGCTGCAACAGTGTGGCTATTGTGCCCTTTGCAGGGCACAAAAAGGAGCCTCTTTTTGCAGCTCCTTTTTGCACCCTGTAAAAGCCAGATCGGGGCCGTGCCATGTGGTGGCCGCAGGCCCGATCTTGCTGTAAAAGGGGAGGCTGCAGGCTGCCCTTTACGGGGAGTCTGCACAGCCCCTCAGTCCCTCACGGAGGTCAGCTTGGCAAGGTTAGACAAAGAAACACATATAATCTCTACAAGAGGCTACTTTTCTTTGAGCTAGGACTTACGGCTTGTTTTACTTCTGCAAGGCATTTTCCTCCTGAGTTGTGTGCACTTCTGTTATTGTTCATCTTGTCTACACAGCTCACAGCTGGAGATTTACCAGAGTTTTCAATACATAGGTTCATCTTTATGAGTTGTTCTCATGGGACGTGGACTAATTTGTGTAGGTCTCTCCAGAACAAAACAATGGAGTAGTTAAAAACCTGGTAATAACTTCTTAGAATTGACAATATTGGGTGACAAGAGCAGATTAATTTTTCCTTTCATAAATAAAACAACCATTGATAACATTGGCCATGTATACACCAGACATTAAGGCCAGCATGGGGGTGGACTTGCGGCATAGCATCCTCATGACACACGCCCAACTCTGCCTGCCGAGGATGCCCTGATGTGACACGCTGCTCCACATGGTGCGTGGCTTCATGGAGGTCCTTTGGTGCTGCGTCCATACAACACAGTGCCAAAGGAGCACTGTATAGCTGTGGCTATGGTGCCCTTTCAAGGGCGCAAAAAGGAACCACTTTTTGTGGTTCCATTTCGCACCCTCGAAAGGCTGGATCGGGGCTGTGTCATGAGGTTGCCACGGCCCTGATCCGGCTAGTCCCATTGTTAACTTTTGCATGTAAAAAAGAACTTGGCACTTTGGGGAAGATAAAATGTTTTGGGTCATTTTGTTGCCCCCCCCCCCCCGTAAAGTTATATTATATTATTATTATTATTATTATTATTATTATTATTATTATTATTATTAAAATAATTAGATAATAATATATTATGATTATCCCGCCTCTCCCAATATTGGATCGAGGTGGGTAACAACAAACAAAAACAATGAAATCAAACATGAATATCAATAGATAAAAGCATAACAGGACATATTAGATCCTAGTTTCCCAATCTTGCTCCCACCCTAAAATACCATTAAAAATAATTCTCAATAAAATAGATCAAGATTAAAGTCCAGTGGGTACAGCTAAACAAATGGAGAGTGAAAATTCTGAGGAGATCAGTTTGGGAAGGCCTGCCAGAAGACATCCGTTTTTATTGCCTTCTTAAAGGCCTCCAAAGATGTTAGATGGCGGATCTCATCCGGCAGGTCATTCCAGATCTTTGGAGCAGTAACAAATGTCCTCTGGGAAGTCATCTTCAGTCTAGTTGTCTCTAACTGCATTAGGTTCTTCCCAGAGGACCTGAGAGTGCCGGGAAGGATTGTACGGGAAGAGGCAATCCCTCAGGTAAACTGGGCCCAAACCATGCAGGGCTTTATAGGTAATAACCAACACCTTATACTGTGCCCAGAAGCTAATGGGCAGCCAGTGTAGGGATTTTAAGGTAATAATAATAATAATAATAAAATTTTATTTATACCCCGCCCTTCCAAATAGATCAGGGCGGCTTACAAATGCACCTTAGTGCAGCAAATACAATATAAAACAGGTTAAAAACAACATCATCTCTTCATAAAAACAATAAAAACCCCTTAGCCCAACCTCACGGCCACGAGTGAGGAGGGAGGCCCATAGGATGTTTAGTCGGGGAATGCCTGATTAAATAGGAAGGTTTTGAGTCCCTTCCTAAATTGGGCCAGGGTGGTGGATGAGCGGAGCTCTATGGGCAGCATGTTCCAAAGGGCTGGGGCAGCTGTGGAAAAGGATCTTCTGGCCGTAACGGCCAACCTTGCCCCAGGCACCTTCAGGAGTTGCTGCCCAGATGTTCTGAGGGTGCGAGGCGGAATGTACGGGGGGAGACGGTCCTTCAGGAATCCTGGGCCCAAGCCATTTAGGGCTTTATAGGTGATAACCAACGCCTTATATTGAGCTCGGAAGCGAATAGGTAGGTGTAATAGAATCAAATTTGGAACCTTACAATCCCTGTAACCAATCTGGCTGCCACATTTTGGACCAATTGCAGCTTCTGAACATGGCATGAGGGTTGCTCCATGTAGAGCGCATTGCAGAAATCGAGAGGAGAGGTTATCAGTGAATGTACAACCGTTTCTAGGTTTTCCTGTTCTAGGAAGGGCCATAGGTGGCGAATCAGCTGAAGCTGATAATGGGCGCTCCTGGCTGTCGCATCCACCTGGGATGACAGCTGAAGCAACGAGTCCAGGAGCACCCCCAAGCTACGGACACAGTCCTTTAGGGGAAGCGTGACCCCGTCCAGCACTGGAGAGTTTAGCACCATACCCGGATTGGGATTGCCTATAGTGAGTACATCCATTTTATTTGGTTTCAATTTAAGTCTATTTTCCCTCATCCAATCCATTACTGACTTCAGGCAGTCATTCAGAGGGGAGATGCCTTCCTTGGTCACCAAAGCAGTCCAAGACATGGAGAAAAAAAATTAGGTGTCATCAGCGTACTGATAACACCCCGCCCCATGTCTCCGGATGAACTTGCCCAGCGGCTACATGTAAATGTTGAATAGCATTGGAGACAGTATCGCGCCTTGAGGGATGCCCGATTTGAGCTCTCTCTTGGCTGAACAACTGTCACCAAGCGACACAATCTGGAACCTGCCCAAGAGATAGGACCGGAACCACTGCAGAGAAGTGCCTCCGATTCCCAATTCCCTCAGGCACTCCAGAAGGATACCATGGTCTAGATGCCCCCCCCCCCATGAATTAAAAAGTAACAAAAAGTCATGGGTATTTTAACAGTAATCATAATACTGAATTACATGTACAAAATAACTTTTCAGATTCTGGACTAGATTACCCAACATTATTAATCCACCAACATGTAAGAACTAACCTTTCTTCCTGCAGTGCCATGTGATCAGCTCTGCCTGAAGTGAGCTTTGTTTTACATACACAATGTTTCCAACAGGGAGACAGGAAATAAAATTGATTAGGGTTCTTCACCCCTTTTATCGAAATGTATGTGTAATTGAACCCCTCTTCAGAATGGCCCCACAGTCCTAAAACTCGGGCTCCTTCCACACACCTTGCCCTTTTATCCTTAAGATCCTTTCCTATATCTGGTACTGAGGCCTAAAGGTGATCACTATATTGGACAAGTGTTAGTATTGATCAGAGTGTCCAGTGTGATAATGCATTACTTTCTCTTCATAAACACTCAAACACAATCCAACATCTCCACTTGCCATTTCCATTCACTATCTCCTGACCAGTTTTGAGGTCAGCACTCTCATAATCCTCAAGACCTCACCAGTACTTCATGAACATAAGAACACCATTTCACACATAGTTTCCACCAAACATACATAGAGCTTGCACATACATCGTACTACGCCTATATAATGTTGGAATAGTGTTTAGAATTGTGAGTCTTGGGATTTGCTTAGAGTACCACAATTAAACAGAACTCATGTCCCTTCCACACAAAACCCCACTTTATCATTTCAGCAATGTAAGTTTGGAGTCTTTCTCCTTATATGTTATGATTGGGATCATTTTATTGATGATAAAATTAAGGGCAAGGGGCCTAAATTCAACTGTTAGTACTAAGCAGAAGAAACTAATTGACTCAATGGGTACTAAGTAATTCAAGACTTATGTAGGCTCACTTGGATTCAGTAGGTCTCATTTAGTTGAGACTAACAACAGAATTTAGGCCAGAAATTTATTCTGTTTTACTGTACATCTCTAAGTAGATATATCTGTCTCTGCCCCCCCGCCCTTTAATGGACACAGAATATATAACAATCACACTAATACAGTGTGCCTGCACCGTACACGGGCACACTATATGCGGCTTCAAGCTTATGGTAAAGCCACGCGACAATAGAACATATGGCATGCACGCCACCATGAGCATGTGCCTCATTGTTTGCAATGGAGCGTGAGCATACATGGAATTCCCCTTATGCGGGGGATACGGAATGGATCCCCCATATAAGGGAAGGGCCCACTGTAATATATATTAGACTACTGTAACGTAGTATAGTGGAGTTCTCTTTGAGGATGATTTAGAAGCTGCAGCTTGTACAAACTACGGCAGCTAGATTGTCAAGAGAAGAATTAAATAGAAAATATATTACACCAGGTTTCAAGAATTTTCCTGGATACCAATATGCTTCTGAATTGAATTCAATGTGCTGGTGATCACGTCCTTAAACAGGTTAGAGTTTGATATTTGAAAGCACTTGTCTTCCTAGGTACAGCTGCTCAAGGATGGAGATCTGTTGGTAGGGATGTCCTTTGTGTCCCACCAGTAGAGGTAATGTATTACAGGATAATATCAAAAAAGATTCTGCAACTGTAAAGCCACAGTTGTGGAATGTTCTCCCTTTGGAGGCCCAATTGGTGCCAATGCTGGCCTCATCCTGGTACAAAGTTAAGTCACAGCTTTCTATTAAAGCCTTGACAGTCTAAAAATTTTATCCCAATTGCACATTTTAATGGTCTTGTTTTTGTCTTGCTTAATATGCTTATATTCTTTAAATTATCAATGCTAATTTAAATTTTAAATTGTTTTAAATTGTTTAAATTGATAGAGTTTCTGATAGAGGGTAGGAAAAATGTTATTTTAATTAATTTTCATAGTGTACTGTCAGTACTCTTGCTCAAGATTATTATTATTAAACTTTATTTCTAAAGCGCTGTAATTATACACAGCGCTGTACAAAGTTGGTAAAATTAAAGAGAATATAAAAGCCTGCCCAAGGCATACATTCTAAGATAATAACAATTAAAAGAGGAATAGATAAAATTACCATATAGAAAAGAAAAAACAAATTAAAAACATCAAATATAAAACAAATCACATCACATCAAAGAGCTCTTCTCTTTGGCACACTTGCAACGTCATTCTGGTGCCATAAAAAGAACCCAGAATTACCAGGTTCTTTTTACTCCAGGGGGAAGCTGCACGGTTTGGTGGCTGCGGCATCCCTCCGGAGGGAAATAGGCTGCTGGCAGGTCACCCCTTTGGGGCGGTCTGTACTGCACCTATATCACCTATATTTAAGTACTATCCAATCCATGCCAATCTGAAATCTGGGACATTTTGCAGCATCAGTTAAAAATGCAGAAACATTTTCTTCAGAAGCAATCACTGCTAAAAATCTGGCTTTTGCCATTTTGTTTGTGTGGAATAAAAATGTGTTTTTACAGCAGGTCTATTGTCTCACAGTTTAATTAGTAATATTTCCGCAAACTGAGAACGATCAATCATGCTGTGGTTAACTTAAGTTTATAGCTGTCTAAAAGTGGGTGCTTTGGTGAATTGATCTATTGCTTTTCAATAAAAGGTAGAATGGAATGGGAATGTTAGAAAATGGGAAATAGTTCAAATTGAGAAGATAATGCTTTCTTTAAAAAATACTTTCATTTTCAATATATTTCAGTATTAAGGAATGATGTCATTACTTTTAAAATGTTTTAATAAAAGGAGAGGAGACAAACCACACGGTTTTAAATATCACAATAAATAACGTGTATTATTAAAGAAATGTTGATTTTGACTTTGTGGGTGGGAATGGGCACATCAGTGTGCGAGTAACACATTGGTAAAGCACAATCATGAAGGCCCCCCATACATGGTCCATTCACCCCCCTTTACCCCATGCCCTCGTTGGACTGTCTGATTTGTGTATGGTGTAACTGCATCCATTGGAGTTTTTGCACTTTCAATTTTTTGCTTTGCTGCAGCCCCGCACTTGTGCTGGGATGTTTATATTCAGGCACAAAGATGCACATTTTCTGGGCTAGGCCAGAGTATTGAACTTGTTTTTTTCTCCATTGGTTAGCCCTGGAGTGCAGCTTCATTTCAGTTTCCACCTGCTTTGGAGGTGTGCATCACATAAACACCCCACCTTCAAAGTGGCTAGAAGTCACTTTATTTTGCACATCTGTTTCATCCCTAGGTAACATCTCCTAGCTCAGCCAAGTCCAGCCCAGCCCAGCCCAGCCCCCCAAAACCTGACAAACATCATTCAGCCATGCTCTGATCATCAGCAGAATGGACCTCCTTCTCTTCATGCCACTGATGCTCAGTAAGGTAGATTGGGGGAGGGGGGAGTTGTGATCATGGCAATGTTTGTGAATACAGAACATTTACCTAACGGCAACTGTTTCATATTTGGGATTAATTTCGCAAGAATATACAACATTCACATTGATAGTGAAGTGTATGTTAAGGGCCAGTCCATTAGCAATGAAATCATTACTTCAACAATCCACCGATGGTTATATATGTCATTCTTTCTGTATGGCGTTTTTAACCAATGTTGTGGGACACATACAAACATTAGTGAAACATCACACAAAAAGAATTTTATTGCAGTTGTCTATATATTTTCATCAGGATTGCTTTGCTCAGTGCATTCATGCATAAACTTGGGGCATTAGTAATAAATAATCAGTAATCAAGGATGTAAGATGACAACAAACTGCATTTGCTCCAGTTCCAGAATTTCTAAATTTTTCTGTTTAACTTAGAATTAAGAAGTAGAGAACTGTAGTTCAGAAGGACCCCAAAGAATAACAGAACGTGTGTAGCAGAATTTGCTCACCTCTATTTCTGAGTTCTCTTTCTCCAGCCTACTATTTTCTGTGTATAATGATTTTCATTTCATCAAAAATTATTTGTCTGTGGAATTTAGTTGAAAGTTTCTCTTATATAAAAAAACTATTAAATTCCCTATGCTGGGATTCTGTAGTACTTAGTGCAGTCAGTTGATATTGGTACATTTAAATAAGAAGAGCTAAATTAATAAAGAGCTTCTAACTGGTTGACAAGAAAGAAACTGACCTGACCTGAATACACCCCTAAAGGAAACAAGAAAATATTCACAATTAGAGTATGGTGATGGGGAGTAAAATTATTTGATAAAAATTTCAGCCACACCATTTACTCCACTGATATGACATCATGAGCCTCTTGTGATTAGAATCCAATTCAGAAATAGACAAAGGTTAATAATAATAATAATAATAATAATAATAATAATAATAATAATAGGTATAATTGTGATGTTGTGCCTTACTTTTATGCAAATACACATACTGTATTTCCACAGGAAGTTTGTTGCAGCACCTGCTGTGTCAACATCAATTTTATTAAACCCCCAAAGTCTAATTCCATCTCTGGCCTGTACTGTTTATCATTCATCAGGACATCTCCTTTTGACAGCCCTTCAGCTGTCGTTTCAGCCTTATGCCACTTCCTGCCTGAGAGTCCTTTTCAATTTTCCACATTGCTAATGGAGCCTAAGGCAACGGTAAAATCATTTGGGTCCGTCAGCAAGATCGATAATTTTATGTGCCATGCATTTTAGAATCTGTCCTGTAATGGACACATATTTATCAGCAGAGGGCCCATATTTAAGCCATCACACACTGTCAAACCCTCCTCCCAACAGAGCTTAAAATTTATTGAACAAACTAGTGGCAAGTTTCATGTGCAAAGAATGGCTTGATGCACAGCCAGGATAAAGAGGTCTCATAACGATTTTTCTATAAGATGAGCAAAAAGGGTGCGATCAATCAAAATGCTGCCACTTCTGTTGCTTCCTCTGGTCACCAAAATTTCAAATGATCCAGGAGGGAATTGTTTCAGAAAGAAGGATTAGAGAAGCCATGTGTTTGGTTGGGGACAATGATGCAAGGTTTGGATGGAATATCTCCCAAAAATGAAAAGAAAAGATGGATAGGCCATTCATACATGCCCTTATTGCTATGCCTGGACTGATGTCAGCATAATGTAGATACAAACCTACTTTCAGCAACAATAACACACCAACAGGACTTAAAAACAAACACTAATGTAGAAATGCCCATTCCCATAAAATACTTTCCCACTCTCCCTTCACTCACCATTAATCATAATATATAGCATACAGTGGTGATTCCTCTCCCCATTCCTGCCAATATCAGTTGTAAGGAAGGTATGAAGGCTGGAAGACAGTCAAAATGCCATGATGTAATCATTGCACCATATCCACAGCACGTTAGACACATGACATGGCCAAGAAGGCTGACAGGGAAGGAATGGAATACTTCTGCTAAAAAAAAAAAAATCCGTGCTTGCAAGAAAAGCAGTTTATGCCTGTAGCCAGCAGCTCCATTCTTATAGCTACCATGGCACATCATCATAAGGTTGACCTCAAGGCATGCATAGGATTCTGACTAAATTATTATCTTGTCTGTTTTTGTTTGTATTTATTAGATCCCTATAAAATGTTTCCCTTGGCATTCTACACATCAATAATATAGCGTTAAATATCCAGCAATAAATCTAAAACTCTGTTACACAAACACCAACACAGCATGACACAAAGTAACATAAATACAATGCCAAACTGCGGAATTAAAGCCAGCCAGTAAACACAAGAGCTGAAGCCATAAATATTGTCATATAGGCTAAAATGGTAAGGTCTTAAAATGCTTGGGAACCACAAAAAAATTTGGCCAGGTGCCCAAAACAAAGCAACATGGATGCCAGTGGTCCCCAAACTGTGCTCTTTAAGGGATTTTGGACTTCAGCTCCCAGAATCTCAGACTATTGGCCAATATGGCTGAGGATTCTGGGAGCTGAAGTCCAAAATCTCTTAAAGGACACAGTTTGGGGACCACTGATAGATGCCAAGTACAATTCCATGTAAAAAGCAATGCAAAACTGGGAGGCCATCAAATGGCTCTCCTTCTGTGGCAAATCTCCAAATTTTACAATGAGGAGAAAGCCTATACATGACCTTAAAGCATGGCATAGTTGTCTGAGTGTTAAATTACAACTCTGGAGACCAAGGTTCGATTCTCTCCTTTGGCATAAAACCCACTGGGTGACCTTCGGCAAATCACACACTCTCAGCTTCAGAGGATGGCAATGGTAAACTCCCTCTGAACAAATCTTGTCTAAAAAACCCTGTGATCGGGTCACCATAAGTCAGAAATGACTTGAAGGCACACAACAACAACCACAAATGTGAGAAAGTGTTCTGACAGATCCCAAGATCCCAATAGCTATATGTGCTAATGTAACCACCTATACCAGCATTTGAACTCTCACCATTTGTATGCTATGCTCAGATTCTCACGGGTTTCTTTTCCTTTTTGAGCTGACAGAACCACACTACCATTCCACTAATATGGCCCCTGTTCTGATAAATATGTGTCTGTTATAGGGCATATTATAAAATCCATGGCACATAAAATTAGCCAATAACACTATCCAGCACACCGCACTGCAATGCAATGTATTCCTCTCCAGCATAGTATAGTACTCCACTCATCAGGTGTCAGCAGGGGATATGACTGTAATTGAACTGCTGCCTCATTCACAGAGTTATGAGGGTAGTCTCATGATTTAAGCAAGTGGGATAATAAGTGCCATCTCCTGACATAAACAAGTCTGATTTCTGGATGAAGCCTGGGGAAGACCCACAACTTGGGGAACTGAGTTCTACCGATATCTACAGCTAAAATGAAACGCAATGATAATAATCGCTGACACAGGCATGGTTCCTCCACCCTATAAAATTTAAAGTTGAAGGTTCTTTGCCTTACACTTGCTGGTCTGAGTCTGTTCAGTTTTTCTGGAATTTGATGTATTGGTCATCTAGGCCCCAAGGTTGCAAAACTCAGTCTTATCCAATGATTAAGTCAACATTCATACTTCCCTTAAGTATTCTTAAGCCATTGTCTATCAGGAATGTGTTGCAGCTTTATACTATTATTTATTCTTGTAACACAGACTATCCTCAGTGGCACAGCTTACATAGACCTTAAACAGTCCAGGCACACTTCTTATAAGACGTTCATCTCTTTTAGAACCATAGCAAAGCATTACAATCCCCTTCCTCTGTTTATAACTAATTCTACACTTCCACTTGTTTGGGTATTAGAGAACTAAATGCATCAAGAAATAAATACGGCCTTCCACTCATAGTTGTTTGGGTTATGAGTGGCTGAAGCCACCAAGAGATGGGGCAGCTTTGCTGAGAGCAAAACCTGGTGCTTTGCTGCCCCAAAAGCTTCTGGTTTATACTCTCCCCACCCTCTATTCAACCAATTACCGAAGAGCTCTCAACTGTCCTGTTTATACAAACATCTTTCTTATCCAAACAAAATGAAGATCTTGCCTGGTTCAAGCTTCTAAGCAGAAATAATTGTGTTTAGATAACAGAATATTAAAAGAATAAACACATGCTAGTTATAGGCCAGTAGCCAACCTAATTAGAAATAAACTTGAAGGCTTGAAAGAAAATGGAAGTAAATGAACAGTTTATAACAAACCTTTTTATTCTTCCTCTGTAATTTCTTACTTCACGGACTGCAACCTGTAAATCCCTTAACCAGGAAGCTGTAAATCCCATAACCAGGAAGTTGTCCAGGAAGGCTGAACTGTTCAGTAACCCATTTTGGGGTACTCCCATTTCTAATGTCAGATCTGTGTCCATTTATTCTTTTGTGCAGAGACTAAGCTGTTTGTGTAATGTAGAGTGCAGAGGGGCATTGCTGGCACAGGATGATGTACAGTATACCATTAGTACATTCATGATACCCAGCTCTATCTCTCCTTTACGACTGATGCCAAGGAAGCTGTGGTAGCATTGAATCATTGTCTGGATTCAATAAAGTACTGGATGTGGTTGAATAAACTTATGTTTAATCCAGACAAGACAGAAGTTTCATCAAGAAACCAAATTTGGATTTGGATCACAGCCTACTCTAGATGAGCTAATAAGGCCCAGACAGTGCTAGAAATAAATATTAATTTGCCTCCCCCCCCCCCCAGAGGAGGGGAAAGGGGGTTCATGTGCTCTCTCAGCTCCTGCTAGTTGTCCATCCTTGCTTTAAAGACTCAAATGCTGACAAGTCTTTGCCTGGATCAATGACTCTGTCAGTCCAAACTATTTGAGAGACTATATCTCCCCATACAAACCAGCCAGGGCCCTAAGATCTTCAGAAAAAGGCTTTCTCTCAGTACCGCCAAGACCACAGGCTTGCTTAGGGAGGACACAAGACAGAGCCTTCTTGGTAGTTGCTCCCACACGCTGGAATGCCCTCCCATGGGAAGCTAGGCTTTGTACCCTCTCTGCTTGCTTTTTGTTGACAAGCCAAGACATTTTTATTAAAGCTGGCATTTGATATATAATTCATAGCAGGGAGGGGGGTGTTAGTTATGCTGTTGACTTTTGTTTATGTTTATGTGATTTTATATTGTTGTAGATTATTTTAATTGTTTTGATATCTGTGAGCTGTGTTGTGTCCCTCCTGAGGGAAAGGTGGCATACAAATGAAATAAATAATAGTAGTAAGTTTTACTTTCTGTCACATGCTTAAAAATATTGTTATTACTGTCTTGTTTGTGAAGAATCTGGAGAATTTGGGAATGGTCTTATAAAAAAGAACAAAGCAAATAAAATGATCACTGATCTGTTATTTTAAAAAAAACATGCAAATGTTAAAACAACATTGGCCAAAAATGTCAATATTTCCAGTGGGCTTAGAATAAAAGAATCATAGAGTTGGAAGAGTCCAAAGGGACCATCAAGTCTAACCCCTTGCCATGCAGGAATTCAAAATCAAGGCATTCCGGACAAATGGCCATTCAGCCTCTGTTTAAAACGTCCAAAGAAGGAAACTCTACCACACTCTGAGCGAGTGTTCTTGGCTTGGCAAGTGAGAACAAGCTGTATTACATGGTTGAATAGAAAGTTGAGCAGAAAGATATTGAAAGTGGAAAATGTTCAGATGAGGCAATATCTGCAGAAGCCTAGATTGGCTACACCTGGAGCCCTGAGCAGCAACTGAATGCTCAAGGTCGAATGTGCTGGACAACACATACAGTAAATGTAAATATGCTATGCCATCAGACGGAAGAAGAATTGGTATCCATGGTACATAGCAACATGAACTGGAAGGGGCTGGGCTAAGTGGCCGCATGGCAATTGTGTATATAAGCCCAAATGCAGTTTGTACTGTGTGGGGATGGTATGGTATGACAGTTGGTGTGAGATTTGTACAGTGGTGTTAAGTAATAGCTCATGTATTTGGAACAAAGAACAAATAAAGCCCTCTTAGGAGTGATAAGCTGGAGAGTGCTGTTTCTTTGATCTGGCAGCTGTTTCTCCAGGCATTCTTCGGTCTTTGAGGCTTCGCGGTGGTGAGATAACTTATGTCTGTCTTCATCCATTCAACATCAGACCAGATTCATCAACAAGCTTGTGGCCTTACTGCCTTGTAAACTTCAAGCCCAGCAGTGATTAAATTCACCTTTCTATAGCTGTTGAAGATGACATAAGGCTATACAGACTGCCCCTGAAGGGGTGGCCTGCAGCCACCTCCATCTTTGCCAGATCAGGGCCACAGCAACTGCACGCTGTACCTCTGATCTGGCCTTTCCATGGTGCAAAAAGGAGCCACAAAAAGCGGCTCATTTTTGCACCCTAGAAAGGGTGCTATAGCCTCCGGTACCATGGCTTTATGACACTCCTTTGGCTCTGTGTCATCTAGATGCAGCGCCAGAGGAGCACTGTGATGTCGCGTGCCACTACACATGGCGTCATGCCAGCCTGGGGGGGGTGGAGTTGGGGCATGCATCATGCAGTCGCCATACCCCAACTCTGCCCCCAAGCCGGCCAAAGATGCCGGTCTGCACAGTCCCTTACTCTCTAACATCACAGCATCTGGACAAGCTTTGTGGGCCTTTACATATTCTATTTTTCAGATATAAGAGGTTTTAAGTTAGTTCTAAGCATGGAAAATGTGACACACATTAACCCCCTTCTCCAAAAAAGCACCATACACATAAACTCACCAGAGACGCTATTAACTTTTTAATTGGTCACTCTCCATCTACTGTGTAAAGCAGCAGCCTCAACAGGGTACAGAACACAACACCAGAGGTCATATTTAAACGGTTCTCCAGAAGTCAAAACTGCAGGGCAGCAGCCATTCTGAAAGACAACCGCTAGATAGGAATTACTTTTCCACATACTGAATTTAAAACACATCCTGGTTTACTCCAAACCAGTATTTTTCTTGCTAAAACAAGGGCGGGGGGAGGATGAGCAGAAAAGCTTACAATCAAAACCTAAGCGTTGCAGGCAGATTTGTCTTCATGGCAGGTAGAAGTCTTGTAACTCCCTGGAGCAAATAGAGTAATGAGGTTAGTGATGAAAAATAAGCCACTGTTGAAACTCAAAAAAAGCATGCAAGAGAGACCGAAAGAGAAGGAGGGAGAGAAATACAACTGGCAAGAGCTCTGGGCCATTGAAATAGCATTCATGCATTGGCAAATAGTAATGGAGGGTGACAAAAAAAGCCTCTGGATATTTGCAAGCAAGATGTGTAAATATGGCTAACTCTGAGGTGCAAGAAAGTGCTTCAGAGAGCTTTCTTCCAATGGAAGTTTAAGGCTCCCCTTTAAAGTCTCCATATCAGTGCCAGGCACGATCTAATGTTAGGCTCAAAAGGACAAATTGATTTCCCACAGCACCTTCTGTACAACACTGGAACTTCAGCAATGAGGCCTGCAATTCTAGAAATATGAGCATGCCAGCAGGTTTGCCTTCATCTCCCCCCCCCCCCTTTTAACAAGGGAAATTGATGATACAGGTGGAATCTACGGTAGCTTCTTTTCTCTCAGCCAAAGTAGTTGCTTAGTGGGGTTCCTTTTAAAAAGGTCCCACTGACAACATTTCAGTGAGGTAGTCTTTTTTTATTCCTACTTCTCTGCAGCCCCTAGTCTGTTCTGAGGTCTCTGCAACACTCCAGAACAGGTTGGGGAAGGAAACAAAGTGGCTCCCATCCTCTTTCCATGAATGATCTTCCTCTGCTGAAACAGAAGCATCCCATGGATGAAAGGAACCCTTCCATCAATGGGAGGCAGATTCAGGACTCAAATCAAGTATGGTTCAGCACTGGTAGTCCTGAACAGAACAGAAATCCACAGAGACAGAATTGTTTGTTACTAAAAAGGAAGGTGAAGAACATCTGTTTAGAGCTCCAAGTGAGTCAGCCATGCCCTGTTCCACTATGCTATGCCCATCCCCAAGTGTTTCCTTATTTTCCTCCAACAGTAATTTTACCATGCTGAGTATATTCTTTCTCACTGGCTATTTCAAAGACATTTTTCCTCTTCCTGAAGTTTCCTTCTGCCCTGGAAAATGTTCTTTTTCTCCCTCAAACTTTCTCCCTCAAACATAAGGCCCAAAAGCCTTATGATACTTCCCTCTTATGTGTGGATGGTGCCATTTGGCCACAAAATATACAGGTTGAATCTCTCTTATCTGAAATGTTTGGGACAACATGATGATGATGATGATGATGATGATGATGATGATGATGATGGATTTCAGATTTATTTACTTGTTTATTTATTTATTTATTTTAGAATATTTGCATATAAATATTGAGATAGCTTGAAGATGGACCCAAGTTCAAAGATGAAATTCATTTGTGCTTCATATACATGTTATAAATATAGCCTGAAGGTAATGTTATACAATAGAGATGCGGTGGCATAGTTAAGACACCAGTTCTGATGATCTGAGGGTTGGCAGTTCAAGGCCCAAGCACCACAGGACGGAATGAGCTCCCATCACTAGTCCCAGCTTCTGCCAACCCAGCAGTTCGAAAGCAAGTAGATAAATAGGTACCACTTTGGTTGGGAAGGTAACAGTGTTCTCTGCATTATTTGACCACATGACCACCGGAGTCATCTTCAGACAATGCTGGCTCTTTGTCTCTAGTAATGGAATGACCCACCCCCCAAAAAAAAAATTGGTTATGACTAGACATTCATGTCAAGGGAAAAGCTTTACCTTTAATGTTGTACATAATATTTTAAATAATTTTGTGCATAAAAAAAGTTTGTGTACACTGAACCATCAAAAAACAAAGGTGTCATTATCTCAGCCACCCATGTAGACAACTTTAGATTTTAAAGTATTTCAAATATTGGAATTCCATAAAGGATTTGTTGTTAGCTGCTTCTGAGTCAAACTTGACTCGTGGAAACCCTGTAGAAGAGAAATCTCCAAGATCTCCTGTTCTCAACCACTCTGTTCAGGTCCCGCAGGCTCAGGGCTTTGGCCTATTTGACTGAATTTATCCATCTGGTATGCAGTCTTCCTACCACCTTCCACCTTTTCTAGCATGATTGTCCTTACTAGTGAGTCCTATCTTCTCATGATGTGGCCAAACTGCCAAACTGTAGTGATGTTGAATATATCAGCAGTGGTTGCTTTGTGCCTGTAAGCCAACTCTGGCCTGATACAGCAGGGGAATAAAAGGATTATCACTACTGATGGCTGTTGAGAGGGTTCAGTGTGTGCAGTTATTGGAAGAAAATAGGAGAAAAGAGGTCTTTTGCCCATACCGTTTTAGAGTAGGTAGTGTCAGTGGAGGCAGTGGCGTCTGGTAATGACCCAGTTGGTGACTGGTATGTAACCTCACTATGGACATGAATTGCTGATATCAGAAGGGATGCTCATCCCATCCATAGTGGTGTCCTTACTTGACACTGTCTTTAATCATTATCTTATCTTCACTGATAAGCCCCCAGTGTGGAAAACTGCACAAGAAGGCTTCTTTTCACACTTTCCTCCTTTCATTACTGGAATTAGAGGACATACCACAAGGTTAAGTTTTCCTTATGTTTCTAAATATCTTCTTTTCAGAGCTTAGTATTTCCTTCCTCCCTTCATAGCACTCAACCTCCCCCACCCACGTGAACATCCCAAGTTTCACAAGAAGCAGGTATATGTCTTCATAGCCAGACATGAAATAATTATATCAACACTCAGATCTGCCAGCTTCCATGAAGCCTAGAATGACTGTGCAGTGGGCTTCAGATGCTGTTCAATAAGTTAAAAGGAATTGGTATATGGCTTAATTTAGTGTAGGTCCACATGCAGACCTACTACACTATGTCGTGTCATACAGTTATTGCACACCATGGCTGCCAGAACTTTCATCAAGCAAAACACCTCAGTGGCTGC
Source organism: Sceloporus undulatus (assembly GCF_019175285.1). Taxonomy (NCBI): domain Eukaryota; kingdom Metazoa; phylum Chordata; class Lepidosauria; order Squamata; family Phrynosomatidae; genus Sceloporus; species Sceloporus undulatus. Next base: position 244,315,849 of record NC_056522.1, on the reverse strand, counting down.
CACTGATTACTACTAACATATAGTAATTGCCACTACCTACCAGACTACCATTTGGTAAGCTTCCTCTGTACCTGCCAGCCCAACAAAAGCAGGGATGCAATTTCTTACTTGGGAAAACATTTTGTGCATTTTCAAGACTGGTTTGTGCATGCATGCATGTGTGTCTGTGAATGTCTATAAAATATACTAAACCCATGTGTGTGTGTGTGTGAGAGAGAGAGAGAGAGAGTTATTCTTACCTTGTTGCAAAGACTACTGAAAGTAGTAGCACTAGATGGGTTGTTTGGCTGGAATCCTACTGGTGCATTATTCTAGCACAATGATCCATTATGTCCACCTTAATGCACTTTTGCTGGGTTGGATAATTTCACAATGGAAAGAAGGAAGGCAGTTTTTCATGATTGCTATCTGGAAAAGAAGACTACTGTCTTCAAACAGCATGTATCTTGAGTGCTGGCTTTCACAGGATCCTCAGAGGTAAAAGCAACCTGGGAATGGTGGCTTGCCAAATTGCCTGTGTCATGGGATAGGAAATCCTGGAAGCCATCCTACTCAGAACACCTTTAATTCCAAGGACAACTTCCTCCCTTCAAGGCCCAACACTGAAGAACTAGTCTGTTTTGAACCAGCACCAATTTATTCAAGTTGACAATTAAAGAATCTGCCTCCCCCCCCATCTGCACCACTTTGGCACTGCATCATCTGGATCCAGCACTGGGGGTGTGCCATGACACTGTGTGATGTCTGGAGCAGCATGCAATGTCAGGGCATCCTGGGGGTGAGTTGGGCATGTGTCATCAGGACGCTGCACCCCGACTCTGCTCCCAGGCCGGCCTTTCAGCCTGGTTTGTAAAGGCACATGGTATGCTTTCTGATATACATGGAGTGAACTGATGCCTAGGAAGGGCCTTTATGATCACACTGTATGAATTGCCATAGAAATGCAAAATGTTTGGGTATGGTGATGAGATGACAAGTTCAGTTTTAACTATGGCCACTGAAAAACAAGGGCAAAATGAAAAGTATTACCTAAGGCCATATGAACAGATGACTATATGAACGGTGGGGGAAATCTTGGAATGCAGTGTGTGTAACATAGTTACACAGGAATTTAAGTACACCATAGGTTTCTTTATGATCAACCAGGCTGTCCTTTTGTGATTTCTTTGTGTATATGCACTTAGCATATGTGTTTTTCAGCAGAAACATCTTGCACAATTTATAGAAAATATATTGGGAAAGGAGCACCTGGTGCTTTGTTCTCACACTGTGAGTGAGGCCTCATATGAACTGTCTATTCCTCAACAGGCTGCCTTGCCAGTAAAGACGACATAAGGATGCAATAGTTTGTATTTTTTTTCTCTCAAAGGAAGAAATTAGTAATGTTAAAAATTTTCTTCCTGCAGCAAAAAGGCCTTTAAAATTTTGTCAAGACTCCTGGCAGTTCAGGACTTAAATGGTGTTTCCTGCAAAGACAATACTGTAGTTTGGGACTTATTCTACAGAAAAATCATGCTTATTTGTACAGAAAACATTTTCTGAAACACAGTTTTCTGTACAGAAAGTGCTGTTTTCTGTGCAAAAATTTTTTTGTGCAGAACAATTCTCAAACTGTGGTGAGTATTGTCAGTTCAGAATTCTTCTCATCAGGTTTTCTTGACTTTTGGGAAAAAACAATTTTCTTGGGGAAAAATTCAAATATTTTTAAATATTCTTTCCATCTCATAGTCACAGTCATCTTACTTGGTACAATGGGTACCCTTGGTTGGAACGTACTGTTCCCGGTGACAGTGAACCCTTGCAGACTTCCTAGGGGGAAAAAAGTTTGGAAACCACCTTTCCCCATAAGTACCTTTAGTTAGTAACTGGAACACTCTTCTAGAGAGCAAAAAAGATTTCCTATAAATTGCCCATTCAAGTCTCACAATATAGGGCTAATCAACATGTAACTTTATTATGCAAATTGGTGAACATTTTCATATGTTTGCATTAATGTTTAATTATCTTCACTTTCCAGGAGAAATTCTCATATAACCACATCTATTCACCCTCTATCTCCTGAAAATGTGCAACCAGTCCAATGGTTTCATGTGAGATAATGTGCATTTCTGATAATTTCAGCAGGTGCACCAGTAAAAACCACAGAGGTTAAGGAGGGTTTTTTAGGGGGTGGGCACTCCCATGAATCATGTTTGACAGATCACTTTTTATTCAACTGGCATGAGGAGTATTTAATCATGTAGACTAGTCCTATGGTCAGTGAGATGTGCATAGAAAGAACAGATGAGATCAGGTATTTAAAAATGAGGAACATGCATGCCAGACTTTGATACAAAACCTACATTTACTGAAAGTGATATCTAGAAGTTGTGTAAGAAGAGATGGAATTTGCTTTCCTCATTCCAATTAAAGCCTGAAAATATCACTGTTGTGCACTAGTCCTGTCAAACTCCCACTTGTAAAGATTTTTGCCTCTCTTCATAGGCTTTTAAATTTAATAGAATTTGACTCCAAGCTCCAAAGGGCATGCACACACAAAGAAAACCCACTAGCATTCTGTAATGGGCAAATTTAAAACTGGGCTTCAGTAGCATGTGCTATACACACTTTAAAGAAAGCCTGAAGTGAATTTTAGGAGGCAAAATAAATGTTTGGTCACTATACTATGAATCTCGATATTCTCCTCCACAGCTCCAGAACCTTGAGGTGGAAACATGGAGACTCACAGTATGAGGCCCAAATCAACATGTTCAGTTGTTATACCCAATGTGGCTCATAGACAGCTAACAGTATAGTTCCAAACAGTAGTAAAAACATGTACCGTAGTTTGAATCCAGAGATGCAATGGCTGAATATCCTTGACAATAAAGTCAACATAGAAATAACACAAATGAATAAACTTCAATTATCACTGTATATTGTACAATTATCATTGTACTAGAATTTTCTTCTGGTTTATTTTCCCCCTTGTATATGTATGTGTGGTTACTAGGTTAGTAACTAGGATAACACCATTAAAAAAAGAAGATACTTATTTCTTTTCAGAATTATGCATGATTGAAATACCCTGTGTCTTTCCTTAAGGCCATTACAAGAACATAGATGTTGGCTCTTTTGAGGGTATAAGAGTCTCTGAAGGGGATCTTTCATCCAGGTAGAATGTGACACAGATGCCTTTGCCCATAGTCACTGTCTCTTGTGGAGTGAAAATCAAGAGGAAGAGATCCATCTCAGATCATCCATTTGAAAAATCTGAAGGGAGCCTCATTAATACCATCTGGGCTGCAAAAGCAGCCAGAGGAATGGGATCCCCATTGTGTGTATCTCTTACAATCACAGGGGTGGCTCTTTGCCCAACGTAGCTTAATGAAGTGTTTTACCATAAATATATTGCACAAGAAAAGAGTAAGCACAGGTGATTTCAGATTACGTTATTTCTTCAATAGAAAATGGAACACCTCTCATGAGATGTACAAGAATTGCTACAGCTATTAGCCTGCCTGCCACAATGCACTGTGTTCTTTGTTTCTTTAGAGTGGGGTGGGATAACAGATTCTTGGGAAAGAAATAATCTTTTATGTTTGGAGAACTTGAGTCTTTTCACTGAGGCAGCTTGTTGACCCAGCAAGTACAAGAGTTTTCTTGAGAGCACAGACACAGAGTTGTCCCAAACAGTAAAGTGAATGGGGAAACCTCAGCTTGAATTGACAAGAGCACTGCCTGTTTTCCTACAGCATGCAGACAATAGCTGTACCATGGCTTACTGTTGTTGTTGTGTGTGGTTTTTTTTAGCTTGAACTTACTCTTATCCCGGCTGTAGTTCAGTGGTGGATAACTTGTGGCATTCTAGATATTGTTGAATTGCAGTTTTCATGAGCCCTAGCCAGCATAGCTAATGGTGAAAAATAATGAGTATTGTACTGTGTGCATCTGAAGAGCAAGAAGTCACCCACTCTTGCTTTAGTCTGAAAGTCCAATGTATATTAAATCAGAAGTACGCTATAGAGTTTCCTGAACTTCTAAGTATTTGTTCATAGGGCTGCAGCCTTAAACACATGGTATGCATAATAAAAATATATAAGAATATGGAATAACCTTTATAAAGAGCTTGGTAAAGTTACTTCTCATAGACTACAATGTCCAGGATTCTTGCAAGGCTGTGGGAGTTCTACCTCAAAATTTAACTATTCCAAACTCTGCATTTATGTGGGTTTTTTGTTTTGTTTTGTTTTTTGCCAGAAGGAACAGAACTGTTGGTCCTGAAAAACAGGAGCAGGCTCACTTTGACATAAATCTGTGGCTCTACATTGATAGAGGATTTGCATTATTCACACCTAAACCCAACACTGATCAATGCTAATGGTAATCCAAATGTAGTATTCACAGAGGATCTCAAAAAATGGCAACTAACAAGAAAATATCTGGAAGAGAAGGATTGTGTTAATGTTGTTAACTAAGCACTATTGATCCAAACCAGATGTCTCATGAATTTAATCCAGAAAGGGACACTGCCTCAGGCACTGCATACACAAAAATATGAATTTCTTCCTTGGGCACCACATTATAAATACATTTTTTCTAGAACACTGCTACTTCTGAATCCTAACTGATCTATCAAGCATACATGTGGCAAGGTTTCAAATGACTTATGGGGATTGTGGGCATGTTGTAAACATTACACCAACATTACAGGTGTCCTTGCCTTATTTTATACACACTGGACATCTGAAGAGTTGCAGTCCATAAATTGATGTCCAAAGGCAGAACTGGGGAGAAGGTAGTGAAGGGGGACAACTTTCCATTCATTCTGTGGAGACTTTTATACCTGTAATCCACAAAGGGGCTAGATTCCTGCAGAAAGTGCACACTGTCTCTTTAAGACCTATTGTGGATATGTGATCTATGAGAGTGTTTGCGACTGTACCTAGGTAGTACATAGACAAGCCACCTCTAGAAAGAGCTTCTTTCAAGACTGTAAATAACATCTGTGCAACTTAATAAAGAATGCTTCTTTTTCAAATCAGAAATCTTGCTTCTTCATAAAGAAATAGCACATGGGACCAGGTGTGAGGCTCAACGAAGAAAAGATTCTAAAAAACTCCTGAAGAGACAGTGGTGCATTTAAAAATTCCCAAGGAGCTAAAACTTTCAGGTTAAAGCTGCTGAGTCTTGCTGGGGGGGAGGACTCAATGGTTATAATATTTAGATCTGAATCTGTGCAACAAAAGTGTATTATTAAAAGAAAGATGAGTAGAGACCATAGAAACAAGGTTATGGCTGGTCGATATCTTTAACAGCACACAAGTAAACTGATGGGGAGGGCACATGGGACTATGTCACAAAAGTTCACAAAACATTGCACATCCACAGGAAGTGCACCATTTCAGAGAAGGCTCCATATAAGAGTCCAAAGAAGGTGTTGAAGAATTCCTCTAACTTAAAATTAATTAACCTGGGCCTGTTACAGACAGCCAAAATAAAGCTGCTTCAAGTCACAGTGGAGGTTTGGTGTTTCAATGATGCATGCGTCCTAAGAGTCCAGAAGTCGCACCAAAGCCACGTTCCAGCCCTAAGGACTGGAGTGTGGCTTTGGTGTGGCTTCTGGACTCTTAGGACACATGCATCATTGAAACAACATACCTCCACTGTGACTCGAAGCAGCTTTATTTTGGCTGTCTGTAACAGGCCCTGGTTTGTAATTCTGAGTATCACACTAAGTCAATAATAAGGGATCACATTGTCATAGGAGCTGGCTATAGACCAAGCAGTGAGAATCTGTCAAGGAGCCAAATACCACAGAAGGCAAAACAGAAACAGGAGATCAAGGCCTACATTCAATAGCAAGTCCCCTCTAAGGTAGACCCACTGATTTAATGGGATTTTTGTAAGTGTTCATTTACCAAATTGATAGCAATTGATTTAGTTGTGTCTAGCAATTGGATGTAGGTCCAAATGTGCAGCAAACAAGAGGACAAACAAGGAGAAATCATAAATCAAACAAAGAAATCAGGATCTTTCGTAGGACACCCAAAGTCAAAAGATAGAATCATAGAGTTGGAAGAGACCAGAACGGCCATCCAATCCAACCCCACAAAAAATACCAATATAAAAGTCATTAAATAAAAAAGACATAGAGGTGCATAACTACATTTGTGAATTTGAGAAACAGTGCAACACAGAAATATCTTCAACTAATTTTACTTTTGACAACTCCTAGAACACAGAACAAGACTAGTCTTCAAAGAAACTTAAAATGTACCTGAACAGACCCAGATTAGTTTGCCCTCTGAACAAATGATACAGCCCCTCAACTGTGCCTCAGCCCAAGTCTGACAGCGCTCCTTTTAATATCTTTCACAAAGCTTGTTAGCACTGGCGGGATACACCGCCATATAGTACGTACTGTATACGTACTAGGGTTAGGAAGGGGCGGTGCTTCCGCACCCCCCTAACCCTAGTACGTATATAGTACGTACAAGATGGCGGCGCCCCTTCCACATGGGCACCGCCATCTTTACGTACTGGACGCATAGCGTCCAGATGTGTCGCGGCGCTTATGACGTCGCGAATGCGCCTGCGGCGCCTCGCGACGTCATAGATGCGCCGCAGAAAGAAGCTCCGAAATGGAGCTTCTTTTTTGCTCCGCGCGGGAGTCGCGCGGTTTGGCTGCTGCGGCTCCCGCACGGAGCAAATTGCGGTGGCGGGGGAGCGCCGCAAAGCGGCGGTCTGTATCCCGCCACTGAGACCCTCTTGGTTTGCGTCCTGAGCTCACAGCATATTACCGTAGAATTCTTGAAAATCTTACAGTCCAGTTTTAAAGAATGCTTCTAAGTCCTAACAGTTAGAACAGCAACAAATCCAAAAAGCCTCTGGTTTGATTTGACTAATTGTTTTGATTAAGATACAGTGGTACCCCGGGATACGAATTACCCAGCTTACGAATTTTTCGGGATACGAAAAAATCCCATAGGGATTTATTGTTTCGGCTTACGAAGGTTTTTTCGGGTTACGAAAAAACCTCGGCGCTATTTTCCGCCACCGGAGGGCAGCAGAGAGCTATTTTTTCCATTAGCGCCTATGGCAATTCGGCTTACGAAGGTTTTTCGGGTTACGAAATTAGCCGCGGAACGAATTAATTTCGTAACCCGAGGTACCACTGTAAAGGCTGCATCTGCACTGAAGAAATAATGCAGTCTAACACTGCTTTAACTAACTGGCATGGCTCTACTCTATGGAATCCTGTGAAATGTAGTTTGTTGTGGCCCCAGAGGTCTCTGACAGAGAAGGTTAAATGTCACACAAAAGCTGTAGCAAACTGCATTATTTCTGCTGTGCAGATGCAGCCAAAATTAGAGTTCTGCCATAGGAAAAATCACCATAGTTGGATATTGGTATCACAAAAAGATTATTAGAACCAAAGGGTGAAAAGATGGAGGGGCACTCCAAGGCCTAAATCCAATTGCTAGTCTAAACTAGACTCAATGAGTCATGGAAACATAGCAAGTCAATACTTATGTGGGTTCCATTGATTCAAGAGGTCTGCTGAATTACCTTTAGGCTGAAATCTCCATCTTATCTCATTACCTGATCTTTATTCTAAACTCAAAGAAACTCAGTAATCTTTAAATTTCCTGTTCAAGCTCCAATAGACTACTGTTCCCCTCCTTTATAATGATTTAGTTTTTTTAAAAAAATAATAAAAATAATGTAGTTATTTTCAACTGCAAGCTTTTAAATGGTGGATTGCAAAGGTTTTATAGTTAAAACCAATCTCTTCTGCCATTTGAGAAATTTTCTAAGCTTTTACAAATGTTAATGGATAAACATACACATTCAAGAGTATATAGTAATCCACAACAGTCAACATTGCCATGAAGGGGAGTCACATAATGTTGGAAGGAAAAGGCAACAATTTTATTAACATATACCAGCTGAAAGTAGCCTTGGCCTCAAAGCATGAGGTCTGGATCTGTCATCAATCAACCCTTGGTTGGTCGACCATTGAAATGCCCTTTAGCAACTCAGGTAACCAGCTGATCTGCCCCTAGTCACCAGGATATGCTGAATTGGTGTTGCCCCCTCAATAGCAACACTGCAGGCCCCCAGCGCTCCCAGGTCCCCAAAGGACTCCCGATCCAGTGCTACACAACCCTGGAAACCATGCCCACCAGATCCAAGACCTATGCTACCACCCTTGAAAAGTTGTGACAGTTCAGCCCAGAAATCCCAGGGAGGGAGGGAGGGAGGGAGGGAAGAGCCAAGCTGGAATGGTCCCAATCAGCACGCCATGAGGCCCTTAAATACACCATTCTACCAATCAGGGGCTAGGAGGAGAGATTCAATTTTTTCTTTTCCTTCTATTCTGGTCATCTACACAACAAATACAATGATAGCTAAAGCCACTCACGCCAAAGCAATCTTTCAGCAACCTTATTTACCAGCTTCAACAGGTTTAATGAAAGTGTCCACAAAAAACAAATTTGAAAATGACCAGACGTAACCCGATTAGCTCCTTAAATAAGATAAAAGATTTTCTACAGGTATCAGCAACAAAGATGACCCAGTTACAATATCACCTCAGGAGGTAAGTTTGAGCTCCTGTGAAAGCCTTCTTCATAACTACATTCCTGTTAGGAAAAACCCCACCTGATGAATTTTTGATTGTGCAGCAGGATAAAAAGTTCATAGCTTCTCTATTTATTTTTTTAAAAATCTTCTGTTTCTCTAACACAACCCTCCTGTTTTTATCTCTGCAGCAACCAAGTCTGAGATGTGGATGTTTCCAAATTAGGAATATGCGAAATACATTCACATGGATCATCCCACCTTCATTTTATAATTACGTCAAATGCAAAGTATTCTTCTTAATCGGTATATTTAAGCTGTGAAATGTTAACTGGTGTTACCTACAGGCCTAAAAATTACTTTCATCAGCTTTCCCCTCCCAATAAACCCTGTGTAAAAGAGTCCATTCTCCTTTGCTTGATTCCCTGTGCAATAGACAATCCTTTGTCCTCTATTAAATATTGAGAACTTCATTTCTTGCATAACCCCTGCTTAGTCTGTTTGATTTAAATTATACTCCCACTAGCAAAATCATATTAGAACAGATTGCAGTGAATCTGCCTTTTGAAACAAAAAAGCACCAATTTTCTCCATATTCAGCCATTTGTAGGATTAACTTTTCTAATTAGTTCTTATGTGCTCACAGGTTTGTGGGGGTTTGTTTGTTTTTGTTTTTGTTTGTTTATTTTTCCAGACAAATAGAGCAGGATGAATTATTCAGAACTCCACATGGGGAAAACACACACACAAACACAGTAAGGGAAAATATACTGCATATTCAGCCTATTTTCTTGATCACATACAGACACTGGTTTCACCAATGAATTTATTTTGTCTCATTTAACTTGGGTACTCATTTACAGATAATACTACTCTGAAGGAAGTGAGAATTATTCATAATTCGTTTATGAAAACAGGAAGAATTTCCCCTCTGTGTGTGGTTGGCAAGTCACATTTGGATTATGAACACACTGGATGAGAGGGAAAGTCAGGAGTCAGGTAGGACTTGTGGGTTTAATTTAGGTTCTCATCGCTGTCTTTACCCCAATGATTTGTTTTCATCAGCCATGATACTGTTGTTTAGGAAGGCTAAAGTTCCTGTTCCTCTTGTGCAAGTGATTTCTGGCACAAAGAGGAATAGCAACAGGGACCCTATTCCTGGCTGTCATTCTAGAGATCATTCATGAGAAGGGTGGGAATGACAATACAGTTGTCCCTCCATATGTGCAGACTTGGAGTTGGCAGTCTTGCTCTTCAAGGGAGGGATGATCTGCTATCTTTAAAATGGGTGCACATGCCCATGTAATTCTTTATGGAACTCACATATGTGCCAGCCACCATTTTTGCAGGAGGGTCCAGTACGAATTGGGAGGTGTGACTGTACAGTGGGCCTTTCCCTTACGCGGGAGATCCTTTCCGGACACACACCCAACATAAGAGAATTTTCACGTATGCTGGAGCCTCATTAGCAATAATGGGGCTCATGCCTGCAGTGTAGCGTGGCACGCGTGCCCCATTACTTCTTCCAGGCCTTGTCAGGGTTTTTTCCAGCACGGCTTTCAGCATAGGCATAAGTTGCTCCCACATATGACACGGGCACACTGTAATATGCTTCCTGAGAGACAGTGTGACAGATCCCTGTCAACTACAGCAGCTGCTACCTGGTAAGCGACAATGGGGGCATTGACTGGGGCGGGTTACAGACCACCTCTTTGAGGCGGGCTGCACCCGCCCCTTTCCCCGCTGAATCGGGGCCTGAGCTGCCAGAACGGCAGCCGCTGAGGCCCCGATCCGCCGCTTTTCAGGCTGCGGAGAAGCAGCAAAACGCCGCTTCCCTACAGCCTGAAAAGGGGTGTCCTTGGGGCTTCAAGCCCCAAGGACACCCCGCGGCGGCGGGGAGGGGGAGAAAGGGGCTCCCTTGCTTCTCTGGGTGCAGCCGTCTGAAGGCTGTGCCCAGCGAAGCAAAGCAGCGCCACGGACCAGGAAGGAGCTTCGAAACGGAGCTCCTTCCTGGTCTGCGGAAAGGGCGCACTAGGCGCCCTGCCGCGGATTGAGGACCTCACGTCCACGCCGCCCCATCTAGAGGCGGCGCGGCCATGACGTCCTCACGGCGGCGGCCGTATGGAAGGGCCGCTGCCATTTAGTGCATGACGAGCACGCACTAGGGTTAGGGCGGTGCGGAAGCACCGCCCTTTTGTAACCCTAGTGCGTGCTCATCACGCACTAAAGTGCCAGTGTGTAACGGGCCTAAGATTCACTGTGTAGCACTGTAATAATGGGGTTTATGACATGTATCTGGCCTGTATCTAAAAAATTTAAAAGTGACAAGCTCTTATGTAAGGTATCTTGGAGTTTGCCCTTAAACCTCTATGATCAGAAAAACCACATATCATCAAAGTTGTCTTTCTGAGTCTTGTCTGCTACTGCATGCTAATCCCACATCTCCTGGGCTGTGGATAGCTCTTCTAAAACTTTACCATTTTTTAAAATTTTCATTTCTTCCCTTGGAATATTTTAATATTAACAGCTGGCAATTTGAAGTTATTTTTGTTTTTGAATTACCATCAACAATATTTTGCATAGGCATGACTAGACAATACTCAGGAAACAGCAAAACTCTTGCAATTAATGGATTGCATTAATATGTCCTTTGCATGTCGGTGTGACTTGGCATCTCTTTATGCCAACACAGGATGCCAGATGGCAGCCAGTGTTTCCAAATAATGTCTTAATTTGTATCACAACTTCTAAAACACCAGAAATTTAAGAAGCATTAAAAAAAAAGCAATCCAGCATTTTAATCCAAGTGCACTGTGTCCAGGTTTAAAATTGTAACTTTGTAACTTTCTACATTGACATTGTAGCAAATATACATTTCTGTATTGTCTTTTTCAACCAGAGAAGTGTAGCAAGTTTTTGAAAAGCAAGCAAACAAACCAAATTTAATGTGGAAAAGTATGTATCATAAAAATTGGAGCATCACTTTCACATGTCCATGCTCATGCTGATTTCTGATGGGACAGAACTGGCAACAAAGCTGAGATATGCTTGCACATCTGCTGAGGCATACACCTCTGCAAAAAGCCAACCGTCCCATGGCCGCTACTGCTGCTCTTTCTCCTCCTCTGTTTTCTTTCCTAACTAGGCAAACAGAGGCAAATAATAGTATCAAGAAGGAGGAAGGGTCTCTGCCTGCTTATTTGCATGTTTGCCAGCTCACATGCTACAAAGGGGCACTGTAGCAATAGCTTTTTGTTATTGTATGTCTTCAGATCATTTCTGACTTACGGCAACCCTAAGGAAAATGTATCACAAGGTTTTCTTGACAAGATTTGTTCAGAGGGGGCTTGCTTCTGACTGCCTCAGAGTCTGAAAGAGCGTGACTCGCCCAAGGTCACTCAGTGGGTTTCCAAAGCTTAGTGGAGATTCATACTCTGGTCTCAAGTCCCACTACAACTCTGAAACCAATACACTGAACTGGGTTTTATAGCAGTGGCATTTGAGAGTTAATGAAGAAAGGCTTGTAAGCAGAAACTCAGGGTGTTTTACCTATCTCTCTAGTTTGGTCATCGTAAAGTGATGGTCTGGAATTATGGTATTACCAGGATTTACTTCTACAGGCGGCAAAGCAATCCTTTTCAGTCAGCTTTGAAAAAGGTGTGGGGATGTCATAAATGTGAAAAGGTTTGGTAAGCAGTCGTATGAGTTGTTCCGAAGATATACTATTTCATGCTTGACTATTACCCAGGATGCATCTGTGCATGAGGTGGAGTTGTTTCCTGAGCACTGATTCTTTTGAAGATTAACTTTGAATAAATATGTGAGTGTTCTGCACCTCAGAGACCATTCAGAAGGACCCACTGGGTAAAGACTTCAGTTCAGCTAATTAGTGTAGTAGTCCTGATAACCCAGGGAGCCTTAAATAAATTAGAGATGGGACTCATATTCCTCCAACTACTGATCTTTGATACAACCTAGTGCATCTTAATAAAACTTATGGTACTACTTCCCCCTGCCTATGTCTACTATGCAATTTAAAGTCTGGAAATAAATTGAATCTGGATTTTAAATTTTGTAATCATAATGGCTTTGTATATATCCATAAATGAATCCTTGGATTCAATTTCCTTCAAAATTTATCTTTGCATATTTATTTTAAAGCAAACTGTGTTGTGTCCTGGCCACATGACTTGAATTATTATTGCAAAATTTTCTGCTATTAATTTTGAAATTATTGTCTCTTAATTTTGGAACCACATTCCAGTTAATAAAAATACTTCGTCTATACAGCATCCCTCTGGCTGAGATCCTATGTTATACTTGTGCAGTGTAAACCTAAACTGATACAAGCTGCACTTGTATTTCAGAAAGAATATAGTCTGACACCACTTTAACTGCCATGGCTCAATCCTGCAATTTGCCATTTGTTCTGGCACCAGAGGTCTCTCACAGAGATGGCTAAATATCTCACAAAACTACAAATCCCACAATTCCATAGCACTGAGCCATGACAATTAAAATTATATCAAAGAGTATTATTTCTGCAGTACAGATTAGACTGTAGTTGACTGGTGGTTTCACTACAACATCCCTGTGCTGACATACACAGTTAGCATTGTGCAAACTGTATATATGCCAGTACACCTGCTTATTGTCCGATCATCCTATGGGGAATACACAGTTGCAGTTTCTGCAGTCTCAATAATACACTGAAAACATGCATGTATGGTTATATACCATCCAAGATGCATCACTGGAATTCTGTTGGCGGGTCCTAATAGGAGGGTCAATTGAATCTATTGTTAAATACTGAGTCAATAATTAAAGTAAATCTGTGTGATTCAATGGCTCTACTCTAGTTGGAACTAGAATCATAGAATCATAGAGTTGGAAGAGACCACAAGGGCCATCCAGTCCAACCCCCTGCCATGCAGGGAATCACAATCAAAGCATCCCCAACAGATGACCATCCAGCCTCTGTTTAAAGACCTCTATGGAAGGAGACTCCACTACACCCTGAGGGATTGTGTTCCACTGTCGAACAGCCCTTACTGTCAGGAAGTTCCTCCTAATGTTGAGGTGGAATCTCTTTTCCTGGAGCTTGCATCCATTGCTCTGGGTCCTGTTCCCTGGAACAGCAGAAAACAAGCTTGCTCCCTCCTCAATGTGACATCCCTTCAAATATTTAAACAGGTCTATCATATCACTTCTTAACCTTCTTTTCTCCAGGTTAAACATTCCCAGCTCCCAAAGTCGTTCCTCACAGAACATGGTTTCCAGACCCTTCACCATTTTGATCACCCTCCTTTAGACACACTCCAGTTTCTCGATGTCCTTTTTAAATTGTGGTGCCCAGAACTGGACACAATATTCCATATGGGGCCTGACCAGAGCAGAATAGAGTAGCACTATTGCTTTCCTTGATCTAGACACTATACTTCTATTTATGCAGCCTAAAATCCCATTGGCCTTGTTAGCTGCCGCATCGCACTGTTGACTCATTTTCAATTTGTGGTATACTTGGACTCCAAGATCCCTTTCACACATAGTCTCATTCAGCCAGGTGTCATCCATCCTATATCTGTTCATTTCATTTTTCCACCCCAAGTGCAGTACCTTACATTTCTCTATGTTGAAATTCATTTTGTTAGATTTGGCCCAGCTTTCTAATCTCTTAAAGCCATTTTGAATCTTGATCCTGTCCTCTGGAGTATTAGCTACTCCTCCTAATTTGGTGTCATCTGCAAATTTGATAAGTATGCCCCCAATTTTGTCCTCCTAGTCATTGCTGAAGATATTTAAAAGCACTGGGCCCAGGACAGAACCCTGTGGGACCCCACTGGTCACTTCTCTCCAGGATGAAAAGGAGTCATTGTTGAGCACCCTTTGGGTTCAGCCAGTCAACCAATTACAAATCCATGTAACAGTTGCCTTGTCTAACCCACATTTTACAAGCTTGTTTACAAGAATGTCATGGGAAACCTTGTCAAAGGCCTTAGTGAAATCAAGATATACTATATCCACAGCATTCCCTTCATCTACCAAACTGGTAATTTTAGCAAAGAAAGACATACGTTTTGTTTGGCATGACTTGTTTCTCTGAAACCCATGTTGACTTTTTGTGATTATGGCATTGCCTTCTAAATGTTCACAGACTATTTAGTGATCTGCTCTAGAATCTTTCCTGGTAATGATGTCAGACTAACTGGACAGTAATTGTTGGGATCCTCTCCCCCACCCTTTTTTTTTTTTTTTTTGAAGATGGGGACAACGTTTGCCCTCCTCCAGTCTGCTGGGACTTCTCCTGTTCTCCAGGAGTTCTCAAAGATTATTGGCAATGGCTCCAATTACATTTGCCAGTTCTTTTAATACTCTTGGATGTAGATCACCTGGTCATGGAGACTTATATTCCTTTAGATTAACAAAGTATTCCTCTACTATCTCTTTATTTATTCTGTGCTGAATTTCCCCTATTCTGTCCTCTGCTCCATTATCCTTAGGTTGAGCACCCTTTGCCTTTTCTGAGAAGACAGAAGCAAAAAAAGGTGTTGAGTAATTCTGCCTTTTCTTTGTCCCGTTAACATTTTGCCATCTTCTCCACACAGTGGCCCTACCATTTCCTTCTTCTTCCTTTTGCTGAGGACATATCCAAAAAAGCCCTCTTCATTGTTCTTAACTTCTCTAGCAAGCCTGAGTTCATTCTGTGCTTTAGATTTTGTGACTTTACCCCTACGCATGCTAGCTATTTGTTTGAATTCCCCTTTGGTGATTTCCCCATTTTTCCATTTCTTATACATGTTCCATTTAAAACTTAGCTCAGTTGAAAGTTCCTTAGTCATCCATCCTGGGTTCTTGAGACACCTCCCATTATTTTGCCTCATTGGAACTGTTTTAATTTGTGCCTTCAATATCTCCCTTTTGAGAAAATCCCATCCGTCTTGAACTCCCTTCTCTTTTAGTATACCTGACCATGGGATTACCCCCAGTATCTCTCTAAATTTATTGAAATCAGCTCTCCTAAAGTCTAGAATGCATGTCTGACTATGCCTGGCTTCTCCTTTCCACTGTATAACAAACTCCAGAACATGGTCACTCTCACCTAAGGATCCCACCACTTGCACTCCATTAACTAGGTCATCCCTGTTGGTTAGGACCAGATCTAAAATAGCTGACCCCCTTGTTGCCTCTTCCACCTTTTGAACCATGAAATTGTCTTACTTCATGATCATGGTGTCTCCCCTGCCAGGTAAGTATAAATTCAGAAGAAAGATTAAATTCTATGTCAAGTATCTTTTAGCAGACTGCAACAAAAATGTAACCTGCAGAGTTGCTAAGTTCCTTACAGCTGCTTTTACTCTCCATATAAGATATTTGAAACAGATACTGTAAACCTTGTAAAATTAACCATAGCTGCCATTATTACTGCAGATATTATGTGACTTGTTCTATGAAATTTTATCTGCTTTTACAAATGGATTGACGATGCCTGTCTACAGTATATGTATATAGATGGGATATGCCTTTTTATTGTTTTTTATTATTTTCTTGCTATTGACACTTAAATGACTATGCCAAAGAAACCCTTTTGTAATATTTCTGTAATACTTTTAAATTCCCCTGTAACTCGGCACACAGTAGAGAGTTTTATCCCATTTTAGATTTCTCGTTGATATGTATGGACATCATGATCATATTGCATCTATATGGATATTTGGTCATTATTGTTTTCTATCTTTGTACTGGCTGTATGCCATAATAAATTTTGCTGTTGCTGATTTTCTTGATTTGGCCAAGTTTGACTTCCAGCAAATATCAGGATAGTTGAAGTCACCCATCACTACTACATCTCTCCTTTCTGAGTATGTGGTCATCTGTTCTAGAAAGGCATCATCCAATTCCTCCATCTGACCTGGGGGTCTGTAGTAGACTCCAACGATAACAACCCTATTGTTTCCCTCCCCTTTAATTTTTATCCAGATGCTCTCCACTTGCCTTCCAGGATTGATGTCTTGGATCTCTTCACTGGTGTAAATATCACTGACATATAATGCTATTCCTCCTCCTTTCCTGTTTGGCCTGTTCCTCTTAAAAATATACTCCTTTATTTCTACATTGTAATCATGACTCATCCCACCAGGTTTCATATTTGCTTTGTTGTGATAGGAGTTCATCTTGCTTATTCCCCATGCTCTGTGCATTAGTGTAAAGACATCTTAGACCATGGGTCCCCCTACTTGCTGCCTGTGCAATTTCTTTTGCCTCCCACTGTTGTGTCCTTGCGCTATTTGCCTTGTTCCCTCTATGACAGTTTGACTATTTTCTCCAGCTCTTTTGCCTTCCAGAATACTGTCTCCCTCCCCCACGAAACTCAGTTTAAAGCCCTCCTGATCAAATTCTTGAGACTGTTGGCAAAAACATTTCTGCCAACTGGTGTGAGATGCAACACATCCCTTGCTAGCAGTCCCCCTTCATGGAACTGCAACCCATGATTTAATAATCCAAACCGTTCTTGGCGGCACCATCTGCAGAGCCAGTTATTCATCTCTGCTATTTTCCTCTCACTTCCTGGACCATGCCCTTTGACTGGGAGAAGAGATGAGATGGCAACCTGTGCATCCATTTCTTTCAGTTTCCTCCCAGAGCCTCATAATTCCTTGATATTTTGAAGGCTGTGCCTTGCAGTATCATTGGTTCCCACATGGACCAAAAGGAAGGGGTATTGGTCAGTAGGTTTGACCAATCTTGTCAGCCTCTCTGTCACATCATGGGGCCTTGCCCTAGGGAGACAACACACCTCCCAAGACATCTTGTCAGGCACACAAACTACTGCTTCAGTACCTCTCAGCAATGAGTCCCCCACCATCAGTACCTGCCTCTAGGCCTATGTGAAATTGTTACACTTGTAGAACTCTGCTTAAGCTAAATATGTCTGCTGCACAACAGCCAAAAACAACAACAACAACAACAAAAAGTACAATCACACATGTAAAAACAAAGAAGCACAAAACTTTACCCATGTGCATGAATCCAACATGATTCCAACCTCTGTCTTCCTCTATTTTCATTAGGAATGCAAAGAATCCTCTTTTTTTCCCATCATCAGCACATAGAGAAACTCCATTTAAAAAAAATGGTCAGGTGCTACAGACTGCCTTGCATTTAAGTCTTTAAGAATTTGTTTATTGCAAAAAGTGCAAAGTTTGCAACAAAAAAAAGTTGTTTGTGCCAAGACAGATTTTGGCGCAAAATGTTTTTGTACAAAACCAATTAATTATTTTCTTACATTTTCAAAAATAATCCTAAAATTCAAAGAAGGAGGAGGAGGAAGAGGAGGGCAAACGAAAAGAAAATCTAAAGTATATAAATCTCTTGCAATCTCATACAGCAGATAATGTTTGGAATTTTTCATTCTTACAGGAGAGAACAAAATCAGTGAAAATTTACTTCCCAAGCATAAGCACCTAGACATAAGAATTAATACCTATTTGAGGTGCTTGAAAGAATGACAGAAAGCCATGATAATGTTTATCATATTTTTTGGAAAGTATTCTTTACCATAATTTCCTATTGGAAGCTGTTAATGGTTCTGTTTGAAGTCTTTCCAGGGAAAGTAAAAACTCTTCTGTTTTGAAAACTATGTCTTAACAGGTAATTCAGAGTGTAGAATGCTGTTTGCTATTCATTTACTAGTCAGATCCACATGTAATATTATGATTTAGTATTACATGTAGTTTTCTTGGCAAGATTTGTTCAGAAGAGGTTAGCAAGTGCCTTCCCCTAAGGATGGGGGTTGGACTGGATGGCCCTTGTAGTCTCTTCCAACTCTATGATTCTATGAGAGACTGTGACTTGTCCAAGGTCACTCAGTTGGTTTCCATGGCTAATCAATCAAACTCTGGTCTTTTGAGTCTTGTTCAACACACAAACCATCATGCCACACTGGTATGTTGCCTTTGAAAAAACTAACCCAAGCTACTTGGTCCTTGATGCTTTGATAAACTGCTAGAAAAGAACTCTGGAGGTAAAAGCATTGCTTTGGTACTCCTCCCTTTTGGAGGTAAAAGCATTGTTTTGGTACTCCTCCATAAACCATTCTATGTACCTCAGATTTCTGTTGTTAGTTTTGCCTAACTGCTGTGTTCATAAATTCCAAACATACAAGCCTCTCTGGGCACAGCTCTGATCAGCCTTTGGGGAATGTCCTGGTGTGGGCTGCACAGTGTGGGGCCAATTAGTGCTGCCTGGATTGCCTGAGAAGGCCAAGAAGGAACTGCTGAAAAGGAAAGAACAAGATACAAAACTGTTGGTGTTTCATAGAGGTTCTTTTGTACTTCTCTTTCTAATCATTTGCACTACATGCAGCACATGACTTTATTTCCAAGGTCTCACCATCCACAGAATTTAATCATCCACAGCATTCATAGACAAAAACTAGAGGCTATAAAGCAAAGCAGCCTTCCTGTTGCAAATCCATGTTTAACATTTAAGGTCCATATTTTTAAAAATAGAGAAAAAATGTTGAAAAGTAGCTTACTGAGCACCTTCCCTACTCACTTTTTTTACTCATCATTTCTCCTCTCTTGGCTCTCCCCTTCTTCCAGATCAGACTGTGTGATGGACAGCACAAACATGGCCATGAAATGGAATAGCAGTGGGAAAGCACTGGGAAGTAAATTTAATGCACTTACTCTGTATCCACATTTGGGGGTAATCTGTAATATTCTGTCTTTAGATTCTGACTCATAATTACAATAAAATGGAGAAAGCTGAGATATACTCAGCAAGGGCAAGAATTTGTGTAGCATGGAGGCTAAGATGCTGCAGAATAAATCAGCACCCCCCCCCCCTTCAAATCTTGTCTTTCTTATGGTCTCACTAGGTGAACCCAGGGCAAGTCATTTTTCTCATAGCCTCAGTTTTCCCAGGTGCAATTTTAAGGATAAGAACACAGATTTGATTTACGTGGTTGTTCTTCAGCTAGATAATGCACACGAAGCATTTTCAACACTTCTAAGCACAGACGTTTAAGAAATGCTTGGGTTTAAAAAGAAGATTGCATCTTTCTTTTCTTTTCTGGTAAAAATAGCAGATGTGGAAACCATCCCTAATGACAAAAAATAAATAAAATAAAATAAAGAAATCCTAAAAGACTTCAAACATTCTGTTCACTTCTAATAAATTACATTTTTGTCTCTACACTCCCACTCTCTTTGGAAGAGTAGATATTGGCCCAAAATTGAAAAACCTACTGAACATCTGTCTGTCACAGCAATTTTGCTATCATGCCCCCAAATTCTCTTTTTAAACTGCACAACAGCCTGGATAGTTAAAAAATAAAATATGGCAGTATTTTGGCATCTACTACCTTCTCTGGGTTCTATATTGCCCTGTTGTCATCACTTAAAACTCAATCAATTATACTGAACTGCAGAACAGATGGCAGGACCAGCCCATAAGAATCTGTGCAGGGCAATTAGAAAAAGCAAAGATAAAATTAATACAAGTGAATTAATTATCAGTGACATCTACCCAGCACTGTACACAGAAATCTACTTTTTACAGATGTTCAGAAGATAGGCTGATCGCTATGGTGATGCTCCCTTTTTTGACAGGCAGGGCCTCTGAACTCTCATTGGGAGAAGCAGGATTTAATTACATAGGGATAAACTTCACTGGGGCTTCCCACTGCAGCTGCAAAATGGAGAATTTAGGAAAGGAGTTCAGCAAACAAAGCCCTTGTTTGCTAAAAGGCTAACTAACCAGATGTGTTACAATAGTGGCCCAGGATCATATTAAATCAAATGGTTCGTAAGAGCATCGTGCATTGCTGATTCAACAATCCAGCTGTCAATGGGTGTTCAGATGCAGGGGTGTGGTAGGCCCACAATCTTTCTAGAACTTTCCCATCAAGATATTTTTCAAGCAATTTTGGGCTAAAGTAGAATGCAGCCTTCTCCCTTACCCCCAAGTTCCCTTAAAAGCTCCTCTGTCAAAATAGATCAGAAGTGGACATTTGGTCACTTCCATTTTCTATTTTCTTTTACTTGGTTCATTTACTTCCAGCCCTGGTGAAGCCAGCTATCTGAAAATTTGGTTTCTTGACTGCTGGAAGTTGCCAATCCTTGGTGTAGACTTTTGCTTGAGGTGCACTTTCACCATAATTTGCACTTCACAAACCAAGATATAGAATAGAGGACGCTTACTGTTCACATAGATCAGAACTAACTTGAAGGCACACAACAATAAGACTAGCATGTAGATGGGAAACCTATCCATGAACACGAGTCATACTGATTATACTGTATATCATGTTTGCGTTTGCAAGCAGATTGAATCTAAATACCAATTATTTGGGAGCTTTAGAACTATTGAACTTATTTCTTGCCAGAAACATATGACTAGCCATGGTAAAAAACAAAAAAAAACAACAACGAGGAAACTAGAAGAACAGATAACTCCCACCCCCAAAAGAAAGAAAGAAAGAAAGAAAGAAAGGATATTTCATGGTGAGGCAGTGACAACACTTTTATAAATGATTTCCTATATGGAAATCTTGCTCCAACCTTTTCTTTCTTCTTTGATAAAGAGTGTCTTGGAACATTTTAAGCAAATAGAAAAACTTATTTGTCTTATGCATGGGCATATTTTCAATTTATTTCAGAAACCAGAAGATCAATACGTAATAACCATTCAGTTTAGAAACATGTTATACAGCATCACAAGATGATTATCATTCCAGCTAAAACAGAATATTTATGTTCAGTTTCTTTGAAGTAAAATGAGGCTATATTTTGATAACAGGAAAAAAAATCCAGTATATCTCTGCTAGGATCATCTGTCTGTTATCACTTTAGTAGCTTTGCATACTATGACAATTTGATCTAATGACAGAAGTTTGATCTAATAACAGTTGGATCTTTCTGCCCAGAGAACAAGAGAGCTCCAGTAAGAAAAAGAAAATAGGAAACCCTGCACAAACAGCCCCTGCCCTTTCTAACCACATTATTTCTTCCTGTATGTTTGATGTAGTTTTCCAATCTACATCATTTCCCTGCCTCTTCTCAACATCTATTCCATTTCAAGGGTAAAAGACCGGCAAAATTAGTGTTTTAATAACTACTGTAATGCCCTTCAATGTTTGATCATAAATTTTAGAATAAGATCTTATCTTAGTACAGCCATTGAAGAAATCATTATATATCTGTGGAAGGGACCATATGTTTCTGTGCAGTGCAGTCATCATTTTCCTCAACCGTTTTATAATCTTCCAGTTTGAAATTTTTCTCTCCAGTTTATTACAATTTGCCTAGGCTGGCTAAAAGGTAACAAGTGTGCCACTTATGTACCACTCTTGTTACTTTTAATTGTTCCTAATAGACATGTTACCCAGCTCTGATATGATGTAATTCTTACAACACTTTATAACCCACCCACCCCACCAATTCACAAGACAGTCTACAAAAGGATATGAGGAATACGTTGCATGGAAACATTGAACAGAGAAATAGGAAAAAAGGTTGAGAGCCGAAACTGAGGGCTCTTGTTCCAGGCTTACCATTACGTTATATGTATATAAGCATGTTCCCTATTACATATGAGATACTGCATTCAGTAGTGTGTGTCTGTCTGTCTATATTGTATCTGTTTCTCAGTAATTAGTGTCCTGGGGAGAAATTTCACTGCTGCCGTAGTTATTTAATCTAATAAAGTGCTATGATGACTCAAGCCTGGGGTTTTCTGGAATGACATTATAAAGAAGTAACTTTAATGTCTGTAACAATATCCACTGACACCTCCCCTTCCCCAAAATCTTACAACCAGGATTATAATATTTTGTGAAACATTTTCTTAGTAATGTGCCACACTGATCAAGAACATGAACAAAGGCATATCTTTTGAGCTCAGTGCCAAAAATAAAAGAGCTAGACAATAGTGCTTGTGTTAACAAGTGCTAAGGAAACAGATCTGTGAAGAAATAGATGAGGAAAACCTGTCCAGAAGCGTTAACAAGATCTTTACCAAGGTTGTTCCTTATTCTCCAAGAACCTCTAGCATCAAACTCTTCAGCCAATGTGCACTTTGAGCCAGGCTGACATGAGACCAATTTATAAGGAATCTGGTGCATACCACCTTAGTACAGAGGTGAGAGCTAGGTGACCCTTTTGACTCTTATCTCTTTCAGTTCTAGCATCCTTCATTTATTTTTCTGCCTTGCCAAGAGCTCACTTTCCATACAACAAAGTTTGACCTTCGTCAATTCCAGCTAACCCTCTGGTAAGCCAATTCTTTTCCAATTAATTCTACTCTAAACTAGTATGATCACCAACAGACATGTACTAGACAGACCAAAGTAGTTAAGAGTTTTGGATGGGGGATGTATTAGGTATGCATATACCAGAATGTAGGCTGCATTTGTTTCTTGGCTATTGCTGTCATCCAATGACATGCTGAGAACTGTGGAAAAACCAGTGCCTCAAATGAAACTCATTTCTGCAATCTGCAGAAAACAAACTAGAAGTCTTGCTACAGCTACATATTTGTATGGAAGTTTAGTTACAGATCAACAAACTTTGCATCTTCCCACTGAACACACTGGGATTTACTGCAATGTAAACATTCACAGGACTCACTGTAAATTTATCTAACCATTCACTTCAAAGTAATCTTTTTGCATCTTGAAAAGCCAGCACTGAAAGAAGTTGAAATAAGGTAGTCACTGTATACAGCTCACTTATAGTATTAATCATTCAAATGAATTTCTTCCTTATGATAAATTGGCATGAACGTCTGAAGGAAGATTACAAAGGATGAGGATCTGAGTGTTCAAAAGAATGGAAACTGTTCAGATTTAATGGAAATGGGAGCTAACTATCTTACATCAACTCTAGATTTTGGGCAACATACTGGCCTGCTTTAGTGAAAAAGGGGCACTTTAAATAAGGGCTACACACACACACACACACACACACACACTGTGGCTCAAGCACAAACCATTCTGAAGGGTTTGAAAAACTGGGAGAAACTTGTAACTGTGTTGTTTCATAGCCAAATTCTTAACTGAGCTCCTGGGAAAGAACATCCAGCTTAATTCATCGTTTAATGAATAAGTAAAAAACTGTACAGTGTAATAAAAGGATTGATCATTGTGCTTTATAAAGATTGAGTCCCAAATATTTAGGGAGCCGTTTGTGTGTTCAATCGGAATGTGTATCGGCACTGGAAAATTAAAGTGTCACCCATGAAATAGTAAAACTCATTAGTGCAGAGTTCTCTTTTAAAAGATACAAATTATCTTTATTGCCAGACTGGTAATAGCAAGACTTTTTGGTTAAGCTGCCTTCCATTTAGTATTCCTGAACATTATTAAACCATATTAACCATTATGTTATAGGAGCCGGGTTTTGGGGGGGGGGGGGGTTACTCCGCTTAGTATTTTTATTCATTAACATCAAACATGAAAGTGCACCCACAAAGAGGGTTGTTAACCACTTGTGATACTTATTGCATTTGCCATTCCCTGTTTATTCAAGGAATTCTATTACTTGCAGACAAAATAGTCTTCTTTTAGTGCCCCCTCCCCACCTTAAAGGACTTGGATCAAAAAGGCAAGAGTGACCTCTAGTGTTCAGAAAGCCATTAGGACTGAAGAAGCTGCTAATTCTTTTGCAACACCGCAGGAAGAATGTCATTTGTTTTATCGATATCCTTGCTATCCTTAATGTTTTATTCAGTAAACAACTTATACCATAGATAAACCATGTTAAAAATCTACCCAAAGGCACCTTCTTGAACAACAGTTTCCACAACCTGATTCCAACAGTAATGTGAGCTGGGTCTACTTTGGTGGACATTGATGACCTCCATCCCTTCTCCTGCTCTGGAAGAACTTGGATACAGAAGCTCAAACCAAGTAGGCTTTATTTTTGTTTTCCTTGGCATGCATTTCTGAGTTTTCAACATTGCCACCCTCCTCCTAATTTCCCTGTTGCTTGTTGCCTTCCATCTTCTTAAAGCAAAGAACTGGCACTTTCCCACTTGCACACTCACAGAAGAATCGGACCCAGAGATCTTTGGGAAGCAGGGAGCAATGTGTCTCACAGAAGATGCAGAGGATCACAGTGTGACACCACACCAGTTCCCCTGAAATGAAGGCCTGAAAAAGGGAGAGCCACGCCTGGCTTTCTGCTCTTTTTTTCTCTTTGCCATGACAGTGTACCCCACAAACTGCCTCTTTCCAACAACTACTAACACAACTGGGGGAAACCCGTAGGAATGAAAGGCCTGCCACACTTCAGGGGGAATGCAGGAGGAGGGGAGGAGGTCTTCTCCTCAAATGGAGAGCCAAAAGTCCCGCAGGGAAGAGGCTGGGAGGTGGTGCTGGTGGGAGGGGGGGGGTTCAACTCTTAGCCAACTACAGTAGTACTAGGCCACCACATTTGAAGCAATGCTCTTTTTTGGAATAGAGCTGCCACCCTCCGTGGCATGTGCCTCTCTCTGCTCCAAATGTCTGAATGCTCTCGGCTGAGCTCTGCCTTCCTACCTGCTTTACATGGAGCTAATCTCAGCTTGGGGGGAGACCCCAGGGCTATCCCTGAAAGCAAGGGAGCAGGGCTGCTTCTTTGGGTGGTTCAGAGACTGTCTCACACCTTTCCTTAAGAACAACCAAACCCTCCAACACCCGCCTTTCAGTGACAGCGGAGACAGAGAGAGAGGACAGGAAGGAGGCAGAGTCCATGCCCTGACTGTGCCGCTCAAGGCATCCAAGGGAGGAAGGTGCCTGCCTGGATGGCGGGATGGAGGGAGGGATGCGAAGGGGAGCCAGGGCTGGAAAGTAGCCTCAGATGCTGCCAAGTGGCTCTCCCTGGAAGCAGCCTTCCTCCCCCGCAGCAGGAAGCACTCCGGCGCCTCCAGGGACCCGGGAGGAGAAGGCTGCTCCAAGGAAGGAGGAGGGGAGCAGAAAGCCCTCAAGGTCCCCCGGGAGAGAGATGGAGGACGGCTGGTCGGGTTCCCCTAACTTTCCCGGGCAGTTTCCCCTCCCTTAACCCCTTCTCCAGAGAGAGAGAGAGAGAGACTCCTGCCATCCCCAGAAGGAGGTCTAGACTGCCGGGGAAGGAGAGGGGGCCACCTCGGGGCTACTTACAGTTGGGGGCCGCTAGTCCGGGGGTCCCGAGGCTGAGGAGGAGGAGGGCAGCCCAGAGGGCGGGGGCCGGGGGCCGGGGCCCTTCCATTTCGTGGAGCCCCCCTCCTCGTCGTCGTCGCCGTCTCCCAAAGGCGCCCCGGGGAGCCTGGCCTCGCCTGCCCTCATCTACTCCATCCGACATCCAGGCGCCATTCCCGAGGGGGCAGCAGAAGGACCAGGAGGAGGAGGAGGAGGAGGAGGAGGACCAGGAGGGCTGGGGTCCGGCGCCGCCTCCCCACGCGAGGAAGCCCCAGGCGCCCACATCCACCGGAGCCCGCTCCGCCCGCGACCGCCGCGCTTCCACTCCACCGGAGACAGCCGCCTTATAGCTCTGCGCGCTCCCGAGGCCCCGCCCCCTCCCCTGGCCCCGCCCCCAGAAAGAGGGGAGGAGGAGGAGGAGAAGCCCTCACCTGGGAAGAAGAGGAAGGCAAGGAAGGAAGGAGGGAGAGAGGGAAGGAGAGAAAAAGAAAGAGAGAGAGAAAGGAAGGAAGGAAGAGAGAAAGGGAGGGACGGAGGGAAAACGAAAGAGAGGAAGAAAGAGAAGGGAAGCAAGGGAGGGAGGGAGGGAGGGAGAGAGAAAAAGGAAAGGAAGGAAGAGAGAAAGGGAGGGAGGGAGGGAAGAACGAAAGAAAGAAGGAGATAGAGAGAAAAGAAAGGAAGGGAAGGAAGGAAAGAAAGAAAGAGGCGAGAGAAAGGGAAGGAAGGGGGGAAGGAAGGAAGGAACCAAGAAGAAGGGAAACTAGGAAGGCAAGCGGACCCCTCCCCCGGTGTCTGCTCCGCAAAGGAGAGCTCAGCCTCTTCCAGGAAAGCGGAAACCCTCTTTGCGCGGCATCGCCTTTTCCCTCGTTGTTGTTCTTGTTTGTTGCCTGCCTTCAGGTTGTTTCCGACTTCTGGCGACTCTATCATCGGGTTTTCCTGCCAGGTTTCTCCCGAGGGGGCTGCCTTCGCCTTCCTCTCGAGGCTGAGAGAGTGTGACTCGCCCGGGTTCCCCCCCCCCCGGCCTTCCGTCTGGCCGAGCAAGGACTCGAACCCGGGTCCGCCGCTTCAACCCCTGCAGCACGCTCTACTGGCCTTCAGGTGGAGCCACCCCCCTCCAAGGGCCAGGCAGGGGCTCCGGGGGGGGGGGGTCTCGGGAAGCAGGAGCCTGAAGGAGGAAGGCAAGACGGGGCCTGGGGGTTGTCTTTCTCTCTAACACTAACACACACACACACACACACACACACACACACAACTCATATATATATATATATATACACACACACACACACACACACACACACACACACACACAACGCCCATATATATTCATATATATGCATACACTCAACTCATATATATATGTATACACACACACTCCATACATACACAACTCTCTCTCTCTCTCTCTCTCTCTCTATATATATATATATATATATAATACTCATACACACACCAAAAACTCCTTATATATATATATATATATATATATACAACTCATATACAATATATATATATATATTATTCTATATATATATATATATATATATATATATATATATATATTGTGGTGTGTGTGTATCTCTTGCCTGAGAGAGAGAGGTGCACCTCGTAGTTCTTTACTCCCCCAAAGAGTGTGGGGATAGGGTCTGTCTTTCAGTTGAAAACGATATTCCCCTTCTACGCAGAAGCAGAGGTCTCATCTTTTTATGATCAGTCATTACTCTACCTGGCGGTGGGGAAGAATTTGAAACACTCTTCCACAACCCAAAGACTGCCCTTGCCCAAGTCAGACCCCAGAGGGTCAAGTGTGTCTACAGTCTCTGAAGGCAACTGGCTTCTTTACCTGGTGGCTTCCTTCCTTCCTTCCTTCCTTCCTTCCTTCCTTCCTTCACTTGTCTCAGCTGTCTGAAGTGTCAAAGTTATGCTAATCTCCAGGAGAAGAACAAGTCTGGGACTGAGAGAGCTTTCTGTCTATCATGCATCAAGGACACAAGGTGGGGAGAAATACACACACACACACACACACACACACGTATGATCTCCCCATCTTGCGCATATATATATATATATATATATATATCTTATTTTCTCACTTCTTTGCTGATCCTTCCAATATTGGGCTGCTGTCCTTTCCAGAACCTCAGGCTTAAAACCTTCTCAAGAGTTAACCTTGTTGCTTTTGCAGCTGTTTCAGCCCACATCAATAGCCGGCTGTATCAAAGGCGGATAAAAATTGCATTAGTGATCCTGACTTTAATCCTTAAGGAGAGAATTTATTTGGCGCATTACAGTCTTTGTTGTGAGTAATTTGCTGGTCCCCAGCCATAATAAACATAGGAGAGTGTGGTCAGAAATAATTAGGGCTGTTTCTTGTTGTTGTTTTTAGATCACTTGCCCACAAACTGGCCATGGGCCTACAGAGAGGGGAGCTCAAAATTGCTGGCATGCCGAAAGAAAGGAAGAATGAAAGAAAGAGGGAAAACACAGAAGCTTTTGGATGTTTGGGGGAAACTGCTTGCTTAGTGATTAGATAGTCTGGAGAATTAAAAAAAAAAGCATCAGCAAATGGGATTTTGAGCTTTCAAGGGACAAACAAAAGCTACATCTCACTTCTATATGGGATTTTTTTTAATTTAAAAAATGCTGTCACCATGATTCCTTAAGAGAACTTTATATGAAACAGAGGAAAGAAGGAGATCAAACTTCTGTGATGAAGAAGAAAGAAGGGAGGAGGGATTTGGGCTAACTTTCGGCTAAGTCGAATTCCTTTTACTTATTTATCTTAATTACAGGGAAGGGATAAACACACCCATGGCTTATGGAGACATCCCCACAGGGGCAACACAGTGCCTAAAAGGAGTACAACGCTGGGATTTCATGGGGTTCCTTGAAGTGTCATTATTACCTATCTGTTTAAGTTTTTATTAATTGCACCTTACAGAGTGAGTGACAGAAAACAAGGGCTCTGTTCTCCATGGGCTTTAAATGCAGGAGAAGAGACAGCAGAGGGAGTGTAGAGGGAAATGAAGCTGGTGAGTGTAACAGAAAAAGAGAGACAACTGCTGTCACTCATCAGACTTTTTTCATTCATTCTGAACATTGGGCAAGGGACACAGCATCCAATGGCCATGCCCCCCCCCCGCCAAAACTCCTTCCACTGTTCAGTTGTACTGATCAAAAAACAGCAACACATATAGAGAGACCCATTTCATGTTTTATGTTGAGTTAGGGGTGGTTGTTAACTGCCCCCAAATCAACTCTGATTCGTGGCAACCCTGTGGGTGGGACATATCCCCTATCTTCCACTACACTGCTTAGATCCTGTAAATTCATATCCATGACCTTCCTAATTGTACATCCATCTAGCATATGGTCTTAGTCCCTTGGTCTCTAGTGCTAGTGGCAGCCCAGCAGAATGTGTGTGTAGACAAACACTTGGCATTGCTCCAGAATGTGGTGGTAACAGGAGGAATTGGGGCCAGTTGAAGGGCCAGAATACTCCAGGAGGAGACCAGAGTATTTTTGCCAGTGTAGGCCTGTCCTAAGTCTTAAAGATGCTACAGTATCCCTTTGCATATGGGTCTGGAATAATATAGCTATGTCTTTGAATTATTGCATTGCAGTTTCTGGAATAAGGCCACTGCCAGAATTCCTGCTGCTAGCTTCTCTCTAGATACAACCCAGAATAATTTCTTCATAGTTTCATCTTTTTCTCTCCCCCCCCCCCCACTTCCTGCCTCCCTTGGAGTTTAATTATCTACTGTTGGACTTGGCTCAGAATCTCAGGTAAGACAAATGATCGAAACATCTGTAGGAACTTACAACTGGGGCTTTACTGAAAACAAAACAAACAAAAATCCCTCTTGGGCTGCTTAGAAAAATAACACCGGATCTCCTTTTGTTGTGTTCATTCATTAGGTGGCAAGTGAGCAAAGCCATAGCTTTGAAAGAGAGATAATTAAAACAAGAAAGGTTTTCAGAGGTAATTCAAGGCTGATGGAAGGGCATGCACTGGAGGAACTGCTAGGAATTAACCCATTTCCATTTATGTGTATCAAAAGCCCTACCAAGATCTTGAAAGAACATGAGAAGGGAGAGCCAGGCCACCCATCCATTGCTGCTGTCCATGCCGGGCTGTATGAACTGGACACAAGGCTAGTGGTAGGAGGATTTTTTTTTTAACAGATAGTATTCCTGCATGATTTAGATCTCTGAATTTTCCTGGGTTCTAAAATATGATGAGCCCCCATGAGTAGAGAAGGCTCTTCACTGCTGTTGTTCACCTCCAGGAAGAGCAATGAGGATGGCAACAGAAAGAGGAATCCAAAAGGATAGTTTCATGCCCCACTCAATGAACGAATAATTTGAATACCTGAACAAGACAAGGAGGGATTCTGCCAATTTGTGAGTGTGGTGAGATAGAGAAGAAGTGCTTGGTAGATTGGGCTCACTTACGGTAAGGGTTAGACATTTTCTGTTGAGAACTATATTCCCTTGGGGTCAATTTTTGAAGCCACATGCCAGCAGTGGGAGCTAATGGTAGATAGGAACAGATCCAAAAGTAGGCAGTTCCCACTATCTTTTCTCTCTTCCTGCTACTTTCTCTCTCATGTCCCTTTCACATTGTACGGTAATAGCATTTGATGCCACATTTCACTGACAAGCCTTTTCCTATGGAAACCTGGGACTTGTTATTTCATGAAGAACTTGGGGTTCTCAGCCAGAGAGCTTTAGTGCCTCACCGAAATACAAATCACTGGATTCCAAAGGATGCAGCCAAGGTGGTTAATGTGGTATCAAAATGCTATACCATTGTAATGTGAAAGCAATCAGAGGTTGCTTTACAATTCTAGCATTCTTATGCCTTCTCTTGTTGCCTAGCAGGTTGCAGGGGATAAACTGATTTCTGTCACAGAGTCCTGAATTTATCCCTCACAGGGGGGTTGCCTGAGATCAACCCAAGGCCTAGAGACTGCCCATCCATGGAGTAGAAAGGAATATAAACACCAGCAGATATGGGGAGATGAAGGGTAGAGGAGAATGAATCTGAAAAACCAAGCAAAGCTGGAACATGGAAGCATTTTCAAGTACTTGGGGAAAGTGTTATGTGGACTGAAGTATTTTTCAGGCTGCCAGGCAACTGAAAAATTTGAATTACTTAATCATATATATTTTAACCAACAATCAACTATATTTAAATAAATGTATATATTACAAAAACTGTATGGGAACATAGTTGAGGTAATGGAGGGAATTTCATTGAGCAATTTAATAAACAAGGCTACTAGACACTGAACTGAGGAAAGTCATTTTTTTTCTTTTTCTATCACAGTAATAAACCAAAATTCCCTCAAAATGAACAAGTATCCTCTAAAACATGCAGCCTTGTAATTTCCAAATGGAATATTTCAGACTACATTCCCAGTTGACATTGAATGATTTTTGTAAGCAATGTATCTGGCAAGATAATTCTGTACTGGATAAGGAAGGGTAGCCAGCTATTACATGTTCAATTGTTTCTGGTTTATCTTTGTATTTTCTACAAGTACCTCTGGTCTTTGTTATATATTTTGGAGACTGATTGGTAACAATTACACAGTTTTGAACAGCAGTGACAAAAGATACCCTTTTCTACTTTATTTTATTTGGCTCTGTACCCTGTACTGATGAGGCTACATCCTCATCCATGCTTATTCGTAGTCTGTTCATGTAAGTTTCATTTCTTGTCTTTGTCTTTGGGGTGGATAATGAAAAGAGAAGCACTGAATTAACATACCAAGTAAAAGTGTATGCAAAGAAATGCAAAGGATAACATTAATTACCATAGTAGAGGTACATGTAAAATAGGATACAAATACAGTTACAGGTGTTTTGCTATTAATAGAAGGCAGGTTCATGAGTGGGATCAGAATGGCTATTTCCCAGTAAGTAAACCCATTCATTAGGACTAAAACAAACCCATGAATACTTGGCATACATGATTTTGGATCTCTATCTTTCATTTCTTTTTTTATTCATACTGGGATTGGCTGGATGACTAATCCTGTTTCCTATGTCTGCTGTATGTCAAATTGAATTCGATAGGGCTTACTTATACGAGACACATCTATATAGGACTGCAGCCCTACAGACCTGGGACTCACCTGGACTCTGAAAGTAGAGAAAACATCTTACCTTCAGGATTGAAATGAGGAAGGAATGTCTTCACTAGTTTCCCTTCTACTGGTTCCAATAGTATACATCATGCCAGAGATTGCAAAATAGCATAACAAGTAACTAGTAACAGTCAAGTACTCCCAAGGCATTGTCCAACTATGATTCAAACTGGTGAGTGGCTTTTTTGAATTTTGCAGAAATATACATTATACCAGAAGTTAGACAAAAAGATAGTGGGGCAGAAGAGGAAAATACTTACACCCCTTTATTTGTGGTGACATTCAGTCTGGTGAAGAGAATTTGAATGTTTGCTCACTATTGTATCACTTCTTTGTTGGTTCAAAAAAGATACCCCCCAACTGTGGGTTTT
Organism: Sceloporus undulatus; assembly: GCF_019175285.1. Taxonomy (NCBI): domain Eukaryota; kingdom Metazoa; phylum Chordata; class Lepidosauria; order Squamata; family Phrynosomatidae; genus Sceloporus; species Sceloporus undulatus. The sequence goes on along the minus strand of NC_056522.1, from coordinate 244,283,600 downwards.
GGACCAGCATTGCTTATTTTCCTTTTTATCTGTCTATAAAGTTCCAAATAAGACATTTTCAGATCTGTGTTGGTCACCTGGTTCTTCTGAGATACCTAGTGATGGAATTTCTATCAAGTGTTTGTAACGGACAATATTCATCCTATGCTCTGTGGCTACAGACCTTCATGTTCGTCTTTCAAAAGTGAATCACAGTTTCCAATTGTCACTGAAGATATTTGTAGTTTTCACAAGGCTGATGGCCAGACTTTGTGTCTGTCACAACAGGGTTAGCTGCCAGCCTCCCCTGACTCCTCCTGGGCTCGACATCTTGACACTTCTTCATCCAAGGAGACCTCCTTCAGGTAAAGCACGACAGTTTCCTTAGCATTATGTTATAATTATGTTTTACTTAACATTTTAGGGGTCACCAGACTCATAGAACATGACATGAACAAGTTGGTAAACTTTGAGGATGCTGAAGAAAATATTATTGGGATTTTATATGCATGTATCTAAAGCATTTCAAACAGCAATGATGGTCCAAAACTGATTGTTAATCTCAACAAGAATAGAGCCACTGAATCAATGGAACCTTGCCTAAATATTTGAATTTAGGGCTTTGCATCTTCTCTATTAGAAGTGTTCCATTTTCAATAATTCTGTTATATTATCGCCCATTACTGAATTCTTGTTCCTATTATTTACAGAAATTATGGGAATATGCAGCATACACTTATTGGCATTCAGATTGTGTTGCTGCCCCCATCCCCAGTGTTCAATGGCAATGCAGCCATGTGCTGCTTCCTTTGTGCAATTCACACATGAGAGAACTCTTCCATAGTGACATGCTTGCCTTTTTCTTCTGTAGATTTTTTTTAACTTGGATTACGGATGTTGTTCTGTTGTTTACAGTTCTCATTCCTCACTGTGCCATGAGATATGTGCTCTGTTTCATTTTCTGCTTCTGTGCATTAAGGTGAGTCATAAGTAATGTTGTAAAATTACTTATACTAGGTTTGCTATTAAACTTTTTTTATTATAGAGTTAATGAAAAATGTTTCTAGGTGAAAATTCATGTATACCATAATTTTACCAGTTCCTTCTTTAAGGGCTATTAACATTGCCATCTATTTCATCATTTTTTCAACTTCAAATCTATGGTTTGATTAGCTATAGCAACCCCATAATATATTACTCGATGAAGTATTTCAATTTCAGAAACATCCATAACTGAGTTTGTGTGGCATCATTTTAATCTCTTATTATTTATGGCATTCAGTGGCTGTCACAATCTTACAGGAGATAGTTGTTGTTTAGGTGAAGGAAGAAAGGAAAGGAAAAACTCGATTTTACAATTGGCTGGGCTGATGCAATGGCTCAGAGGACTGTCTTAATCCTGGCATGAAGCAGAGCTGGCCCAAGATGTTTTCCTACCTAAGCCAAACAACCAGATGGCATCCCTCTCCTTTGCCATGTAGAGGGAAACTAACTGTTAGTTGAATTTTACTTCAACCCTGGCAAGGAAACAGCATCTTTCTATGCACCAGAGGACAGCAGTTTAGCTTAACAGGTGGAGTATAAAGCCATCCTCCAATAGATCAACTAATGTAGTTTGTTGCCTCAGTGGCATCACTAGGAATGTCATCATTCGATGGAGTAACTCATGGTGGCACCCTCTTTGACCTCCTCCCATACCACGCCATACAGAATAATTAGTAATGCTTTTTGTACTAATGCTACTCATAAATTGTAATTCCTGTACATCACTGTATATCACTGAATATTATGACACGATTTGTGACATAAACAGCTAGCAAAATTAAAGTTATACCTGTAAGTTACAATATCATGCAGCCTAAAGGGTATTCTTCCTTTTTTGTTGTGTTGCTGTAACTTTTAGTTACTTGCATAGTTATGTGGGTATGGTTTCATTAAATGGTGGAATATTATATGGTTCAAGGATTCAGTCATGTGATGCTATCTCAAGCAGTAATATAGGTTCTGAGGAGCCACTAAGGTTGAATGAGGGGAGTGTGTCTTGTTTCAAATGATGTAACTTTTTAGCATTTGTATTTTTAAAGTAACTAAGATTAACTATTGCAGTTACTTCTGAGAAATGAGAAACAAAAGAGTTACATTTTAAAAAGCTGGAACTGTGGAGTCTATGAAGCTGAGATGATGGAGATGGTTATGGTAATGATTATAATAGGGCAATGACAGTGGTTAGAGACTTTGTTGTTGTTACTGCCCTCGATTCAACCTCAACTCAGGGACGTAGCCAGGGGGGGGGGGGTCTTGGGGTCCAGACCCCTCCTTCCATTAGAAAAATGAATGGTGTGTGCTGCTGCGCCGCTGCATCCAAGCCCCATTATAATGGTGGCAGTCTGGACCCCCCCCCTTCCTAAAATCCTAGCTACGTCCCTGCTCAACTCATGGCAGCCCTGTAGATGAGACATTTTCAAGACCCCCTATCCTCCACTACTCTGCTTAGGTCTTGTAGATTCCGGTCTGTAGCCTCCCTAATTGAGTTTAGCTGTCTGTGGTTTTCCTTTCTTTCTACTGCCTTCTATGTTTCCTAGCATCATTGATTTTTCAGTGATTCATGCTTTCTCATGATGTAGCCAAAGTATGACAACCTCAATTTAATCATCTTGGTTCCAGGGAGAGTTCAGGCTTGATCTCTTCAAGGATCCATTTGTTTGTCTTTTGGCTGACTACAGTAGTCTCAGCATTCTTCCCCAGAGAAATATATTTATTACATCTGTAGCTTGTGTTTCTGCACCAAAAAAGAAACAAACAAACAAACAAAATCCAAAAGCCCACAACACACAAATATAATCAAATAAATAAACAAAAAGAGAAAATACACCCAATCATTTAAAATTGATCTAGTAACAAACCAGTTTATAAACTAAAATATTGTCCAGTTTCAACATTTTCCCCTACCACTTGAAAGTCAAGAGATAGACAGACAGACAGCATAGCCACACTTGTCAAGGAGTTCCAGTGTTTGGGAGTTTTCAGAACCCTCACCAGTTTTGCTCTTGTCTTGCCTTACCTTGTCTTACCTTGTCTTACCTTGTCTTCCATTCCCTCCCTCCCTCCCTTCTTTGAGTCGAATTCTGCCTTTGTCTCAATATGGGATGTAATATGGAACCCAACATCTCTTTGGATAGTCTTTTCTTCTGTATGGTGAAACCTCTTTGGCTAGAAATTGATACTAGCAGTATTAAAGGAAGCATGCCTCTGTCTATAAGTTGTAGGGCAGCATGAAGTGGACAGCATAGTCACTCTCATGACCTGCTTGCTGGTGGGCTTCCCAGAGACATTGAATAGCTTATGGTGTGAACAGAGTATGGGACTAGATAGATCTTTCTTCTGGTCCAGCATGGTTCTTCTTTCATCTTTATGAATTTGCAGAGTGGTTATGACACTAATTGGATTGCCATGTCTCAAAATATGCTCTGAATACACTTTCTCCTATCCCCCCTGCCCCCACAGGCTTATTAATCTCAACTAGATGGCTATTTATTGTGAACTTCAAGTTTCTAAACTCAGCTGTTTTCAGTATTCTTCTTTCTATTGCCTATTGAATGTATGTCTGGATGAGAATCAAAATGTGAAAATCAAGTTGCTTTTTGTTGACAATATAAGAAAGGGGAAATAACTTGGGCCAACATGCCAACAGGGGGTGCTTTCTAAAGAAAAGAGGAATAAATTGTTGTCTGAACAACCATTATAAGCGGAAAATGGCATGCTCTTTCAAGTTATTAGAAATCTTCAAGAAGGCTATGCCTTAATAGACCTCTGTGTACCTGAGTGGTTTTCTTCTGATACCTTCAATTTTATTGGTGTTTTCCAACATTGTTCTATTGTTCCTGCCCTCATGAAACAGCGGAAGATTTTTATGGTCCCTGAAAGCCCTGCTGAGAAAATATTTTAATAAACAAAGCCAATAGTGATAGTTGTTGCTTTTAAAATCCTATTTTTAATCAGTTAATAGAGATGTTTGATTGAACCACAGAAGTAGAGCTGCAATTTTTAAAAGGCGAATTTCATTTGGAGTGCCACATCCACCTTCTTTGCAGGTGGTGATACAGAAGTCGAACATCTCAGTAGCAGGTGCTAATGTTTAGATACACACTGGATTTTCTCTTTGTTAGTGTCTGCATGGGGCTTTTCTGCCTGAAGCCTGGAGTGCTAGAAAAGCAACACTTTCAGGATGTTGGTTTTTTTTCACCTCCTTGCAAACAAGCACAGCCACGACTACAATTATAAAATGTAACTCAGTGGAAAGTTCATTGCCTTCCCCAGAAAACATGGTCACAGAAATTGCATCCCATGGAGGTGTTGTCTTCCAGCAAAAAATTCAGTCCATTTTCTCCTTACAGATAATAGAGTGATATTTTCTTTCTTACCTTTTCTCTTTTTTCTACCTTTGCTTCTTTCTTTTCTTTTCTTTCCTTTTTCCTTTTTTTGTATTTCATGATGAAACAGGTTTTTTCCTACTTTATTTTTCTGAAATTTTTTTGCCAGTTTTCTACTATAACTAGCAACTAAAATGGAAACAGCCAAAGTTGATAAGTTTGCATGATTTGCTTTTGAACATTTGCTTGGCAGTTCCACATTATTATTATTATTATTATTATGTTCTTTTGGAAATAGCAATATTTGTAGACTGCTGGGTTAATTTCATGATAATGTTTACCACATTTCCTTACTTCAAATGCAATGCTGTTCAGAGCAGAGATCTGTCATTCTCATGCCTGTGATGAAATCTGTATTTGGCTAAAATGTCTTCTGACCACAAGGTGATATTTCTGAGTTCCCTTGGTGGACAGACATAATAGATGTGCCTGAAATTAACGCTCCCTGCAAACATCTGAATTGACTCTTAGATGTATAGTTCTCTATCATTATCTACCACAGAAGACACCAATGAATCCTGCTGCTATGAAAAAACAAAACAAAAAACAAAACAAAAGGGATTGTGTGTCATCTTGTTAGTCAGAAAAAAAAGGTCCCTTTAGTGACCTTTTTTCTCCTTAGTCTTCCTTTGATGTTGTCTCTATTTTCTAGTCTGTATAAAATCTTTTTCCTAGCTAATGCCTTTCTCCTTTAGGACTTACCATGCTTCTCCTGCTTCTGCTTCTTATTCATCAATTATTTGTTTCCTATGGATTTTCCACTCTCCTTTTATCCACCTGAGATACAAAGAGTTCAGTCTCCTTAAACTTACCTGTTTCTGTTTAAAACTATTCATTTCACAAGGTTTAACTATGTTCAGATTATTTTAGATGGTGGGCATTTGATTAATTTCTTAACAAAAAATTAAACTATGTATTCAAGATACATGCCAAAGGCATCTGGACTCTCATTATCTTTCTCCTTCCTCTGAAGTGCTTTTACTTTTGCCTTTATCTGTACATGCAACAAGATAAAGAAACAGAATCCTCAGGCAGAAGAGAAGAGTGTAGCATTTCAGGCTTCCCTGTCTAAATGATAACCTGTATGGGGGAAAAATTATGTTAAAACAATGCATGTTAGGCACAAAGTTTGTCATTATTGTGTGCTTTCAAGTTGACTCTCCCTTACAACAATTTTGTCCTAGGGTTTTAATGGCATGATTCATTTACAGGTAGTTTACCACTGCTGTCCTCTGAGACCGAGAGGGTGTGGCGTGCCCATGGTCATCCAGTGGTTTTTTCATGGCTAAACAAGGAGTTAGATCCTGATCTCCTGGAGTCCTAGTCCAACACTAAAACCCCATGCCACACTGGCTGTCAATCTAATCCTGGATAAATTAATTTTTATACTTTCAAGGAGATGTTTTCTGATTTCTACTGAGATGCCTTTCACACTATGACCACTACTACCAGCAATTATATTAAAAGATTCTGATACATGTGTAATTTCTGTTTTGTTGTTGGTATGTGCCTTCAAGTAATTTCCAATTTATGGAAAAACTAACATTATCCTATTGCAGGTTTCTCATGGCAGGATTTGCTCAGAGGAAAGTTTTCCATTGTCTTCTTCTGATGCTGACTGAGTGTGATTTCTCCAAGGTCACCCAGGGGATTTCCGTGGACAAGTGAGAATTCAAACCCTGGTTTCCCAGAATATTAATCTAACATTCAAACCACTGCAGCATGCTAGTATTACACTTCTTTTACATGCTATGAATTCTAGTTCCTGACAATATATTTTGGCTGGTATCCTACCACTGCTTGCACTCACCATGATGATAATGCCTTACCTTTGCCCTCGATGTGCTCTAGCTTTCCTTGTTCTTTTTGACCTATTTCCTCAATAGTACATCCAGATTGCAAACTTTCTCTTGATTGGTAACTCTTTGCATGCCCCGGATAATTTTATCTGTAAGTTTTCTTTTTGTCTCTCCTTCATTCTGATAAGAAAGTACAATTTAGGAAGGGCAGCAAGAGGGCTGTTCTCCCTGCCTCAATGTCCTGTATTAACGCACATTCTGATAGAAATATTTTCATTCTTCTAATTGCCAGATTTCACACATGAGCTTAAAATCACCCCTGAACCTCTCTGTTGGACCTATAGCCACATCTAATCATTGTCCATATGATGAAATAGAGGCAGAAGAGAGGCAGTTATAATACAAATGAATGTTCTAATCAATGTTATGTTTTGCATTTTCATCGCAAGAATGAATGAAGATATTATTATTATTATTATTATTAACCTTTATTTATGAAGCGCTGTAAATTTACACAGCGCTGTACATGCAATCTTTTTAGTTAGACGGTTCCCTGCCCTCAGGCTTACAATCTAAAAAGACATGACACAGAAGGAGAAGGGAGTGGTGGAGGGAAAGGGTAAGAGGTCCAGCAGTTCCTCTCAACCTCCGAGGTCTGGACCAAGGCAGATGGACTGGAGGGAGGGCAAGGCTTCATAATGGATGGTTAATCATTATCCAGAGAAAATACATAATCACAAGTAGGATAATACATATACAGTACATAGGAATACAGGAAATGGATCGATAAACAGCCAACAACAGAACATCAGATAGTAAGCGACAATTATGCGATGCCTGGGAAAGCTTCTCTGAATAGGATGGTTTTCAGCTCCGTTTTGAAGCTGGTTAAAGAAGTGATGGCTCTTGCTTGTGGAGGAAGAAGGTTCCAGGAGTGAGGGGCAGCAAGTGAAAAGGGGCGAATCCGGGATGGGGCAGAGGAAATCCTGGGCTGAGACAGGAACCCTTGACTACCAGAACGGAGGGCCCTGGTGGGAAGGTGAAGAGAAAGAAGGTCTGATAAGTAAGGAGGGGCCAGTCCATGGAGGGCTTTGAATGTCGACAGCAGGAGCTTATACTGAATGCGGAAAGGGAAAGGGAGCCAGTGAAGGGATGCCAACACAGGAGAAATGTGGTCAGAGCGGTGGGTGGAAGTGATAATGCGTGCAGCTGAATGCTGGACAGAGATTAAAGGACGGAGGTGAGAAAGAGGAAGCCCAGCCAACATTACAGTAATCGTGAGATCACTAGGGCATGGACCAGGATCTTGGCAGTAGAGGCGGAGAGATATGGTTGGATTTTGGCAATATTGTACAAAAAGAATCTACAAGCCTTGGCTGTGGTCTGGATCTGAGGGATACACGACAGAGAAGAGTCAAAGATAAAGCCAAGACTGCGGGCTTGCTGGACTGGTTGAATGGAAATGTTGTCCACAGAGACAGAAAAGGAGTGTTGAAGGTTGGGCTTAGGAGGAAAGACAAGGAGCTCCGTCTTAGACATGTTGAGCTTCAAACGCCGATGGCGCATCCACTGCGAGACAGCTGTAAGGCAAGATGAGACTTGCTGTTCAAGCCTTGGCGAAAAGTCAGGGGCAGAAAGATACAGCTGGGTGTCATCGGCATACAGATGGTAGGAAAAACCAAAAGAGCTGATGAGTTTTCCTAAGGACAGTGTGTAGAGAGAAAACAGAAGGGGACCCAGAACAGAGCCCTGGGGAACTCCAACAGATAAGGGAACAGGAGAAGAAGTCAGACCCCCTGCAACTACTGCAAAAGATCTGCCAGACAAGTAAGATCTAAACCAGTCGAGAACAGAGTCTGAGAACCCAAGGCCAGAGAGTATGTCAATTAGGAGACAGTGATCAACAGTGTCAAAGGCTGCAGACAGATCGAGAAGAATGAGAACAGAGTAAAGGCCATTAGCCTTGGCCTGTAAAAGGTCATTCGAGATCTTAGTGAGAGCTGTCTCTGTAGAATGCCTTGGGCGGAAACCAGACTGAAAGGGATCAAGGATGGAATTGGCTTCAAGAAACTCAAGACAGCGCGAATAGACAACCCGTTCCAAAACCTTAGAAAGAAAGGGGAGAAGAGAAATCGGACGATAGCTAGACAAAGAGGAGGGGTCAAGAGAAGGTTTTTTCAGAATTGGGGAGATGAGAGCATGTTTGAAGTCTGAGGGGAAGGAGCCTGTAGAGAGAGAGAGATTGAAGATATGGAGGAGCGAGGGCAGAAAGGAGGGAGCTATAGAGATTAGAAGACGAGTAGGAATAGGATCAAGAGGACAGGTAGCAGGTTTGGAAGAGTTCAGAAGTGTAGAGAGTTCATCCAAAGAGGCAGGAGGAAAGACAGAAAATTTGTTAGGCGAAGGTGATAGAAGATTAAGAGCAGAAGAAGAATCAGGAGGGACTATCTCAGAGCGAATAGTGGTAATCTTAGAGATGAAATAGTTAGCAAAGTCATTAGGAGAGAAAGATGAAGAGACTGGAGGAGAGGGAGGTTTAAGCAAAGTGTTGAAGGTGGAGAACAAACGCTGCGGGCACCTCTCATTGGCAGAGATCAATGATTTGTAATAATTCTGTTTAGCCATAGAGAGGGCGCGTGAGAAGGAAGAAAGAACAAATTTGAAATGGATAAAATCAGCCCACTCTTTGGACTTTCTCCAAAGACGTTCGGCCGCTCTAGAGCAGGACCGGAGAAACTTAATGTTGGGGGTAAGCCAGGGCTGAGGCCTAGTCTTAGAGGAAGAAGTGCGTACAGAGACAGGGGCAAAATGGTCGAGAGTTGAGGAAAGAGTTGAGTTAAATAAAGACATAGCTGAATCAGCAGAATCCCCGAGATTTAGGGAAGAGAGAGATGAATCCAGGGTCAGACCAAGTTGGTTAGAGTCAACAGATTGAAGATCACGAAAAAGACGTTGAATAGTATGGCGAGGAGGAGGAGTATAAGTGAGAGCAAAGGAGATTAAATGATGGTCAGATAGTGGAAAGTCAAGTGCCAGGTAGTCAGAAATGGCGCAGTTTGCAGCAAGAACTAGGTCAAGACAGTGACCAAGAGAATGAGTTGAAGAGTTGGAGTGTGGTTGGAGGCCAAAAGAAGCTAGCAGAGAGTTAAAGCGAGATGTTGTAGGGTTATTGGAATCGTCAACATGGATATTAAAGTCACCTAGGATCAAAGTGGGGACTGAATCTGAAAGGAAGAATGTCAGCCATGATTCAAAGTCAGATAGGAACTGGGTGGCAGAACCAGGAGGGCGATAGATGACTGCAACCCGGAGCTGTAGAGGAGAAAAGAGTCTAATAGGATGAAACTCAAAGGAAGAGAAGTGATAGCTGGGGGGGAAAAGATAGAACTTGAAACTGGCAGGAGTTAGATAGCAAGATACCAACCCCTCCTCCTCGACCCTCAGGACGGCTTGTGTGCGTGAAGGAGAGACCACCAAAAGAAAGGGCAGAGGAGGTTGCAGTATCATGGGCTGGGAGCCAGGTTTCGGTGAGAGCGAGGAGGTTAAAGGATTTAGAGAAAAAGAGGTCATGAATTGCTGTTGCTTTAGGGGCAGCAGAGCGGCAGTTCCAGAGGGAACAGAGGAAGGGAAGCAGGGAGACAGGGAGAGGCCGGATGGGGATCAGGTTAGGAGAAATGTGGCGAGCCATGGGAAGGATGGGGTTCACAGAGAAAAGAAAGAGGTGAAGCTAGCTTTACAATAAATAAGAATGGTGCCAGTGCCTGTTTTTCCTCCGCAGCGAAGCCACAGCCACCCAACCACACGGCTTCCCTGCGGAGGAAAAAGAACTCACAAAAAGCAGGTTCTTTTTATGCTGCGGCGGTGGTGTAACAAGTGCGCCAGGGCGCACTGGTTACATAAGTTCCATGTGGCACCATGCGGACACCGCACGACACTTATGTAACAATGGCAGCACCCCATGCATGTATAATCCACCCCATGCATTGTTACGCCCTCATCACATGCTAGGGTTGCGGGGCGTGTGGGCTCTCCGCCCCTAGCACATGATGAGGGCATCACAAACGGCCCATGTGTACCGGGCCATAGTCTCTGAATATGTGCAGAGTCATGGTTTCTCACTATCATATACCAAAACCCATTCTACAAATCAGGTCTTCTTTGTCAGAAGGTGTGGCTTCCAAAAAAACTAATTACCTGTTATCAGCTCCAGCTGATATGCCAGCTGTACTCTTTCCTGGAAGTTAGGGACCTTGAAACTGTGGTGCACCTGCTGGTAACCTCCTGTCTTGATTTCTGTAATGCACATGGGCTACTCTCGTGCTTGGTTTGAAAACTTCAGTTAGTACAAAACATGGCAGCAAGGCTGGTCTCAGGTATAACTAGAAGAGACCACATAACACTGATTTTAAGATCGCTTCACTGGCTGCCTATTAGTTTCCAGGACCAGTTGGTTATTACCTTTAAACCCCTAAGGTGTTGGTTATTACCTTTAAAGCCCTAAATGGCTTGGGTCCAGCCTACCTCTGGGACCGCCTCCTTCTGTATAATCCACCCCATGCAGTCAAGTCCTCTATAAAAACTAGGTTGACTGCTACCACCCAGAGGACCTTTTTGCCAACTGCTCCCAGATTATGGAATGATGTGCCAGAGGAGATTCATCACATTACTACCTTAAACTGCTTTTAAAAAGCTGTTTAGATGGATCTCTTCCGGCAGGCCTTTCCCGATTAGATCCCCAGCCACCAAAAATAACCCCCACTTGCTATACCCTGACTTGCCTGAAGTTACTGTTTGTTTGTCTATTATTTTAAGTTGTATTTTATGCTATGTTTTAACTGCAAACTGATTAATTGTATTTTGGGATGTGTGGGATTTTGGAATGTGGGAATGTATGTTTTAATTGTTTTAAGCCGCCCCGGTTGTGTTACACAGAGGGGCGGGATAAAAATAAATTTTATTATCATTATTATTATTTTTTGTGAAACTTCCCTTTCTTGCATTTAACCCACAGGATGTATTTAGATTCTGGGATTAGGCCAACATCAGACTCCAGCATGGTCATGCTACCTCAGAAGAACACTCTGACACTTGCCATCAACAAATAAGTTCACAATCATACACTGGAATTTCCCAAACACTCTGGAGTGGCATTGTATTGCCTCTTCAAGACACTAAGAGAAATTAGCAATATTGCTGCTATCACCAGGTAAACCTGAGAAGGACCATTAACACATCAGACGTCTCACCAGATAGTTCTTTGTTCAAGACTCCTAACAATCTAAGGCAGGCCATACTTGGCATTGTAGAATACAGGCTGGGGAGGTTGTCCACATCAACAGCCTGGCTGAGGCCTGTTCTTTATCGCCATCTACTTCCTCACACAATTATTTTTTCAGGCTGTTCAATGGCTGCAATTAGGTCCCATGATGCAGCTGTACCTCCTGGCCCATGGTTGGCCATAGGGAGGCCCTGGAAGTCTACTTTTCCAGCACCTGGACCTCCAGAGGAATATGGTGACACAACCTTTTGCTTTTCCAACTTCAAACGGGATCTTAGCCATAGTAAATTAGAAATTCCATATTTGGGAAGATACTCAGGTGGGAAGAATTATGTCAACATTCCTAACCCTGACTGGTTTTATTTAACATTTTCATTATGAAGGAGCAAAAGAAGCAATTGGGGCTCAGGGGAATTGATTTATGAGGTGAGATTAAAGCACACAAATCTATATGATTTGGTTGAGCTATAGCTAATGTGACACTAGGGTGCGTTACAGACTGCCGCTGCTGTTTGCTCCGCGAGGGAGCCGCAGCAGCCAAACCGCGCAACTCCCTCACGGAGCAAAAAAGAAGCTCCAAAATGGAGCTTCTTCCTGCGGCGCAGTTATGATGCCGCGAGGTGCCAATGGCGCACTCGTGACATCATAAGCGCTGCGTGACGTGCAGACGCACAGCGTCCGCTACGTCAATATGGCAGCGGCTGTGTGGAATGGCCGCCGCCATTTTGTACGTATTCACTACGTACTAGGGTTGGGGGGTGCGGAAGCACCGCCCCTTCCTAACCCTAATACATAGTGAATACATACAAAATGGTGGTTTGTAACCCGCCTAGAACTCTTGTATGATTCATCTGTCCCAATATGACACAGATCTAATCTCTGCTGTTGGCTCTTTCAGGGATTCATTTCTTGATACCTTTTGCCTCTAATATAATTGAGGCAAGTTATGAACTTTACGAAACTATGACTGGTAGTAATTCACAAAGATCTTTGTTTTGTCTTTGAAATCTTTTTTTAAAATTGTAGCTGCCATTGGCTAGGTAATTAATCCTTAAAATCTTTAGGATTGTTCTCAGAAATCATAAAATTATAGAGTAATAAAATCAAAGCATTGTATACCTCAGGGTCTTAAAACTCACCCAGAATTCAGAAGTTACTTTAAAAAAATAGTTATAATTCCAGTTCTAGCACCCACCCCCTGGAGTAGTTAGTCATGATTACAGTTGGATCTTCCAAATGAAAGACTCTACTTTTATTATTCTTTTAAAGCAACTAAAATAACTATTTTGGGGGGAAATTAGGAAACTGATCTGAATGCTACTATCTGCTGGTCTATGGTACAAAACACAATGTTCACATGTTCACTTCTGTATCACCTCATCATCCACAATGGAATAGAGATATCAGGGGGCCCAGAAATTCAGTTATGTGTACTCCTCTTTTCCTGCAACCTTGTAATAAAAATATTTTAAAGGTTATGATTGCATTGCAAAAGAGTAAAGATACCCCTCATTAAGTCACAATCAAAATGTAATATAGTTATAAATTTGTTTTTGGAGAATTAATCACTACTTATTTCTAAAAGGATTTATTCAGACTTTGCTGCAGTGGCTTGAGCATTGGACTAGCACTCCAAGTTTGAATCCCCAAATGGCCAAGGAAACTAACTCGATGGCCATAGATGAGTCATGGTCAGTGTGAATGGAAGGCAGACTACTCTGACTAAGAACTTTATTGCCCCCGTTTCCCCCCCCCCCCATGGGTATCGGAGGAGGATGCTCATGTGCGTGCGCGACCAGCCAAAAATGGATTTTATCGCACACCAAAGCATCCTCCAAAAGGCCCCGTTCCATCCTCCAGCACCAAGCCACCCCCTTTCAGTGCTGAGGGGAGGAAAACTTCCGACCAGAACATTTAACGCCCCTCAGCACTGAATGGGGACGGCTTGGTACTGGGAGACGGAACGGGGCCTTTTGGAGGATGCTTTGGCGTGTGATAAAATGTGTTTTTGGCTGGTCATGTGCACACATGAGCATCCTCCTCTCATACCTGTAAAGGGGGGGGGGGGGAACTGGTGCGATAAAGTTTGTAAATTTACCAAGAAAACCCTGTAATGGGTTAACTTTGGAGTCAAGTTGACAATGACTTGAATAATAATAAATAAATAAAACTTTTATTTATATCCCGCTTTTCTGTGACAGGACAATCAAAGCAGCTTACAACACGTTAAAATCCACATTTACAAATTTATATCCCAAATTCCCCCCCTTAAAACAGGATTAAACAAGTTACAATTAAAACATCTGTTAAATACACAATAAAAAATACAGCGAGGACAGAGTGGTGGGCTGATACATGATGTGGGGGGCAGTCATTCTGTGGCCGGGCACTTTTATTCAGGCACACAACAATGACAAAGCTATTTATGACTATTTATTTTTAAACTCAAAGGTCATTTATTTGGTATCAAAATCATTTGAGTGTAAAAAACTGTATATTTTCAACAAGTAAAGTCATGAGTATTCAGGAAAAACTATATGCAACAGTGAGAGAGTCTTCAAATTTTAATAGTTAAAAAACGACTTTGCAGTTGGATTAATACTAAATGGATTCCTGCCCCACTGACATGAGAACCACAATCCAGCATTTTCCTGAAGAAAATTAACACCATATTCTGCCACATCAAAACTACCTTCCCAAGGAAAACTTATTGAAACCATGGCCTGTTACAGACTGCCAAAATAAAGCTGCTTCGGGTCTCTTTGGAGGTATGGTATTTAAATGATGCATGCATCCTAAGAATCCGGAAGCTGCAACAAAAGCTGCACTCCAGTGCTTAGGAATGGAGTGTGGCTTTGGTGCGACCTCCGGACTCTTAGGACCCATGCATCATTTAAGTAGCATACCTCCAAAGAGACCCGAAGCAGCTTTATTTTGGCAGTCTGTAACAGGCCCATGTCACTTTCAGGAAACGGTCTGAATTTCACTGAGAACACAGCATAGTCCTAACACTGTGATGTTGACTGGTCCATTTGCAATATAAGCCTGAATCCTATTGATAGTCCCAACTAAGGCAGACCTATTGAATTAGTGGAATTTACTTCTGAATTGACTCATCAACCAAAAATGTATTCATAGGGCAACTTTAGTTGGGAATAACTGACAGGATTCAGGTAAAAAATCTCACAAACTAAAGGAGTAGTAAAATGGGGCAGGTCGGTTCCAACAAAAAGCAGTATTCTTCCTTGGGCAGAATAATTTTGCTACCACAGACTTTACTGACCTCTTGCCTGCAGATGAGCCCCCAGAGCTGTTTTATATTTTGCTTTAGGGAACAGTAAGTAAAGCTCTACTCTCTAGAATATCTATCCTTATGTGTAATGTAAAGTTCTGTGAGAGAGGCAAGTGGACGAGGTGGTGTGGTGGTCATTAGCACTGTTACATTTGGACTTACACAGTGGTGAGAGTTAACACAGAAAGAAGGGATATGGCATGGACTGCATCATGGATTGTATGTGCATCAAGGGGCACTAGTTCTCCTTCACACCCCCAAAAAGTTCTTCCCAGATAGAGTGGACTGCTAATAGATAGGCAGGTGTTCTGGCAATATATGACAGTGTATTAGTATATTTGTTATGGGGAACCAATGGCCCCTCAGATGTTGTTGGACTCTAACTCCCATTAGCCCCACATGACTAATGTTCAGAGAAGATGGGATTTGTGCTAGCCACTGATACCCCCCACCTGATTAATTCAATCAGGGAAACTTCAGTACATTTTAAATAAATCTTTGTAATAAATTGAAATCAGAATCTTTTGAAGCATTTCTTTAAGACATACTAGTTTCTTTCCTTTCCTCCTCCTCCTCCTCCTCCTCCTCCTCCTCCTCCTCCTCCTCCTCCTCCTCCTCCTCCTCCTCCTCCTCCTCCTTCTTCTTCTTCTTCATAAATGCCTGTCTCCTTTAATGGCCAATACAACCAAGATGTATGAAGAGAACTTTCAAGAAAAGTCCTCATTTACCCACGTCTTTCCAGGGTGAAGGCCTAACATAAAGAATAAAAGCTAACTCTATCTGGTTCTACATAATTATGATGTCAGCATTTAAGAGACTGCAAAGATAAAGAAACTGGGAGGGGAGACTTTGAGCTATGCAGATTCTACAGATCTTGATAGATGTAAAAACTAATCAGAAATTGTACTGATCAGAAGACTGAAATCAATGTTTCTTCTGTTTTTCATTTTCTTCTTTGATAACAACACATTATTAAGGGATCTTATCTTCTTACACAGCCAGACTAAAACCTCATCGCATTTGATCTTCACTTCCCCCTTTCCTTTAAACAGCATGACAAATAGCAGCATTCAAATATAGAAAGGATATGAAGATGGCGAGGGGGGGGATTAAAGGAGCCCCCCCCTGCAATGAAAGGTTTAATGAAGAAGGATCTGAGTCCATAAACTATTAACCCCTCTTTGTTTCCTTTTTTTGCACACATATATGCATCAAAGTCTGTCTAATTGAGCATCATTCCAATCTCATATGCTTCAAATTCTGGATTAGTAATTCATGAATCCAGGCAATAGCAGCTTCTCATTTCTGAAGATGAAAAATGCTCTCATAGTCAAGCAAGGCTTTAGGAATCTTTTAGAGGTGGCCATGGTTGGAGAAGCAAGATGTTTTACATTGCCAATGAGAGAAGAGCCCCCCCTCCAACTCAGAGCATGGGTCACCTATGCATTGATCAGATATAAGTATGTCTACATGGGCCAATTAAAGTAGTTTCCCTCCGCCCTCACCATGACCTTTCTTCACAAAGTCCTGATTTGAGTGCAGACTGTCTTCATGAGAGAAAGCCAGTTCTGCACCAAATTTGGCCCTGCCTTGTCTAAATCAGATTTAAAAACCTAATATTTTTTTGTAGGAAAATCTGAAGCACTCTGTTATGACACAACACCGCTGTATACACATGTGTTTGACTGTGCCATTCAGCACTGCCACCGCTGGTGTGGTCACTATCTTTGATGACACAACGCAGGGTCCAGTCATGGGATCAATATTGAGCATCTTGTTTGTGATCTCAGATGGAGTGATTCATGCTAATGGTAGTGGGCCCAGGTGGCAAAGCGGGCTGCGACATTGCGAATGCAGAGGTAATGGGGGGAATCTGGGGCAGTGGCAGGGCCAGAATATGAAATACCAAAATACAAAAACCCTGTTCAGATATTTGCCTAAATTTAGGACATTTTTGCATTGAAAGGGAAATTTGGAATCTTCAAGGCAAGGATGCAAATATTTGTTAATGTTTGTTTTCAAAGGTAACAATGATTAATCTGAGCATTTTCCCCCCACTGCAAGAAAGTCTTTGAAAACTCTCATTTTCAAAGAGTACTTGCAGTTTGGGATTTATTCCGCCCACAATTCACACATGACATTTTTGCACAACCCTCCCTCCCCATTTTCTATGCATAAATATTATCATATGAAGAAAATGTTTTCTGCATATAAAATGTGGAAGTTGGGGGTTTAACTCTGTGCAAAATGTGGGCATGGTATTTTTGCATGATATTTCTGAGTAGAAAATGCTGTTTCCTGCCTAAAAAGCTTTATTTCCTGCAGAAAAACATCACATGCAAATTTTGTGCAGAATAAGTTTTAAACTACAAAGATTCCCATCAATCCAGAATTACTCTCATTTGAATTTTTTTAAAAAAAATGTTTTTGACCATTTTTTTAATATTTTCAAATATTCTTCTCCGCTTCAAGTCCTCTGAGGTTACAATATTTTCAACCAGTGGAATTTATTGTTCTACAGTGAGACTTCGGTGTTTGTTGGGGTTCGGTTTCAGGAACCCCCATGGATACCACAGTCCGTGGATGCTCAAGTCCCATTATATACAATGGTATACTAAAATGGCACCCCTTATATAAAATGGCAAAAATAACATTTTGCTTTTTGCATTTTTTGTGAATGTTTTTGAACCGTGGTTGGTTGAATCCATGGATGTAGGATCCATGGATACAGAAGGCTAACTATACCAGCATTATGTGTATAAATGGTGACTGTGGCAGTAATGGGGGACAATGTGGCTGCTAGTAGCTTCTCAACCATTTCAGAGTTCATCCAGGGATATTCTTGTGACTGTGGCGGCGGTGGTGGTAGAGGAAGAAGAGCTGCTTGTGCATTCTATTATATTGTGGGAGAATGAAGAAATACTAATAATATCCATTATTAGTCAAGAACTTCTTTGGGGCCTTTGGCCTTGTGAGGAATGTATGGTTGTGTGAGTGAGAAGTGGCACTAGAAGACTGAACAAAATGGAGATTCGCAATGCATGATATGGGAGTTACCTGGCAAGCGAAGCGAGGATTTTTGAACCTGCTGGTGAGGTGATGGCACATCTATGAAAACCAAGACGTAGCTGCCAAGTGTTATCTATAAGGAAAGGACATTCCATCCAAGGGTTGGTACGGACTGCAAGAAGTTACAGAATGTTTGGACATGGACTTATAAGAGGAGAAATGTAGAGAACTCATCAATCAAGGAAATTTCTGTCCGAAGGCCAAAGAGCGGTGGACGTTAGAAGTGGAGAAGCAGAAAGCCTTAAAAGAGAGACCTTTCCAAACCAGAGGTGTGATACTGTATCTGCGGCAACAGGGCTCCCACGGGCTTCATGGAGACGACTGATCAATGGCTTCAGTGAAGTGCCACTTTTGTGTGTGAGTATATGTGTGTGTGAGAGAGAGAGCTCTCTTGATGCTTGAATAACTGTTGTGTCTTTATATTTCAATAAATGTTACATGCATAGTGTCTAAAACCAAATTGGTGTCTCACTGTCTGTGTCAGCCCTGCTCTGAATAAGTCCACAAAAAGAGAAATTTCCACTACACGCTCTCAGGTTACACAGGTTGCCCTTACAAACTTGGGCATAACAGCCTTTAATAGGAGCTCTACCCATCATACTTTGTCATTGCATGGCATGTTGTTATGCCACTCTTAAATAGACACATAGGCGCATTACAGACCGCCCCTTTGGGGCGGGCTGTAACCGTCTCTTTCCCCGCCGGATCGGGGCCTCAGCTGCCAGAACAGCAACCTCCGAGGCCCCGATCCGCTGCTAGTGGTGGGGAGGAGGAGAATTCTCCCTTGTGTCGCTGGAGCAGCCATCTAAAGGCTGCGCCAGCAACGCAAACTGCAGAAGGAGCTCCGTTTCAGAGCTCCTTCTCGCACGGCGGAAAGGGCGCTCTAGACGCCCTCATGCGGCGCGACAACGTCACAACCGCGCCGCCTTGTTTGGAGGCAGCATGGTGGTGACGTAGTCATGGCAGTGCCCATCTGTATAGGGTGCCGCCATTTTTTACAGACTGGGTCGGTACTAGGGTTAGGGGCATCTGGAAGGGACGCCCCTTTCTAACCCTAGTATGTGTCAGGGATGATGGGAGTTGTAGCTCTTCATCTCTGGCTTGAACTCACCACCTGGTTGTGCACCGCGCTGACCAGTTTTGGCCAGTGGTTATAGCTTAGCAGAGTTACAGAGAACAGGCTGAAGGCCCTGACAAACTCTCCAAGCCTTCTCACTCTTGCTTCCACAGAAGTCTTCACCCTTCTTCAGGATCCAGCTGGTTCTTGTAGCTTCACCCAAGACACCAGACAACTCAGTAGTCTTATATAAAAGATCTACTTTATTCTACTATATACAGCTCCAAAACTATCCAACACAACTCCTCACTACTACCCACTCTACAACCCAC
>NC_056522.1:244198521-244259364 GCF_019175285.1 Sceloporus undulatus | reverse complement strand
ACTCCTCACTACTACCCACTCTACAACCCACAAAATACATTGGGATGTATAGTCATTATTATAGTCAATGCATGGTACCACCCACTGTTGTCTGTTTCCACCCAGTAGGCATGTATACCATTCCCATTGGTTCTCTTGGTTCATCCTACAATTAATGATTTCATCATCTCAGCCTTGACCACTTAACAATTGTCAGGTGTGTCCAATTATCCACTTTACATTTCTTGTCCTTGGCATTCAGGACTTGTTAATTGTATTACCATTTACACCTGTGTGGTTCCCAATTGGCTTCTGCTGAGTCACCATGACTCTCACATACATGTTTTATTTCATTTACTGTATATCCCATGTTGCTGGACCCAGTCTGTACTATTACCCCCGTGCAGAACGGGCCATAGAGCAGATCTGTACTTCATGAATAAAGTAGAGGAATCCCATATGGAGATGGTATGGAATAAAATCTAACAATGTCCTGGACAAGCTTCGTAAGATCCTAAGGCCACTTCTTCTTTCTTGGCCTAAGACTAATAAAAATATTAACTGATTAAAACAGCTAGTGGAGCAAGCACTAAATTTAATGTTTATTGCAGGGCATGGCCCTGGTATTCCAGACAAGATGGGGATCAAAATAGTATTGCCATCTTGCTCAAAGGACTATTTTTTGAGATGAGATGAGATTCTGGTGAATTTTGGTAGGTGGGCAATTGACAAATTGGATTATCCCACTCTCAGAGTCTTATGCAGCCAACTGGATTGCAGAATGCTTTGAGAGATCTGTGTATACACACTGAGCTTGACAGCTTCTCTGCTGCTGTTCTAACTAAACAGCAGCTAAGCAACAAATTGCTCTTGCCCATCAACACAGTTGCTCCCAGGAATCCTGTGACATGTCATATGACTTTGTCTTGCCTTGTTTATGTTAGATCTGCAGTACATGATGTGAGACAGCAGGTAGCTAGAATGCTGGTTGTGTCTGAGTTATGCCAACACAACTGTTAGTAGCATAGATTTTAAGAGCTTATTTTCTGTCTGTAGTGATAACATACGTCTGTCAGAGCCATAGCTCCCAGACTATGAAATCTGAAACATAGCTTGAATACTAAGGGGATGCTCGAAGCAATTATTTGAGTTTTAAAACGTACTAATGATCATAAATGTGTGCTTTGGAAGGCTGAAGTTCCATCTTCAGTCACTGGGTGGCTTAGTAATTATGTATCCCTAACTAGCATATAGATTTGCAGTTGACAGAGTTTGAAAATAGAATTCAAGAGACAAGAGTTATGGGGTTATCCTTTGCACTGCCATGGGTACAAACTGACCTCACACTCATCTCTTTAGAGGAGTGATCCATGGCAGAGGATGTGTCTACTTGCACTTTTATATGCTTTTGAACGTCTAGGTTGGCAGAAGCTGGGAGCTCCCTCCATCACATGGCACTTGGGTCTTGAACTGCAGATTTGCTGACCTTGCTATTATCAGAGTCAGCATCTTAACTGCTAAGCAACTGTGCCCCATGCTCAGAAGGAAAATAACAGAAACAAGATGTATAAGTATGCATTCACCAGCTTTCTTGAACTGTTATGCTGTATGATGCTAATTTTAGATTATATATGTTCTGTGAGCTAGATAGTGACAGAGTATATATAGATTTTTTCCTATCATTCCTTTTGAATAGTATGGGATTAAAGAGTGTTTTGAGACTAATAGTTTTTCTGAACCGAGAAGAATTGGTTAAGTTTCATATCTTCTTTTGAAATTGAAAATCCTTATAACCTAAGAAGAAGATAAACATATCTTTTACAATGAATTTTAATTCTGAAAATATTTGTTGAACAGAAAAATGTGAATCCAACTATCATTAGTTAAATGGCTGTTATAATAATCTGTAATAATTCCCTTGAGAACCTTCACCTAGATATATTTTTTATTTAAGATCCATTTAGTTCTGGTGGCTTTATATTTACTTCTCACTCTACATAATAATACAGCAAACATCTTGGTCTGCAGTTCTGAATGTGGTGAAAATTATACTTTTAAAAACCCTAGAGAATAAAGAATGGAGGCTGGAATCACACTATTAACACATCAATTAACACTATTAACCACTCATCATTGCTTCCAGAGGATTATCTGTATGACAGCTTTGCAATAAAGTCATCCCTTGTAGTTTCTTTTCCCTTCCAATTTTGCAGGGATGATAGGAACAAAGAATAAAGAAGAATACAGATGACTGTCTGCTTCTAACATATTGATTATATGAATCAGGGATAGAAACAGGGGCATCATTTTCAATGTTTCAGTTTGGTCAGGAGGGGAAACATTATCAGAGCAAGTCTGTAGGACTTCCTTTTGTACATATTCAAAAAGCTGTTGCATACGGCTGTGTATTTTAAGCAGTGTTCTAGTAATTTTTAATAGCATATAATGACTATAGCAATCTCTTTATTCTGAAGGGATATGTTCCTCTGGCACACTTAGCAATTAGGGCCATGTAATTGTTTATAAAAATAGTTAGACAGCTGTTACACTCTAACAGACACTCAAACATGCTTCAGCTTATTTAATGAGGGCCTTAAATGATGTTAAGATTGAAACCCTGTAGCATTCTGACTGTCTTGGCTTCCTTATTAGAAAGTGCCTGAGTTTGATTTCAGTTTGATCCCTATTAGAAAGTGCCTGAGTCTGAACTCAGAGCTTCTCCTGTTCAGATTTGTTTACAACAACCCACTGCATGGCTTGTTCTGGTTAGTTTTAGTGAAGTTAGCCAGCGTGATGTAGTGGTTTGAGCACTGGGCTATGACCCTGGAGACCAGGGTTCAAATGCTGGCTTGGCCATGGAAACCTTCTAGTTGACTCCAGGCAAGTCACACTCTTAGCCTCAGGGGATAGCAATGATAAAACCCCATCTGAAGAAACTTGCCAAGAAAACCCCAAGATAGAGTTGCCATAAATCAGAAAAGACATGAAGGCACACAACAAAACAAACAACAGGAGTACTGAAGCCAGCATAAGGACTGCCTTTGATTCTCTCTGTCCAGAGAGCTTATTTTGTGCTGCATTAACTGGCGTTGGTTTTCTGTCCAGTAGTTTTTGCCATTATATTTCACCCTTGAATCTAGAAGCACTGATCTAAGAGAGGTGATATAATGCAATGATTAAAACACTAATCCTGGTGTAGGAAGATCCCAATTCTCAGTTCACAAAGTTTACTTATTTCCTTTGGCCAGTCTCTACCTCTCAAGAAAACCTACCTTACAGGTTGTTGTGGTGATAAATGGAGAGAAGAGAACCATGTAAAATGGCCACATACATTGTTGGTGGAAGGAGTAACCTGATTCTGAATAGGGCACTTCATATTATGCCTGAGTAGCTGCTGTCAGATATCTTCTCCAGGATTAATGCAACAGTGCTACTTTAAAAAAAACTAAAACAAATCCCCCTAATTCCCTTCTTTCCAGCTGCAGTAGAATAGAAGTAGCCAAAAGATGGAAAGATGCCAGCAAATTCTCTGAAGATGCCAGCCACAGATGCTGGCAAAACGTCAGGAAGAAACTCTTCTAGAACATGGCCACATAGCCCCAAAAAACCCACAAAAAACTATGGATGCCGGCCATGAAAGCCTTCGACTTCAAATTCAGTATGTCTTGATTCTTGGTACATGACAGCTTGATTATTAGCTTTCGTAGAAGAAACGACCCAACAATTAATGGCCTTTTCACACTACACAATTATAGTACTATTATTCCACTTTAACTGCCATGGTTCCATCCTATGCATTTCTGTTTTGATTGTGCAAAACAGAAATAGACTATTTCAGTCAGTTTGCTTTAATTTAATTATTATTTTCTAGTGCAAATTGAGATCCTGCCAAAGGACTCTGTAATTTCACTTAAATGTGAGTGTAACTCTTTTGGTCAATTTTGAACACCTTAGATCAGCAACATGACAGCATATTAGCACTTCAATTCTTATTTCCAGATATGTGTAGCATGTATGTTGTTCAAGGATGTGCTGGTGCAATTAAGTTACATTTTTGGTTGATTCATTTTATTCTTATTTATACTGTTTTATAGTTATTCTCATTATATATGGGGGATTTATGTAACATTTTTAATTTACAGGAAATAGTATATTTGTATATACTATATACATGTAGTATATCTGGCCATTATGTTTTAAAAATCAGGTGACGTTATTGCACTGCTATAGTTGCAAGCAAACAAGAAATTTATTGTAATGTAGAAATTTGCCATTGTAGACAGTTAAACCTCAACAAATGAACCACTATACAATTATGCAATTTAAAACTCTTCATCTCTTACAATTGAGAATATGTACTCCAAGAAGCTGAAGCGTTGTTTGGAATAAGACATCTTGTACCAATAAAAGCTTGATCTTTGGTCATTACCAAAGCTTGATTTATTAGTACTTTAACCAGGATGTTAGTTAAGTTCAAAACCCATGAGAAGTAATGTTTAGTAAGAGACAAAGGAGTAAATGGGGAATCCATAGTTTAATCGCATTGTTGCCCTGACATCATTAACTAGCTAGTACCACTGCAGAATCTGCAGTTTGACATGGCTTTAACTACCATGGCTCAATACTATGGAATCCTAGGATTTGTAGTTTTGTGAAATGTTTAGTCTCTGTTACTACAAACTACAATTCTCAGAATTCCATAGCACTGAGCCATGAGAGTTAAAGTGGTGTCAAATGGCATTATTTTTGCAGCCCAAGTGAGCAGCCAGGGAGCAGTGAATTGCTCCACTCTCCTCTTCCTGGGGGGCTTCTTGTCATTGCTGCAGCCTTACTCCATTCCTCTGTTCTCCTTCAAACTGCTTCACCCCTTCTTCCCCTTTCTTGCATCATCTGCCTTCCTTGGAGCAGCCATTGAACTTCCTTCTTTCTTTTTACTTTATCCCTTCTTCCTTCCTCTTCATTACCACTAGCTTCTTACTTCATATTGCTGCCTGCTTGCCTACCTCCTGCAAAGCAAATTTCAAAATAAGTGCCAATACAGTGGGGCAGAATGTATTGTGCCCTTTCAACACCACCTCCACATATTTTGCTTCCATTTCTCAATATAAAGTTTTCCTATACCCACCCCTCAATGCTGCTGTTGTTGGAATAACGTGATGCTCAGCATGTTGCTGTACAGCAAGTCTTAGGCCTGTTACAGACTGCCAAAATAAAGCTGCTTCGGGTCTCTTTGGAGGTATGCTTTTTAAATGATGCATGGGTCCTAAGAGTCCGGAGGTCACGCCAAAGCCACACTCCATTCCTAAGCACTGGAGTGCAGCTTTGGTGCAGCTTCTGGATTCTTAGGACCCATGCATCATTTAAATAGCATACCTCCAAAGAGATCCGAAGCAGCTTTATTTTGGCAGTCTGTAACAGGCCTTAGTTTATCTCTTCATTGGCTATGTTGAGTAGAGTGTCTCGGTGTTGCAGGGTCCACAAATCAAATATTTAACAATATAGAAAGAAGTGTTTTTTTAAAAAAAGAATGCTTTCCATTAAGGATGATTTTATTTAATATATTTACTCTTTCAGGAAGTGGGGGAGTAGGAAAGGAGTCCTAACACGCTTTGCATCGGAATACAGCCAGATCTCACTAATCTGCACTGCACACACCAGCACTCAAAACATTTTCCAGGTTTCAGCACCAGCTACACAGAGAGAGAGAATGAGAGAGAGAGAGCACCCAGAAAGTGGTTAGACATGCAGGGACTGTAGACAGAAAAATACACTCTGGTCTAGCCACAAGTGGAGCTTTTGCTATCCTGCTGCTTCTTTCAGGCTACCCAAAACTGCAGTCTCTTCCTATCTCCAGACCTATCCAACCTCAAAGCAAAGAACCCACCATGTGCTCTAGATGCTTGAGTTAACAAAACAATACCACCTCCCTCCCTCCACAAAGCCTTTGTCTCCCTCACTTAAATACCTCCATGACAATTCTGTTCAGCTCTGGGAGCTTCAGCTGCCTGCTGGTTATATGTGTTGTTACAGCTGCTATTTGCTAGCTCCACCTTATTCCTGTGTGGTCTCAATCTTCCTCCTCTACAACTCTCTCTCTTCTTTTTCTGATTCTCCTGGCTGTGGTGTTTGTGCATCACATATTCTGTTCTGCAGCCAGTTTGAAGAGAGGCATGGATGGACAGGGCAGGAACCTGCTATAGGCCACTGCACTGACCTTTGATGGTGGCTACACATATTTTTCCATATCTTGGCTCACATGTGGTTTAGAGACTCATGAAGAGTTTTGTTTCTCTTTAATGAAAGCTTCGAATCTATGACAGCTAATAGTGAAAGCAGGCACTGAATGAGTTGACTAGATTTCAAAGAAAACATGGCTATATAGCAACACTTGCCACTGAAGAAGTGACAAATAGCCTGAAGGAAGGAGACTCTGCCCTCCACAACTGCCATCTGCCGGCCTGAGAGGGAGTTCGCCAGGCAAGTCCAGCTCCATCAGGACTAAGCCTGAAGGTAGGAGACTCCACCATCCACAACTGCCATCTGCCGGCCTGAGAGGGAGTTGGCCAGGCAAGTCCAGCTCCATCAGGACTAAGCCTGAAGGAAGGAGACTCCGCCCTCCACAACTGCCATCTGCCGGCCTGAGAGGGAGTTCGCCAGGCAAGTCCAGCTCCATCAGGACTAAGCCTGAAGGTAGGAGACTCCGCCCTCCACAACTGCCATCTGCCGGCCTGAGAGGGAGTTCACCAGGCAAGTCCAGCTCCATCAGGACTAGCCTGGAAGAAGGAAGAGCCCTCCCTCCAATCCATCTGCCTTGGTCCAGGCCTGAGAGGGAGAGAAGAACCACTGGACCTCATACCCTTTCCCTCCATCATTCCCTTCTCCTTTTGTTTCGTGTCTTTTAGATTGTAAGCCTGAAGGCAGGGAACTGTCTGATTAAAAATAATATTGTAAGCCACCCTGAGAGTCATTAGGGCTGAAGGGCGGGATATTTATACCTAAATAAATAAATATACTCTGGATCACTGTCACAGTTGCTTTCAATTGAGTAGAAGCTTTGTTAGTGCTGAATTACTACATGGTACATATGGAGGGAAAATGGGAAAGGGCCTTCTTGGTGGCTGCTCCCAGGTTCATCCTAGAGAGGTTAGTGTGCCATCCTCCTTGCTATTTTTTAGTAGGCAGATGAAGACATTTTTGTTTCAGCAGACCTTTGAGGACTGACTGCTCAAGAGGAAAAGGCAGAGTTGCACTGGAGTACCAAGAAATTCCTAGAGATAATATAATAATCAAATCTGTAAAAGTCAAAGTCATCGCTATATCTATTATAACTTTTGTAAGCTGCCTAGAGTCTTGGACTGGGAAAAAGGTAGGATATAAATAAATACAGCAACAACAAGAGTCCAGCACCAGCAAGTTCCCATTTGACTTGGAGCAGCTGCAGAATAAACAGTTGCAAAATCCATGGTACATTCACCATACCCATAGCACTTGATCCACCCGTCAGCCTGGGTAAATTGGTTGCCATATTTTATCTTTTGAGTGGCCTTCTCTTCATGGATCCCTCCAATCCCATACCAATTCACCCAGGAATAAGGATCATTGAACAGAGCAGAACTTAACGTTTGAAAAAGTATACCATACCTCTGCACTGAACTGGTGTCAAAGCAATGAGTATGTACTACCTAATGTGGGTAAGCTGCAATAATGATTGGTATACAAAGGTCTAAAATCAAAGTCAGTAAAGTTATCCACTGCCAAGTGGAGAGGAAGACTCAAGAACAAAAGAAAAGAAAATCCAAAAGGTTGCACAGGTATATCAGTTATAACAAGGCTCAAGCAATACAAGGAAGGTAGCATTATAGTCAGCACTATATTTTAGACAGTTCAGTCAGCCCATCTTATACATGGATTTTTTTTATACATGGATTCAACCATCCATGGTTTGAAAATGTTCAAAAAAAGTATAAATTTCAAATATCAAATCTTGACTTTCCATTTTTTTTAAATAAGGGACACCATTTTGCTATGTCATTATATTTAATGGGACTTGAGCATCCACGGATTTTGTTATCCACGTAAACCCCAGTGTATAACAAGGGTCCACTGTACTTATAAATGCTGATGCTGCCTCCAATCACAAAGCTCAGGTGTAAATCAGTCAGCTTTAGGTGTCTCTGTGAGGAGAGTCCTACGCACAATTCTTTCCTTTGCTCTTGGAGTTGCTGCTCCTTCCAAGGAGAACTTCATTGAAGCCAAGCAGTTCTCCAGACAATCTCAAGTCAAGCCCTTTCTTTTGACTGGTGTCCAGGAGACTAGAGGGAACTAAATGTCTTCATCCAGTTCAGAAGCCAAGTTACCTTCATCCAGGGTATGGCCTTCTGTGTGACCAAGGGCCAGATTAAATTTAGGAAGTAAAGGTTCTTCACCAACCATATGGCATGATTCAGTTCATCACAATTCACAGGCTCAGTAGGCTCAAACTCTGATGTTGGATTCTTTCAATGAGAACATGAGTATTTATTCATTTATATCACACTTTTTCTCCAAGACAGTGAACTCCCCCCTCCCATGAAATAGCTTAGGTGGGGGGGGGGGGAGAGAGAGAGAGAGAGAGAGAGAGAGCAACTGTTACCAGGTCGTGTTGTAAAATGAATTGAAACTTTGCTAGTCCTAGTCCACTCTAATGTCTGGTCTTCAAGTTTCACCTGGCCCCAGAAGTTCTCTAGCCAGGCCACAGGGACCCTGGTAGAGCTCCTTCTTGGTTTCCCCTAGCCAGACACCATTGGCCACACTTCTGAAAGGAGATCCCTCTGTGCACCATTGGTCTTCTCAATAAGCAGAGCAAGATGCATGCAAGTGCATCTCTCTGTCCCCTCTGATTATTGCTCATTGATCAAAAATAACAGCAAGAGTGTGCTTTACTCAAGCTGAAATTCCCCTGAGTACCAAACTGGCAATAGCCCAAATTATATTGTAGCTCCTATTTTGCCAAAAACATATCATTGTTCCACTTTTGACAAAGTGCTCACTATACATCACTCCTTGCTAAGGATGCAAATATTGTTCATTTCATTCCCAACAGCAATTGAGGTAAGCAATCAATTCATTTCTCTCTGCAGAGATAAAAAATAAATAAATCCAGAAATTTAAAATTCATCTCAGTGAAATGTTGAGCAGATTTTCAGAGAAAAGAAAAAAGACAGAAACCGAAGCTGCACAAAATAAACACTGCACAGACCCCCTTTTTTGCCCTAATCAAAACATCCTCCTTTTCCTCTGCTTCCTCTTTCTATAATAATAGGACAATATATTTAAAAGCAATACAGGTTAAAAACTATACAAAAGTTGGATTAAGGTATAAATATAAAAGTTAGTTAAAACAAATAAATAATTGATAAAGTTAAAATGTTAAACATTAAAAACATTAGAACTGATTTTTTTTTTAATGTTTTACTGAAAGTTTTAAAATACATTGAAATTCTACAAATACATAAGAAGAAAGAAAAGGGAAAAAACAAGGGAAAGGGGGGAAAGAATGAAAGACAAAGCATAAAAAAATTAATTAAAAGACTATACAGCCCATAAAACAGCACAGCTGTTTTAAAGGCCCTTTGCAAACTGTTTCTAAATGCCTGATGACAGAACAATATTTTCAGTTGCTGATGGAAGGGGAGTAACAAGGAAGTTCCAAATATAGGGAGCAGCCACCAAGAAGGGCCTCTCTTGTTCCCAGCATATGAGCCTGAGAAACGTGAAGCAAATAGGTCAGTAACAGCCATAAAATGTGTCCAAAGTCAATGCAAATTACTAAGGAATTTGTGGAGAAATTATTAGATTCTGCATAGTCTTCTCTTTAGTCTTCACAGATTATTGAAAATGGGTATTTTTGGTGAGGGAAAAACCCTTACATTCTCGTATTTGCCCCTGTGGTGGGAATTTTTGAAGAGGTTCTCCCTAGCAAGGTTCCCCCCCCCCCCCAGCATCAAAATACCATCAAGCACTGGGATTTTCTTTACACCTATACTTGCTGCTTCACTACACTCTCTCCCATCTCCCTGATGATCAGCCACTTTGAGTCACATTGTATACTTGTCTCTTTCCAGGCCACTCCAGAGCGGAGTGCCGAGTCTGCTTCCATTTTGACTTTCAGAGCCTCTTTAGAAGAAAACAGCCCCCCTGCCCTCTACCATATTTGTATAAATTCTACAGATCTATTCCACTGCTAGACCTTCCTTGACAATCAATTTCCCAAAAGATGCTTCCCCAAAAGAGGAACTGGCCAATAAAGGTAAATGCTGTTCTGCAGAAAACTACACTGAAAAGCAACACCTGCCAAACTACATTTGAAGAAGTGGGCTATAAGAAATTTGTAAGTCTTTTAGGAGCTTCACGAGTCTTTGATGTTTAAACTGCTAGAGGAGATTGGTCAAAATGTAAGCTTCTATAAATAAACAATTTCTTAACCTTTCTACCTCTGCATTGACTTGAACCATTCTCAAAGCAATCTCTTTTACTATGCCTGGTTTCAGCACAATCTTAAGCTGTTTTCTGATTATAAACTGGAGTAGCAACGGCCTCCTGGTTTCTAGTTAAAATGGCAAAGTGCAGTTCATCTGACACAGGCTTAAAGTACAACTACTCCACTGGCCGTATAATAATTGTCCTCTGGGGGAAGTGCTTGACTGAGGGATCCTCCTTTTAGGTTATATGTATAAGAAGTTTGTGTTTTTTGTTGCCGTTCTTTTTGTCTGATATAGAAAATCAGTATGCAAAGGGATCTTGCAGCACCTTTGAGACTAACTGAAAGAAAGAAGTTGTTAGAATGAGCTCTTATAGAATTGAGTTTCATGCATCTGAGAAGTAGACTCACATTTATAAAAGCTCATGCTACCAAATTCTTCCTTTCAGTTGCTCTCAAAGGTGCTACAAGATTTCCTTGCATACAGATGGCATTTCTGTTGATCCAGGTTGTTTTCTGACAATTCCTGGTAACAACTGCAACATTTTATTCCCACTATCAGGTGGTATTTTTTTTTTAATTCTGAGATTTATCAAAACAGTATGTTTCCTTTTTTCAATTTTTTTAGAGGGATAGTCCTAGAATACGTAGGTGAAATGTCACATTAGCACCATAACGCTGAAATTTTTAAAATATAATAAAATAAAATAAATTTGAATACAAGAAAATTTGCCCTTCAAACTTTTGGACCACCTCAGCAAACAACAGTCATTTTAAAAAAATCGGAAGTGTCCTTGTGCAGTTCCAACAAAACACAACAAACTGCCCCCCACCGAAGAATGTAACAAGTAGACATGAAAGAGAAAACAACTGGCAAAACCTGGCAAAACCTAATGAGCTATATCAAGAGAACTTGTGCTCATGATATAGACCAGTCTGGAAGATCCCTGATATTTCCCACAGTACAAATCAAATTTGCACACTAAGGGGCTGTGCAGATCGGCCCTGAAGGGGTGGCCTGCAGCCGTCTCTATCTTCACCAGATCTGGGCACACTGTGGCCCTGATCTGGCCTTTCTATGATGCTGATCTAGCCTTTTTGCTCCCTGGAAAGGACACTGTAGCCGCTCGTGCCATGGCTGTACAGAACTCCTTTGGCGTTGCATTATATAAACACAGCTCCAGAGGAGTGCCGTGACACCACATGCTGTGTGGTGCGGTGCATGGTGTCACACCAGCCTGGGGCAGAGCAGGGGTAAGCGTCATGTGGATGCCACGCCCCAACTCTGTCCCAGACTGGCCTCTCCTATTGGTCTGTATAGCCGCTTTGTCTTATGGCTATATAACTACTGTATAAAAATTGGTGGAGGCAAGATGGATTAGAAATAAGAGTGGACAAAACAGATATTACTCTCCTGATCTGAATTCAAAAATGAAGAGGGAAGTAACTGCTCCTGCCCCCTCTGTCATTACTCCTCACATGAAAAGCAACAAATACAAAGAGGAAAATTCCCTGTTCACATGGCGATTATCTACGTAGCACAGACACCACCAAACCATGGTTTCTGCTTGCATGGAATATCTCCACCCAGACAGTAATATTTCTATGTAAGAAAGTGGCAATGGGGGTAGAGGGTGGGAATAGAAACAACCCCCCTTGTTTTTCATATTGATTTCTGGTCAGGGAAATAATGCCTGTACAACACCACTCTGTCTTTCTAATCTGTGTCACTTACAATAAACTAATTTTGTTTTACATTTTTAAAATCATGGCTGAGATCTTACTATGGAAGATGTATCTATGATACATAGCTACAGTTATTTTCTCTGTGCAGCTCCCTACCTTCTTAGTGTGGCAGTCCTCCCAGATAGCCATTTGTGTGTTATTGAAGAGCGGTGAAAGCAGCAGAGGCATATGTAGGCATTTTCTTTTAGCTGGATGCTCTATGGTAGGCATTCTCCAGGACCTCTCAGAAGATTTCTGAAGGTCCGTGAAAATGATGTTACTGCTATCCATCCATCTATGGGAAAGTAGCAAGATTCTCCTCTGCCACTCCCCTCACTCTCCATTGATATGGAAATGGCTATGAGGGTGGGGGCTGCCATACTGCAAAAGTGAGTTTGGGGATAATTTTGATAATTCCATATTTAGAATAGAATTGAAAACTCTACAATGATCAAAAAAGTGATTTGAGATCATGTAAGTTTGACTTCATAACTCACTAACAAGATGCCAGTGCATATCATATAGCTTAGGACAAAATACACCATTGTGTGACTGTTCTTCTAATCACACAGAGACACTCTCTTTTTCCTCGTCCTTGCTGAAATATCAAGAGCAATAGCAAGTACATTTCTATACCACTTATCAGTGCACTTAAGCACTCCTTTAGCAGTTTACAATGTGTAAACTAATTGCCCCTAACAAGCTGGGTACTCATTTTAGCGACCTCAGAAGGATGCAAGCCTGAGTCAACTCTGAGCCCCTGGCTAGCATTGAACTCACAACCTTGTGGTTTGTGAGTGAATTGCTGCAGTATAGGCATTTAACCACTGCATCACCAATGCTCTGCATCAACTAATACACCTCTCTCCCAAATCTGCTGGGGTGGGAACCCAATCTTCTGTGTTACTTTTTGAGCAGAAGAGGAGTTAATTAGATATCACTCATAGTTATATATGTTTGTACTCTCAAAATTTGTACTTAAATGTGGATTTTGATGTGCTCAAACTGCCAATAATTTCACTTCAAAATTCAAAGAAGAGTAAACTTTGGTGGCTAGTTGGGTTCTGAACCACACACTCATTAGCTTGAGAGATGTGGTTCAGATAATTTAATATTGGAATGTGGAAAGAGTGAATTCCTCAAGCATCCCTAACTAGGAAGAGAAAGAAAAATGCTGCAGCACTCTAACAACTTCTCTTTCATATTGATTTCAATTAGGAATTGCAGTTCTTGAAAGTCTAACAAAAAAGCATTGTTCTATCTTCTAAAATAAGGCCTCTCTTACATTACATTTGCTCTTAAATCCTACTTCTGCATGCCTCCAATTATTTTGCCATTGCTTTTATTCTCTTCACTTTCACTTTCACATAGAACATGACTGTATTTGGAGTTTTTATATAATGCACAGCTTCCTTCCTACCATCTCACAGAAATATTGTCACAGAAATAGATCAACAATAAAATTAGGTAAGTTAGAATTTAGTCTATTGGGTTGATTGAATTTTAAGCTGAAATCCTGAATATTTTTTAAAGCTTAGGTGTAGCATCAAGAATGACTGCCAGATTGATTTTTGGAAAGTTGCAAAATACAAGAGTCTTCTTGAATGCTCCGTTTTAAAATCAATTGAACTAAAAGAAGCTTGCTTTTCTTTTTCACTTTTTGAACACCCTGACCTGATATTCTTACATGCCCAACCAAGATACCACAGTCCTTTTTTCTAAATTAGCACTTGAATACCACTCCACATATTCATTTTCAGTCACTATTTTACAAAACATTTACCAGCCTTGCATTGAAGTACAATTCCTCATATACAGTTCAGGAGATAGAAAAGCTCTACTTATAAGCATGTGTTCGTTATGCACAGTTCTGAGCTGTCCATCTAGAAAGCCCTTTCTTCTCAATCATTTCTTTTGCATAATTTCTACATCCCTATGGATATATACTAAGAGGTCAATCCCTCTAATTTTAAAAGATTGACTTCAAATGACTGCATAGGATTTTGCTTGATAGTGTCCATTACAGAGCCCACTTCTTTGTTACCTTTTTTTAAACCCTGCAGTTCCCAAGACCCACGTTGCCTCTTCTCCAAAACCCCTCTCTTGTTTGTTTGAGGGAAATAAGTGCAGGAATCCTGTTGGTGATATTTTTTGACATTTCTAGCAAATTACTTTGCCTAATATGTTTTTATCTTGTTTAAATTGTTTATTGTTTCCAACTGGGAATTGTCTAAATTGTTTTCATTGTTTTATCTGTTTGGTGGCCTGAGATCTTCTGATCAACAGGTGGGATAAGACTTGCTAGAGGTCTGGGCAGGTGATACCTCTTTTACTTTCTTAGATGCAAAGCTACAGCCGGATAGTGCCCAGCAGCACCTGTCCTTCAGCCACCAATTGATTATACAGGTACAGCTAGTTCTGCACTTTTATACACAAATCTGATGAATGGGACTCTGCCCTGAACCTGTCACTCTAAGCCCTGCTCTGAGAATACCACTGAAAAACCTATAGCAATGAACTGGGCTGTCCATTTGGATGCTCAGTGGGACACTGAGCTGCACAGTTCATAGTAATAAGGCCAGTTCCATTCAGAGAACTGACATCCCCTCCCAATATTTTATTGTTGTTAACTGCCCTCAAGTCAGTCTTGACCCATGGCAACTCTGCTGATGAGACATCTCAAAGACCCTCTGTCCTCCACTGCTTTGTTCAACTTCTGCAAACTCATACTCGTGATCTCTTTAATAGAGTCTATCCAGCTTGCATGCGGCCTTCCTCTTTCTATTTCCCTCTAACTTTCCTAGCATTCCTAGTTTTTTCCAATGATTCATGCCTCCTCATGATGTGTCCAAAGTACGACAACCTGAGTTTTGTCATCTTGGCTTCTAGGGAGATTTCTGGCTTGATCAGCTCAAGGACCCATTTGTTTATCTTTTTGGCTGTCCATGGAATTCTTAGCACTCTTCTCCAGCACCACATTTTGAATGAGTTGATTTTCTTCCTATCCTCCTTCTTAACTGCCCAGCTCTCAAAACCATACATGGCAGTAGAGATTACAATGGCTTGTGCAATTCTAACTTTTGTGTTGTATATGCATGCATTTTAGGATCTTCTCTAGCCCTTTCATAGCTGTCCTTCCCATTATTATCTTCTTCTGATTTCCTGGCTGCAGTCTCCACTTCTATCAATGTTTGATCCCAGATATGATAATTCTTTTACTATTTCTATTTCTTCGTTGTCTAATTCAAATTTGTGTAGGTTCTCTGTGGTCATTATTTTTGTTTTCAACAATAGGTCTGCCTTTGCACTTTCTTTCTGCTACTATTATGGTGTCATCTGCATATCTCAGATTGTTGATATTTCTTCCTCCTATTTTCACTCCTCCTTCTGTGTGCAAGCCTGCTTTTTTTTACACCATGTTCTACATATAAGTTGAACAATTAGGATGATAAGATGCAGCCTTGTCTCCCTCCTTTGCCAAATGGGAACCATTCTGTTTCTCTATGTTCTGTTCTGACAGTAGTCTCTTGTCCTGGGTACAGGTTCCTCATCAAGACTATCAGATGTGTTGGCACTCCCATGTCTTTAAGAGCATTCCATAGCTTTTCATGATCTATGCAGTCAAAGGCTTTGCTATAGTCTATAAAGCACATGCTGTTTTTCTTTTGGAACACTTTGGTTTGCTCCCAATATAGTCCAATCCAAAAACCTTCCATCATCATGCAAAACATGAACTCCCTGCTGAGACTATCACAAACTTCAGCATGCTAGGTTTGCAGTTATAGCCTTCTATGGACACCTAGAAGGTGTACCTGTATCATCTGCTACAACATTTGCTTTCTTCTCTAAGGAGATTATCACATATGATTTTTAAACTGCAATTTCCCTTGGAAGGTAGTGGTTTTGGCCATCCTGATCGCATGATGACACCTCTTACCTGTAGCTGTCCCATTCCCCCAGCTGCTCCTTTTCATTCACAGGGAAAACTTGTGAATGAAATGGCAATTGCACAATGTCCTTGGTGCAAAAAGCCATTCCCAGTGCACATGCATGATTGGCAGTCATGTGGGACCACTGTCCCCTCTCACCCCTATTCCAGTATGTTGCCATTTTATTTTTGCTTGCATGACTGTTGCAAGAAAGGACATGGTGTGATAATTTCCCAAGCTACCAATTAAGTACTGATATTATGGTCCATTTTCAAATCTCCTTTCATGTGGCCTGGCTCCACTTTGTCCTTGGACTTACTGCCCCATACTTTCAATGTTCAGAGCCTAGATCCACCAGTTGAACTGCACCACTACCATGATAGAACTTTATTCCAATCCCACCCCTCCGGCAGTCTTAGATGATGTATGAAACCAGTTCCAGAGGGTTTCCCAGCCCCCTGGAGCAGGTTTTTGGAGTGAAAAGGAGATTGCAAAGAGGGCAGGAGATCATATACATCCTGATTCCATTGAATTATTGAATGCGCTCCATTGGATTCTGGCCTTGGAGTAATTTTCTTCACAAATATTAATATCATGAATAATGAAAACAATGTCATAGAGGGAATTCTTTGCATTTGGGAAAATTTCACTGCCACTCTCATTCCTGAATGAAAAGTCACTTCAGCCATTGTTTTATTTCCATATAATCAGATCTAAATGTTGTTTGTAGAATCTAAATTTATTTATTAATTTTAAAGACATTACTGTGTACCAACCAATGTTTCCATGACAGTTTATAAATGCAACATGCAAAAAACCCAATACCCTGCCTTTTAAGGAGTTTTTTAATGGTGGTTCTTTTTTTGTTTTTGTTTTAATGCTCTGTTTTACTTCTGTTGCTGTTTTAAACCCAAAGGAATAACATTTACAAGCTCTTAAAAGTGAGGCAGAACAAAAATGTTTTTGTCACCAATATAAAAGCCATCCCACACCTAACCAACTCCCTTGGGAAGTAATTCCATAACTAAGATGCTAAAAAGAAAAGTTCTCACCCACATTTCCAACAATAATACATATTTGGGTGGAAGGGTAATCACAAAGGGATAGGAAAATACTGCTTTCTCCCCCATTCGAATATTGTGAATATGATGTTCTTTTAACTTTTCTTTTTCAGCTTTGTAAATATTTATAGGATGACCTAAAGTGATTTAATACATGATGTTCTATA
Organism: Sceloporus undulatus; assembly: GCF_019175285.1. Lineage (NCBI taxonomy): Eukaryota > Metazoa > Chordata > Lepidosauria > Squamata > Phrynosomatidae > Sceloporus > Sceloporus undulatus. The sequence goes on along the minus strand of NC_056522.1, from coordinate 244,242,044 downwards.
GTAGGTTGTAAATACATATGTAAATATATTATGGTAAGTCATCTGTTGGGAAGGGGAAGAGAGTGATTTGGTCAAAGTGAACAATGTTAAATGAGTTGGTGGTTAGTTGAGTTAGTGGTTAGTTGAGAGAGAGTGTGTGTAAAATGAAAGTTAGTAAGGTGATTGAAGTGTGGTTGTTGTGTGGATATAGAGAGTAGGGTCACCATGATGTGGGTGCATTTTGGAAAGGAATATATAGATGGGTACACTAGGAAAGAGTATAATAGTATGAGAAACGGTGACATAACAGGGAACTAGACTGAAACTGCACACAAAGTAGTCTTACTACTCTGATTTTATTTGTCGTAATTAAAGTTAAGAACCAGCGTGATGTAGTGGTCTGAGTCTGCTACTGTGTCTCCGGAGACCAGGTTTTGAATTTCCACTTGGCCATGGAAATCTACTGGGAGACATTGGGCAAGTCACTTTCTCTAAGCTGCAGAGGAAGGCAAAGGCAACCTCCATGAACAAATCTTACCAAGAAAAACCTTGTAATAGGCTCACCATAAGTTGGAAATGAGTTGAAGGCATGCAACAGATAAAGTTGTACGTTCTATAGCCATGTCTCTTCTTTAGTTATGCTAGAGGTAAAGATATTTTCAAATGCATAATATCATTTGAGGCAGCAAAACATAAGGAGGGTTTAAACCCAGAGAATAATCCCAGGTTATAGGAGGAGAAAGTGCAGCCTGAAGGCCCTTGCAGCTTCCACACCTCACTCTTGCAGGATCTGAAGCCCCCTGACACTTCTCTGAAGTTCTTCATCTTTTGAGACTTCAAAATGGCCTGAAAATTGTGCCCTAAAACCCCAAATGTAAGCAAATGTGCAAAAACCAAGCAAACAAAAAATAGTAACTCCAAGAATCCCAATACGTGTTCCATATATTTCCCCTCCAAAATAGTGAGAGGAATTGATGTGACATCATATCCACTCACCATTTGGGATGGGAAATGTTAGCTTTTGGCATGCTCAGGTGGCAATGTGGGATATGAGATGTCAGGGGAAAATGGGTCCATCGGTTACACACAGTTGCCTACCCCTTTTTTATAAAGTGAAAAACTGTTTCAGAGGCCAGGTTATTGCTAAGGGAATATAAAAAAGAGTCCCTGAACAGCAATGTTATTTTAGTGATAGAAGGAAAGGAGCCTGCAGTCCCCCGGACCTTCATCTCTGCTAACAGAAGTGGGTTGCATAATGGATTGTGTGTTGTGTGAAAGAATGGGTAGACATGCTTTTTCCAGGTTATTTTAATCATAATTTTCTAAATTTCTGGTGTTAGGTTATGGTATGCATGTGAGGGGTGATATCTTTGAATATTCCTCCACATAATTAGAACAACTCTACTTAAATGAGGAAATGAAAAAAGTAGAATATACTATATGGTTACAACTTTCTATTATGTCTGCATATCCCATAACCTATTCCACTATCATATTCTCAACACAAATGGTTCCGTTTTATTGTAGCAGTACCGTGAAAATGATCTTCTAATAAGTCATTTTAGCCATATTTATTTAACCCAAAGAACTCCAATAAAATACTGGCTTGTGAATGTTGGAGTATCATATTCTTCATAAAAAGATGATTCCATATACATGTCTTTCATTCCAGATCATTCCAGTGTAATGTGTTCATTAGGGTTTTTTTTTTAAAATGTCTCTCAATTATGCATACTGTATTCATGCATTATGGGCAATCTCCCTCCACTTTATCATATAATAATTTGTAGCATGGCAAGAACACCTAATAATTTAGTATTAAGGATCACTTTTCAGATATTGTTCAGCTAATTGCTATTATCTCCTTTGTCATTCTCTATAGTGTGCCATGAATTCTTCCTTGGATAGTCAGATTTGTAATAAGCTTTCTCTCCCATTCAAAGATTCATTTTGCCTTGTTCTTATTGTTAAGTCTTCTTTCATTTTTCCATCTCAATTATTCTTTTGCTTTTGAAATACCTTCAGATATTGATGGAGCAGCTGATCTTCAGACAAAGTGCACGTGCTGTTGCCATTGCAGTTTAGCAAAGAGCAGTGAGATTGGCCTCCTTTCTTCTTTTATGTCACTTTTGTGTTTGGTCTTCCTTTACTTTTTCTTCCCAATATCCCATTTGCCATTGTGACTCTTTTTTTTTTTTAATGGAAGACTATTGTAATGTTTTTAGTTGTGGAATGCTCCTTTTGGCAGCCTGACTGGCACTGATGCTGGCTTATTTGTGGCACCTAGATAAAACGTACACGTACAATAAAACATCTGAGAGCTGAAATTTTGAAATTAATGATTAGATTTAGCCCTTAATTTGCTGTTAGTTTTAGTATATCTGATATGCTGAAATGTTTTGTTCCCTAGTGATTTTTATATATATTAATTTTATATTATTTAGTTATTTTATTATATTAATTTAGTATTTTAAAGGATTTTACCATTGCAACTTTGTGCATTGCCAAATGAGTTTGGACAGGAGACAGTTACACTTGCAGTTAAACAATCAATGCTCCTAGGCTTATCAGTTCATCTCTATAGTTCAGCATATCTACACAGCGGGGAAAACACTTTCACGTCTTAATGAAACTAATGTCTCTTTCATACTATACAATCATAGAATTTAAATACCACTCTAACTGCCATGGCTGCATCCTATGGAATTCTGGAATTTGTAGTTTGTTGAGGCACAAGAATTCTCTGGCAGATACAAATAATTGTGTACTGTCAAAAAATCTTAACATACTTAAAAAATAAATCTCTGCCTGTTTCCATTCCCAACTACTATATTGCTTCTTTTCTGCTTCTTGCCTTTAGTTGTGATAAGGGTCCAGCTGAAGAATGTGCTGTGTTTTGTCTTTTAATATTATGCCCATCTTCAGATTCGGAGCATGATTTGTCAGAGAGGAAGTCATTGACTCTCAATATCTAGAACATTGTCTTTCCAGAGTTTGAGTAGTGATATTAAACTATATTTAGCTGTTGAGTTAGTACATATAGAATTAGCACAGAACTTGTCTTAGCAATACACAGGAAAATCACAATGCTACTTCATCACGGAAGCCTAAAAAACAAAAACAAAACAAAAACTTTAAAGCAAATACAGGTTGACTGTCTTGAAGTGCTTGGTACCAGAAATGTTTTGGATTTCAGACTTTTGTGGATTTTGGAATATTTGCATATACATATTGAAATATCTTGAAGATAGGACTCAAATCAAAACATGAAATTTATTTATGTTTCTAATATACCTTACACACAGAGACTGAAGGCAATTTTACACATAAGATTTTAAAATAATTTTGTGCAAGAAACAAAGTTTGTGTAGATTAAACCATCAGAAAACACAGGTGTCACTATGTCAGACACCCCTGTGAACAATTTTGGATTGAAGACTATTTCAGATTTTGGATTTCCAGATAAGGGATAATCAACCTGTGTGAAGAAAAAAGAGCTGAAAATATTTGAAAAAAACAAAAAATCATCCCAATTAAATGTTTATGTGTCATCATTACATGTCTTTCCATCCAGATCATTAAGCATTCATTCTTTGTAAAGAACATCTTAAAACACACATGTGTTTTCATAATCTTAAATCCTTAGTTATGTCTTCTGGTTAAATACTTATATTTATTGACTGTTTGAGGGCTGCTTTGCACAAACACTTGACGTTTGTTTAAAAAGAACAGCTTTAATTTTGTTCTTAGAGGAAGAACAAAGATTGTTGAAAGGGAAAGAACTTTCCTTTAACTAGAACACAGAAAACAACCATTCACAACAGCCTTCCAGGTAAGCATAAACATGGGGCTGCAAAGCTGATTTCAGTCTGAGGTTCAGTGGGCTTATCTTGGTCTGCCTGTCCTATCTGCAGGATGGATGCACTTTGTACTGGTGAATTATCGCACTGATGAGCAGTTAGGGGTGGGATGCATGTTTCAAAAGTGTTCATTAAAATATACATATTTTAAATGAGAACAAAACATTCCTTAACACCCACTAATCAGTGGATGAATATGTTCATACAATGTACAAATACATAATTTTATTCATGGGTGGGAGGGGGGGAGGAGAAACACATAAGAGGACAATTCTTGTTCTGTAAAAACCAAAAGCAAAAGCAATGGAAGCAAGCATGGACAAAAGATGGATGTGGGACACAGTGAAAATCTGTGAATACAAATATTACAGGTGTGCATATGTGTAGTACTGATAAACAATATCTAAGGAGTAACAAGTATTAAAAGCCTTGTATTGCTAATTTCTATATTAAGGATAGGTGAGAATTTTTGATTGGAATTATCAAAATGTGCAAAATCTGAGGGAAAGCAAAACAGGCAAAATTTCCCAGTAAGAGTGTCATTAGTTCTTGGATATTTGTTTATTTTGAAATGAGGGCATCTGTGCATCAGTGTATGAATGATACATTGGCAAAGCATAATCATGGAGGCTCCCCCATACATGCCCCTTCACTCCATGCCCCCCTGTTGATCTGTCTGGTTTATGTGTATTGTAATTACATCCATTGGAGTTGTTGCACTTCTATTTCTTTGCTTTGCCACATCCCCACACTCACATTGGGGTATTTACAGTATATGCAGCAGTAAAGATGTGTCTCTCATGCGCTAAGCCAAACTATCCTGGTTTCTCTTTGCTCTGGTTTTTATTTTTAGCCCTGTATATGCTTCAGTCTGGTTTCCTCCTGCTTGGAGGGGTGCATCATTTAAATGCCACACCTTCAAAACGATTGGAAATTGCTTTATTTGGCCCATCAGTTCCACCCCAATGTTTCTCTGTCCCTCCTTCATTAGCACACCCAGCATACCCTGTGCTGTATTTTGAAGTCCTCATATTTTGTATCTCATATCTGGAGATAGCATGTTTTTGAGAGAGTGATGAGTTTCAGGCACATTAGGTTAGGTTCCCAGGAGAAAAGGACACAAGGCATGGGCACATCGAGGTAGTAGGACAATCAAATCCAAATGGGTGTAATGATTGCTTCTTCCTTCCCCCAAGTCATCTGCGTTTCCTTTTGCACCTTGAGATAAAGGATCTCCTTGCACCTAAATCAGTAAGACAACCTCCCTGCCTCCCCCTCAACCCCACTGTGTCCCCAGTCAAATTCACTGTCCATCCATCCTAGGGATATCCTGATCCAATCACTGTTTTTGTCACATTAAAATTAAAGCCATCAACCAGCCCAGAATCCCACTGTTGATTCCTGGGAAAGGTTACGTGATAAGTTAGTTTAACTATGGGTTTCAGTTTAAGTATGGGTCTCAGAAACCTAGTCTCTTCATGCTCACAATACACATATAGTTTTCTCAGGCTGCCCTCTATGTATGCAACTATGTCACCCTCATACCTCCCAGTCTGAGCCATGCCAGCTTTCCATGCACTAGTCATCAGATAATTAATTGCAACCTCTGTAAACTGTGCTATCCAGTTTCCATATTTCCATTTCAGTTAGCTCTGAATGATGCGTCTGTGTGAATTGCTACTCTGTGTGTGTGATGACACTGCATAAAACCCTCGTAGTTCACTCCAGATCTGTTCTCCTCAGTTGTGATTGGTATAAACAGGTGCAAATGGTCTTAAAGGTTACCTAGGTGGGATACAGACCACTCAAAAAGGGCGGGCCTTGTTTTGCTGCATGAGAGATCCGCAGCAGACAAACTGTGTGGCTCCCTTGCACAGCAAGAAGAACCTGCTTTAGAACCCTTAAAAAGCGGGTTCTTCTTGCAGTGCGTTTGTGATGCTGCAGTGCGCCAATGGCGCACTTGCAGCATCGCAATGATGCTGGGACGTGCGGACGCTAAGTGTCTGTCATGTCAAAATGATAGCGCCCATGTGTACAGGGCACCACCATTTTGACACCCCTGTCATGTGCTAGGGATGAGGCCAGTATGGTCAGTGCACCCTTGGCCAAACCCTAGCATGTGATGGTGGTGCACTTTAGGCCCGTCTGGAGAGGGCCCCAGTCTCTTGAAAAGCTAATTTCCCCAACAATTAAAGTAATGTTGTCATACTTGATAGGGACCCCTCCAATCCCCCCTACCTTTCACTGAGTAGTACTTTCACCATCCTTCTAGTGCCAAAGCTGCTAAAAAATGTCCAGCATCAAAACATGAGGAAGGAAAGAGGGTTCAGCAGGTATAAAAAAGATTTTGCAAAAAGGAGCTTCTTTTTCAGACGTTTTGTTAACTGTGGTATAACTGTGCATACATCGGACTAATCAATAAATTGAGTATTTAACATTTTGATACCCAAATGAAGAATTTCCCATTTTGCTTTTGTAAAGTGAACCCTGAATTACAGCAAGACCATAGTACTTTGGTTAAAAATGAAGGAACTTATTGCTGCCTGATTAAATAGGTTTCAGTTCTAAATGTTTAATTCACTACTCTAATGAAAAAATTAGAGCTTGAAAGCTTGCGGATTTAGAAATGTTTTCCTGGGAAATGAGGTTAGGCCAATATGCTTTGTCAGGGCAAACAGCCCCCACCCAAACAAACAGTATTGATTCATTTATTGCATACCACATTAATAACAAGGCAGTGAAATGACTAAATGAGTCAGGATTTGCTTACAGTTTAAGGAAAAGTCTGTTCAAGGATTGCAATACACAACTGTGCTGTGATGTTGAGCATGAGGGGATTCAGGCACAAGGTTTGTTAGGTTCTGTCTTCCCCCTCTGCTTACTGTTTGTATCTGTCAATCAATGCGGGATCAATTTTGTCTAGGCATGATGCCTTAGAGAAAGCCTGAGTTTAGTTCAAGCAGGCAACCTTCCCAGATAGGAAAGAAAATAAATGTGGGGGAAAGTCAAAGGTAACTAACCAGATTCTTTATGTAGAGAGATCTTGCAGCACCTTTGAGACTAACTGGAAGAAAGAAGTTGGAGGCATGAACTTTTGTAGACTTCGGTCTACTTCCTCAGATGCGTTTAGAAGAAGTAGTCTAAAGTCTACAAAAGCTCACACTACCAACTTTCTTTCAGTTAGTCTCAAAGGTGCTACAAGATCTGTCTACATACTGATTCTACAGACTAACATGGTTATATTATTGAATTCTAACCAAATTGTCATCCACCTATGTGCCCTTGAACACTGTTTCCAAAAGGAAAGATATTATTGGGCCCTTGGAGGACACCGAGGAGATCTAGGATGGTGCAGCACCTTTGGCAAGAGTCCCAGAAACTATTATGTAAGGAGGGGTTCAGAGCAGATTTTTGAATCCCCAATAAAGGTATTTGCTTCCCCTTTAGATCTCAAAATATGCATTCAGTTGTGGGTTTAGAAAGCATTGTTAGGAACATGATTCTGAAAATGGACAATAAGAGGTCCTTTCCCATCTCCCACAGGCTGAGGAAGAGGGGCCAGTGTTAGCATGGTTTACTTCCTTTGTTGATTGAGGAGTGCAGAGAGCCTCTACCAAACATTACCTTTCAGGTAATGACCTTGTTTTGCTGAAGGGGGAAACCCTGATTCTCCAAGTAGTCCATGACTTTCAAATTATTCAGACTTTATGATATGGGGTGCATTTACTATTATCAGGAAATGCCCTGATTGAACAAGTTATTTGAGCACAATTGGTGGGGTAAGGGTTATCCACATCTGGATAGGGCCCACAGCCAGGTCAATAGGGAACTTAAATGTTTCTTCATGAAAGAGTTAGGCCATTTTTTACCACATCCCCAAATAGTATTTTTGGAGAAAGTATGAACTTTATAGAGATGATGGCTTTTATCTCTTAAGAGGGCAATATTTTCTTTGTTTGTGGGTTTTTTTTGGGGGGGGGGTGATCTGTGGGAGCAGGGTGAGAGCCCTGCTGGCTGGTCTGTTGGGGAAAAGATTAAACAAACTAAACAATTCAAAAGTGCTGGTTTTGACCTATAAAGCCCTATATGGCTTGGGTCCAGGCTATTTGATGGACCGTATCTCCCTGTATAAGCCCACGAGAATACTGAGATCATCTGAAGAGGCTCTTCTCTCTGTCCCACCATCCTCTTAGATGTGTTTGGTGGGAACAAGAGAGAGGGCCTTCTCAGTGGCTGCTCCCAGGCTCTGGAACTCCCTCCCTAGATGGCATCATCCTTACTATCCTTCTGACACCAAGTAAAGACATTTCTGTGCAGGCAGGCCTATTAAGCAGAGAAGGACTGGGTTTTTAATGCTGGGCTACCCAAATTGTAATGGTTTGTATTTTAATATATAATATTTTAAATTATAACTGTTTTAATCCTTAAAATTGTATAATTGTTTTTTAATTTTATATTTATGTATTTTAATATTTTGTATTGTTTTTAAATATGTTGTTTGAACATACTTTGAACATACAAAAATGCATTCATTTTTGGACATATCATTTTAAATGTACACATTTTTGGTCAGCACTGTTTTCTCTGTACATTTTTGCACCCTGTTTTGAGAAGAGCATCACAAATTTGCATACTTTTATGTCTAACTGTATTCTGGACCATATTCAGAAAATAAAATTTGAATATATGAACTGAACACATTTCTCACCCATCTATGGGAGAGGTTTGCAAAGAGAAAGAGAGAGAATAAGGAGTAACCAAGTTTGACTGGACTGTTCCCAATGAAGCAATGGGCTAGCCAGTTTATAGATTACCTTATGGTTGGATAACTGTAATGATGAGCCTAAAGTCAGAGAAATACTTGCATTTAATGTGGCGTTCTGATTACTTGTCACCTTGTGACTGAATCACAGTAGAGGACATGTAGGTCATGTATTTTATTTACAACCAAGGCAATAAAGATGGTTGGGTACTATACAACCATAGGGATCCTGTTGCTCATAGATTTCATTAATCTTTTTTACACATGCATCCTTTTAGAGAATGAACACATAGCAGATGAACTGTTACAACAAAGACATATCAGACAACGTGTAAAAAACATTGTGACTGAGCTTTTCTTTAATACATATCTCCATACTGATAAGACGAGGTTAGAGTTGCCTTGTACTGCCATTTCTAATACTAGATGACAGAGAGAGTGGACAAAGTGTTTCCAGTAACACATGTGATGGTGTGGGCTCTTGATACTATGCATGACAGATTAAATCTAAGCAGAGAGATATGGCTTGGGTGAGTCTAGTTTGTGATAAATATTTCATTATATGCGAAAGTGGTTCTTGCTGTCCTTAAGGAGGAAATGACAAGGCTACTCTTAAGGAAACGCATCATATGCCCAATGGTTCCTGACAAATACTGTCTGGTCACAATTTTTGCAGAGAATTATGGTGATGCATCTGCATGAATCTGTGCATGATACAAATTACCTGAATATTGCAATATAGATTTGGGCCCAGTTTCAGTACAAAATCACGCTTGAACAAGCTGATGACATTTACTGAGGGGGAGAAGGACAGCACAACCCTGTTGTACTAGATCTTTCAATAATTTTTGACACCATCAACTGTGATAGCCACCTGGACTGTCTTGGCAAGTGGAGCACTATAGTTCAACACTTTTGCTCCCACCTGCAGGGATGATTCCAGAGAGTGGAATTTAATTGTGTCATGGGGTGCCATTTTATTTCTAGCATCAGGTACAAAATCACTGAGAACAATTATCAGATGATTTTGAATAAATTTCAAATTGGATTATTATCTAGTGGGGTACTAAGGGTGGGACAGTGGAAGAGGTCCCTGAAGGTGCAAGCAATAGTGGGATGCATTGTCTGTAGACTCTGACTGGAGAGTAAGAGGGAGGCATGGTCTTGGACATAAAAGAAAGAGACATGGTCTTGAGCCAAGGCTTAGTGTTAGCACACATCCTACTCAAGTTAGTGCTGTTGCTGCAGTATCCACCTCCTTAATGCCACCAAACAAAATTCTTTACAGAAATCTAATTTCTTTTCAGAGATTGGTGGGGAGAATTCACTCCCCATCAGCCTCTATTAGAAAATAATTCACTCTGGGTATAAAATATGATAGATACATCACTGTTATTATCCATATGCTGAATCAAGTACAGTCATCTGGATTTTTATATTGTATTTGATTACATTGGTACACTACCTTAAAGTTAAATCATCCTGACAAGATGAATGCTTTGTAAGGGAGATTTGGGAGGCATTTAGGCTAGCTGTTCTGGATGAGGCTGCACTCCTTATAAGGAATTGTGAACAATGCAACTTGGGGAGGAGGGATTGCCACATCCGCCTCTGTCTCTGGAAGCCCAAGTGACCTCAGAAACTTACAGTATCTGCTATCCACTTCAGCTGATAAGCCATCCACAGTTATTCTTGGTGGTCCCAACAATGGTTACCACAAGGCTTCAGTGTCCTTCATGTTAATCTTAAAGCTGATCCGGAAGCTGTAGCTTTCACAGAACGTTTCATCTAGCCAAGTGTGGCAAGCCAATAGTATATGTAACACTTTTGTGAGGGAATTACACTGGTTATATAATTGCTATGGGGCCAGGTTTAAAATGTTGCTGTTAGTATATAAAGACAAAGCTGAACAGTTTGGGATTTGGTTCTCTTTATAGGCCCATTCAGTCTTTGGTGCCATATGTTAATGAAGAAGTATGTATATTGATTTATTTTAATTTATTTTGCCAAAATCATAAAAAGAAAATGAAGAAGAAAACTAAAACACACACATGCACACACAGAGTTAAGTAGTGTTTTCTCTTCAAATGATATACATTTTAAGCTTTCCTGAAGTGTACTCTACAGTTGTTTAGAATAAACACTCACTATGACATACTGACTCTGTAGTGGCACCTGCTATGTGGCATACTCTACTCTGATATAAGATATTTTCTAAAAAAAAAATCTTATTTTCAGACACGTGTTGAAGATAAGTCTATTTTGTCTGTCAGATTCAAGCCCTGGTAAGGGCTACTGCTTCTTACCAATAGTAAGGAGAGAAGCAACTCAGGATCATGATCTGGGTGGCTGGGGGATGGAAGAGAAGAGTACACTCCATCTGTGCTCACACCTCCACTTCTCCCCACAACTACCAGGCTGAGACCAGCTGCCATTTCATGCTGTGAAATGCTGAATTACTTCCTCCCTCTCTCCCTTATCTAATAGTAAGCACCAGCATCAGTTCATCCCATGATTTGGTAGTTGGCAGATGGGAAGAAGACTGCAGAACTGGATGAGTAAATATTGGGCACTGCCTAAGACTATCGAAAGAGGCATGGCATTACTTCTCTCAGCCCACTTTGTTGGTGCTTCTTTGTCAGGAAAGTCAGGGATTTGTCTTCTTCCAGCTATCTTTCTCTGGATTGTGAACAACAGTTTTAGCTTCCTAGTCTACATATCTGCTGACATTAGTACTTGCAGGGTAGATCACTGAACTTCTACTATTGGGTCTGTAACCCAAAAACCAGCCCCTTGTCACCTCTCTGTGGCCCTGATGTCAATTTAATATCAAAAAGGATGTGGCAGGCAAGTAACCCTTCAGGAGCTCCCCAGTGCAGGAAACAAGCTATGCCAGGTTGAACTGGATAGCCCAGTCTGGGGGAAGGCCAAGACACTCAATCCATGATGGGATTTTCAAAATCAGAATCAGCATAATCCCCAGACTATGGAGAAGTGATGGTGAGCTAGACTTGGAGACTGCTTGCATATCACAGACAAAGAGAGTTTCCCTCTGGGCACGAAACTCTTTTCATCTGAGAATATTTAAACTGGTTGTCCACTTGTTACTGCATACCCTGACCATGCTTTTCCCCTGGGAAAACCCTTTAGCAAGGAGGTAAACCTTTCATCCTGAGAATACTGACTCAGGATGTGATTTTGAGTATAAGCAATCTGGCCTCATTTGGAGCAGGACCGAACCTCTGTCCAACTTCTGCTAGATTCCTCAGTAAGCCTGCCACCCCCCAACTTTCCATGGTAGTTATTGAGCCATCTCTATTCCAGATGCTCCAGATCAGAGCTGTGCTTCAGGAAAGGTAGTATCACCTCTTAACAATCTTCAGCATCATATTTTATTTAGTTTTATTTCACTCCTAAAATATTGCCTTTTCTGCTTGTTAATTTCCATATTTTACTCTCTAGAATGTAAGTCACAAGGTCTTCCCAAAGCACCTTTGCTTCATTAATTCGTGTGTGTTTGTGTGTGCATGTTGATTATTTCACTAATAAAACTAAGGAACCTTATTTGGAATTGCCTCTGGAGTTCTGTGTGGTTTGGAACCAATATACAAAGGGTAAGATCCCAGGCTCAAGATTGTTTAAGCCAAGGTATATTTTATTTAAGGTATTACAATTCTCCTATTATATATTAATTTGTACGTGCCATCTAGGTAACCTAGCAATTTGGATAACAGGTCTTCTTACCTAACTTTTTTGAAAAGGGCAGCTCAAGGCTGTGGCTAAAGACTGGACTTCTCAACTCCATGGGGAGTTATAGGCTTTAAAGCCCAATATGTATCATTTGGTTAACCATGGATATTCTAAAATGTTCTGGCAGATAAGGGAAATACATTGTAGGAAAGAGGAGTCTTTGAAATGAAAAATCATAACTGAAGAATATGAAACAATGCATGCTGGCTTACATTATTTTCTGAAATATTCCATTTGAGTCTCGAAACACAAGCAAGGATGTTGTATTTAATAAGAAGGAATCTCACTTTGCTGTAGTATACCTAACATTAGCAGACCCATATCTAATCCTAGACTTGCCCTGCTGTGTAATTTCATCTAATGCTGAAGGGAAATTAGCACATAAAAGCACCTTTCTTATATGCATATTAAGTCAGGCAGAGAACCTTAAGGTACTTTACTTACTCAGGGCAGAAAAACTACCTAGGGAGGATTTTTAAATAAAGAAGAAATCCACAGACAACAATTTTCCAGCTTTAAAAAGAACACCTGATTATTCAAGCGGGGTTTGAATTGTCTCCCTTGTACATCTGATGTGTTATTTCAGGATTTGTTATGTAGATTGTACTCAGAGGTTGAAATCTCCTTTCTGCCTAATCTCTTGGCATCTCTTTTGTTCCCATCAAGCAGATAAAAGAAGGAGATTTTACACAGCCTTTCCTGACACATTTCTGTAAATTTTGTGCACACAAATCCTTAATAGCTGGGGGGAAATATGTGGGTGTAATTGGATATGTGAGAAAATAAAGGAAGAATGGGATCTTGGCTATTTGAAAGTCCAACTGTTGAGGATTTTTTTAAAAGACACATGGAAGCATTTTGGTCAATTTAATCAAGACCTTTGTTTGAAGAATTGCATTAATAAATATTTGTTGTTTTGTTTTCTAACAGAAGGACAAAAAATTAGGCAGAAACACAAGACAAGACACAGCCAAACAACACCTGCTATTTTTGAATCAGTTTGTTTTGGGGAAAACAATTCAAGCATTTTATAATTTCAGATTACTTTCTTGATTCATTTTACTTCGACTACTGCTTTATTTGATTTGATGTGAGTTGTACAAATTGAGTTGTCCTTACAATTTTATAAACAAGAGCAGTGGTGAACTGTGCCACCACCTTACATGCAGTGGTGAAAAAACATCCCACCCTTCAAGAGTTACATGCATTCCCAAAGGGGAAAATGGTGTGGGGCTGTATTCTCTTCATGGGTGTTGACAAAGCTTGTGGAGCCAAAACTAAATGTAAAGCCATTCATTATTATTATTAACCTTTATTTATAAACCACATGTGGACTAGCATCCTGTTAGTGCATATGTAGAAATAAATGAACTCTGTGCTTGTGTATGTCAATTTTTGGTCACATTGGAGGTGGCATTCTCTTCTGCCCTCTATTCAGACCAAAACCTCTACACTCCATTGAAGCCCCTTCCATGCTTGTGGAGAACAAGAGGATCACAGAAACATCCAGCTGTGTTCCCATAGCCAGTGGTGTCACTCCAATTGTCACCCATTGTATGTTCCCAGATAGAGCTGTGTGTGAGGGGGACATGGCAGACTGCCCCCCACTGCCTTGTTCACCTGTCTCAGCTGGTTGTCCACCACCCAGCCAGACTGCTGATGGAGGGTGGTACTGTAGCCTCCGGACAGGCTGTTTAGGGTCTGGTACAGCTGCAGGGTGAGCAGTCATGCCAGACCCTGAACAAAATGCACCACTCTCCCCAGTAGCAGATGCTGCCAGTGGTGATGGTGATGAAGCCTTTGGACTGCTTGTTTACAGTCTGGCACTGCTGCTGAGTGACTGAGAAAGGGAGGCAATGCTCTTTCTCACTTGTCCAGCAGCCATGCCAGTCACACCATGTGTACTGCCACACTGGGTGTACATCCCCTCTCTGGGGTGACACTCAGTGTGATGTACACTCCCTGCACTCCCACAGTGACATCCCTACTCATAGCCAGATGCAAAATTATTATATTGGTTGCTGAGGTCTCTAGAGCATGCCAACAAACCTCAGCAGACGATGTACATACTTCAAATCAGGCTACAGGCCAGACACTTCACCACCACCCTCATCATCCCTGATCACTACCAGACATGGAAGAACCATAGTGAACTTAGGTGGTAACAAATGCTCAGCACTGCATATTTAGACATATAAAAGTACTGTGCCATGCTGAATTGTGGCCATGGAATGCTCTCTCCAGGCAGGACTACAGGTCCCCAGTTTTGCCAATCACAATATTTCTCTCTTCCAAAGCATTTGGATTATTTTAATGTTTCAGATTGGATGGCTACATCTTCTGAACCCTCCTGTGCAGGACAGAGTGTATATTCAGGAGTTTTCTGAATTGATGTTTTAGTGGTTTTAAAGACTATGGTATTACACATTGCATTTCCAGCTATGTATAAATTGGTTTTAGAATCCCAAACATAAACACACACCATAGTCAGTCACACACGCATACCTGTCCTCTCTCATGTTCTTTCATTCTCAAAAATATTCCATTTACACTATTTGTTCTATTCATTAGAAGTTATTCACATGGTGTTTAATGTATTGCCTGGAAGGAAAAAATAAATAAAGGCAACTTCCAAAAACTGCTATGAACACAAGTCATAATACTAACAGGGTGAAGTTAATCTTTCAAGTATATCAAACCATTTCACACACACACACACACACACACACACACACACACACACACCCTGATCACTTATCTGGGGTCTCCAGAGGTGGTCGCATGGGCAAGCCCACCCTCAGGAGAAGTGGTTGTGCACTGAGTGGCCACAGACAGTGGGCTGGTCAAATTTGGATCTGATCCCAACAATTCTGGGGTTTGGGGTAACAAGATGGCTTCCTGCAACTTTGCCAACTCCACAGCAGGGCAGGGCAGGGCAGGGCAGGTTAATAGGCATTTCACCATAGGTTTCCATGCATCATGCAATCAGGAAGCACCAGTGCTGGGGTTGGAACAGGGATTTGCCCATGCAGACATGGGCACAGAATTATGTCATCCACTGAGAATTTTTGCTGGATCTCAGTGGATGATATCATCAGGAACCAGAGCATAGTTCTGCCTGGGGAAAGTTCATGCTATACTCAGCAATGTAGGTTCTCAACCATGATGTGAAACTGTATCCAGAATAAGAGGCTTCACTAAAACACCTGAAGATCAGCAGAAAAAGAGCTGCTCAATCACAAGCTGCTCCCATAGTTTGCTCCAGATACCTTAAAGTAAATTTCCTGACAGGGTGGAGGGGGCCTTGGTAGGCCATGAGGGGGGAGATGTCTGGTGTTTTCCCCTGCGTTCATATGGCCTTCAGTTTATTCATTGTTCAGAGAACTGCAGCAATGTCACATTTTGCCTCCAATGTGGATTTTTTGGATGACTTTCTTATAATGCAATACACTTTACAAACATGCAGGGTGGATAGATGCACAGAAGCTAGCATTCATCTAAAGTCCTTAACAGGAACCAAAGATTCCAAATCAAGCATTTTCAGCAATTCATTATGCATGAGTCCATTTTTGTTTCTACAGATCTAGTATGCATAATACCGTTAATATTTTAAGTGAGGTTTACAAATGAAAGAAAACAAATGTTTTACACCCAGTAAGACAAGCACTCAGAAGAAGGAAAGACCTGTGACCTGAAATATGCTTTAAAAAGAGAAGGAAATGGTTTAGTTTAAAAGGATAAAACAGAACAAAAATAATTTCAGTAGAGTCAGAAACACCCCCTCCCAAACAGTATGACATTAACTATCCAAAGGGGGGCATTGCTTAGTAGGGGGTGGTGGAAAGAATGAGAATTAAAAAAAGAAGAAGATCATGGTCCTTTTCCTTATTCTGGCACAGTTTCATCTATAGAAGAGGAGAGATTCAGATATTGTTCCCTCTTCATCTTATCACATCCTTGGCCATAGCTTTATGTTCCCATATAGATTATGGGATCATTACTCACCACAGGACTCCTTGTTGCATAGCCCTCTAAGCACTTTTTCTAGGCACTAAACTAGAAGTTATGCATAGAAGTTATACAAAATGAGTTTCCACCATGAGTAGTGGTTACTGTATTGTAACTTATGGCCAAGATCCCACTTAACACTGCTAGACTGTAATGCTCTACCAGTGCTCCTTTACCACTGGCTATGCAACAGCAGCTGGAATGCTCCCAGGTGGTTGCTTAGATGGGCAATGGAGTTTCGCCTGGGCACCTACATCTTCCATTTTGCTGCGAGAAGGAAAACAATGTGTAAGGAAGTTCTGGTTACCCACTTGCACAAAATTTTAAAAATGTGTTTTTGTTGGCTATCAGTTATATGAACACAAATCACCAGGAGACTTCTGTCTCAATGTAAACTCACAGAAGACTATCTGGGGTCCCTTCTATGTGGTGATGAGCCCATTCCTGTGTCTTTCCATGCTTGAGTCATTAAAGAAGATAGGTTCACCATGGCTTTACCTTTCTGAGGTGATGGGATTGCATAATCCAGGAAGGCAAGAGTGTTGCAGGCAGGGTCTCCCTTGTCAGACAGTCCAGACAAAATTTGCCAAAAAGCTACTGGGCAGCAGCAGTCAGGGCAGGAGACTGACACTGACAGAGGACCTCTCAGAAACAATGGCAGTGGCACCATAGTTAACATTTATTACATCCTTTGAACGTCTTTTGCCATGAAAACCCTATAATGAGACAATCCAGAATGAAACAGGAGATAATGCCAAAAGATGAAACTCCAAGGTCAGATGGCATTCAACAAGTGACTGGGGTAAAGCAGAGGACAACTGTGAGTAATGCTGTGGCTAATGATACAACTGGACTGAAGTCAAAAAGACTTTCAGCTGTTGACATGCCCTGAGGTGAAAGAAAAATCTGAAGCTGCAAAACAGAGATATAGGAACACTAAACATGAGAAGTATGAATCAGGGGAAGATAGACATAGTAAAACAAGAAATGGAAAGTGTAAACATTGCAATACTTGGGGGGAGTGAGCTAAAATGGGCAGGAATGGGATATTTTCAGTCAGATAACTACACAATATTTTCCTCAGGAAATGAAAATCTAAGAAATGAGGTGGTATTAATAACAAAGAGATTATTGCACTTTGGACTCATGAGAAGATATGAGTCTCTGGAAAGACAATAATGTTTGGCAAAGTGGAGCACAGTAGGAAAAGATGAAGAACACATTGCAGTCAAGGAAACCACAGCCCAGAGATGGCAAGATCTGATGCTGATGTCAAGATGACTTGGCTCACCATTAATACGGTCGCCATAAATTGATGGCAGTTAACAGTGAATAGCAGTTAACAACAACAATGACACTAGGAATAAACTCCACATGTTACAGGTTATTAACACCCGGAGGAATGATGCATGTAGTAAGGAGAGTAATGTTTGGCTCCATCATTCAATTCTAACCAGTCTGTGTATGCTTTTGATTCAGCAGACTTGGTCCTGAGTCTTGTATTCTTTACTTGTGTTAGGTAGTATAGTAATAGTATATATTTATTTTTGTTGTAAAACATATTTCTATCTCATCCTCTATCATACGATCTCAGGTTGATATATAATTGAGACAATATAAGCAGGTTTTTTTAAAATGCCCTGATAAAACCAACAGAATGACTTAAATAAAACAAAAGTATATTGAATCAATCACCAGGATAAAACAGCAGAAAAACCAAAATAGTAAAGGCCATGTACATGGACATTTTAGGAAGTAACAAGACAAGGCCCAGAGGCTTGAATAAGACCGTGTTTTAACTTTGTTGCTAAAGGATAGCAGTGTTGGTCCAAATGGGTCTCCAAGAAAAGGAGATTCAGTACCACTATTATCAAGTCTGGAATTTTATAAAAATACCCCCAAAATCCCTATCCCAAAATGCATCTGTGGAGGTAATCAGGTGGCCCCTTTTCCCTGGCATCACTTGATCATAGAGGCCTCTGAGCAAGTTCTGCATTTATAGGGTGAAGTATGTCTCCTGATGACCCTAATGGAAAGGCATTATGGGAGCTGCCCCTGGCTGCCATGACCTGAAAGCGGAGAGACCACGTAGGCAGCCAGCCTTAGTTAGGAGTTGCAAACAGGAAGATTTCCTTCACACCTAGGAGACAGATTTAGAGATACAAGCCATTCTGGTATCAATCGTTCTCCCATGACAAAGGATGCCTATAGATCAAGTGATGTGTAAATTTGGTTTTACTTTGATGTAGGACAAAAGCCTCCACTGACTACGTGACTAGGAACCTATTTAAAGTCCAGTTTTTCCTTTGTTCGAAGTTCCATGTTGGTGGCAGGCAGTCACTCTGTCAGTCTGCTTCTCCTGGTTCCACGCACCCCTTTCCCATTTTCCTTCAGTGTTGCTGCATCTACCTTGATTCCGAGGGAAACCAGTGCAGGCAAGTATTTCCATTAGAAGGCCTTGTGTTCTCTCTCCATTTTTCCTCCCTTTTCTTCTATTAGCCTTGAGTGATTGCATGAGTGAATGTATGGGTGTGAGTGTGTCCCTCTGTGCATCAATAAACTAGATTAAAATTCAAAGACTTTGCCTTTGTGTCAGTTCCTGGAAGTTCTGGTCCCTTTGTAAACACTGCTGGGATTCGATCCGAAAAGGGTACTTGTAAGGAGCCCCATATTGGTATGTTGAGCTAATTAATATTCCCCAAAATTTGAGCAGATATCCTTACACCACCAAGTTGAGTTCAATGGAAGATTTAATTAATAAGTAATGTTAGTTAGAATAGAGTTAGAGTAGTAGGGAATAATTTTTGTATGTTTATGAAATGATAATGGAATGTTTAAAGAAATGTTGGATATATTTGTAGTGATGTGTGATTGATAATATTTTAAATGCTCAATAAAAAATTAAAAAAATTTTTCCAAAAATTCTTAATTCAAAAGTTAAAACACAATTAAACTAAATTTCTATTTTAAAAAACACAAGTAAAAACAAGTTTAAAAGCACATGTTAAGTACAGTTTGATTTATATGATGACATGACTCATTGTTTGGCCTGTTGCACTTATGAAATAGAAATATCAAGGTCTATATCCTCTTCCTTACATTTCTTCATTCACATTTTAATTTAAGGGGATTGGCGCACAGCTAAATAAAGTGACTTATCACTCCTGAATTCAAGCCAAATTTGGGCTGCACGCTTGTGTTATTGCATGGCTTTTGTCCCCCAAACCACCATCGAGTACAGCCTGGTTCCAACTTTGAAAAATGGCTGCCGAAGTGAGTTCAGGGACCAGTATTGGAGCTAGGCTGTCCCCGGATGGGAGTTGTGGGGACCAAAGCTGTACGATAACACCAGGGGGCAGCCCAAATTTGGTTTGAATTCGAGAGTGGCAAGAAACTTTATTTTGCTGTGTGATAAATTCCTAAATTATATATCAGCAAAGGATTGAAATCTTCTGACCATTGAACACTAGATGGTTAATGTTTGTCATTCCAAAGTTATAAGCCTTTTAGCAACAGTAAGAGCATGCAGAATCCAAGCACAATGACCGTCAGTTAAAATTCCATATTGCAGTGGTATATTTGTAAGAACATGTGCATCAACAAATTCCAAAGGTTTTTCCAGTACAAAATTAATACCTTGTAATGCATCCTCCAAAAAGGAGGGTAACCTCTGAACATGCCTACATCATATGCTACATTATCTGTAGCCCTGGTGGCGCAGTGGTTAAATGCCTATACTGCAGCCACTCACTCAAAACCATAAGTTTGCGATTTCAAGACCAGCAAAAGGGCTCAAGCTCGACTCAAGCTTGCATCCTTCCAAGGTTGCTAAAATGAGTACCCAGATTGTTGGGGCAAATTAGCTTACAGTTGTAAACTGCTTAGACACTGCTTAGATGGTATGAAGCGGTATATAAATGAAACTTGTTTGTTTTGTTTGTTTGTTACATTGCCAACATGTAGCTGAAGTAGACAGTTTCTTTCTAAAGAGATCTAATCATGTTTAATATACTTGAAGCATTATGTTTTGCTGAACTAAATGTAGCTTTAAATCTAGAGAAATTTTAGATAATTAAGCTAGGTTTGTTTTTTATTGATTAATTTATATAGGATGATCTTAACTCTGTATTCCATTCAGGCTACCTCTGTTGTTATGCGCCTCCAAGTCATTTTTGACTTATGACAACCATAATGTGAATCTATGGCGGGTTATAGACCGCCCATTTTGGGCGGTCTGGACCCGCCCCTTTCCCCGGAGTATCGGGGCTTCAGCGGCTACACCGGCAGCCGCTGAGGCCCCGATCCACTGCTTTTCGGGCTGCGGGGAAGCAGTAAAACGCCACTTGAAAAGGGGTGTCCCTAGGGCTTCAAGCCCCAAGGACACCCTGCAGCGGCGGGGAGAAGGAGAAAGGGGCCGCTTGGCCCCTTTCTCTTTTAGTCCGCTGGGCGCAGCCGTCTGAAGGCTGTGCCCAGCAGACTAAACCAGGAAGGAGCTCTGAAACGGAGCTCCTTCCTGCTCCATGTTCAGGGCGCACTAAGTGCCCTGGCGTGGAGCAAGGACGTCACGTCCGTGCCGCCCCATCTAGAGGCGGCACAGCCGTGACGTCCTCACGGCGATGGCCATATGGAAGGGCCGCCGCCGTTTAGTGCGTGACGGGCACGCACTAGGGTTAGGGTGGTGCGGAAGCACCACCCTTTTGTAATCCTAGTGCGTGCTCGTCACGCACTAAAGTGCCGGTGTGTAACCGGCCAATAATAGGTTTTTTGTGACTGGTTTCTTCAGAGGGGGTTTGTCATTGACATCTTCTGAAGCTGAGAGAATGTGACTTGCCCAAGGTCATCCAGAAATATTTAATGCTCCAGAGGGGACGGGAACCCTGATCTCCAGAGTTATAGTCTAACACTCAGTTCACTACACTACACTACACTGTCTCTCCAGACTACGTCTACATTGCAGAATTAATGCAGTTTGACACTGCTTTAACTGCCATGGTTCAATGCTATGGAATTCTGGGATTTGTAGTTTTGTGTGTTATTTACAAATCCCAGAATTCCATAGCATGGAGCCTTGACAATTAAGGTGCAGCCAAACTGCAGTAATTCTTCAGTATAGCTGCAGCCTCAGTTCAAATTTCATTTACAGCAAAGTTTCCAGGGTTTACACAGAAATGGCCTTGATTGTAAACAAAGGCACCATCAACTGTTATTTCTGCCTCTGGTTGTCTAAAATCTATTGCATCTTTTCATTGCACACCCAGTGCTGAAGCCCTGGGAAGCTGAAATTCTGAAAAGGAATACAGTCTGGTCATAACACATGACCTTTGCAAAGCTCGCTCATCTCCAGTTTTGATAAACGTTAATTGTTTCAAGCTAGTGTTACCATACTCTTCTATGCAAGATTTTCACTAATTTAGTACATTTGTTATGAGGCAGGCTAAAAGATTCAGAGCCATGAACTGAGGCTACTTTTCATAATCCGAGTGTTGGAAAGCAATCACAGGAGATTTCTTTAAGAACCCAAGAGCTTCCCTAAGTGAACAGCATAACTCACCCACAAACACAGAAGGCTATAACACCTAGAAATAATTTATGTGGTTGTCAGGCCTGAGGAACTGAGGACTTCTCCTGGGAAACAGTTTTAAGAAGGAATGTTAGAAACCAAAGGTTTGATAAATAGACCCACAATTAAGCATTCTAGAAGAAGCAGGAACAGAAAAACTACTGTGTCAGGAAATAGCCTCAGAGCATTTCAAAACAGCCCCACAGCATGGGGTGTCAAAGTGAAAGGAAAGCTGCTCTAAAATACATCATTTTACAGAAGAAACACAGAAAGGAAGCAGCCTCGAAAACAGGCAACATAAATTGCCTGGACGTCAGTGGGACATTGACAGAAGTGCACAAATTATTTTCCTGTTTTGATTTTTGGTTTGTTTGTTTGCTTGTTTGTTTTTATTAAAGTCATGCACTTTCTTCCAATATGAGAACCAAGGTGGTAAAAAATTAGGAAAACCCCCACTCCACCCACCCCAAGACTCTAGTTTCTGCAAATGCTTAACTTTTCTGTATCCTGTTGGTTTTACTTTTTTTTTTTTACTTGTTGTTGCTGCTTTCTTATTCCTGGACTAGTTGCAAAGGTGATTTTACTATATTAGAAAGCATGTATTGAAAGGTATATAAATGGGCATTAGGCATGAAGTAATGGTTAGAGTCTTGGACGTGGACTAGAGAGATCCATGTTTGGATGTGACATCCTCTTTGAGTGATCTTGAAATAACCACGCAGATATGTTGTAAGAAGATGGGAATGAGAAAACCAGAACTAAATTTATAGAAGTGTGTGTGTGTGTGTGAAGGAAAGATATCCATGCTATTTTTTACAATATCAGAAATCATACCATGGTGTGGCACACAATAAATAGGTTATTAGGTTTAGCAACATTAATATGACAACAGGGGCTAAAATATTAAAATTAAGAAATCTAAAAAAACCCCACTTCCCTTGCAAAGATAAAAAACAGCAGAGATTCGTTGCACCACAAAGTACATATTACTATAGAGTTTTGAAAATAATGTTTCTGAAAACACATTTTCAAACAAGAGCAGTATTAAACACATCTTCTTTGTCCAAAGGAATTTAAGGAGTAAGGGCTCTATAAGCAGACTTTTAAAATGGGTTGGGGGTTGGTGGGTGGGAAATGAAGCCAAATGAGCTTCTTGATGGAAAGATTTTTAAAGATATGGAACCATGGTTGGAATGGCTTTTTCTTATATACAGTATCTGCCAATCAGATTGAATTTAACATCAGAACTGTGAATATAGTCTCTATGGATAAATTTAGGACCTGAAATAAGAAAGGCACCTAACCCCCAGCTCAGCCTTCACCAAACCAAACCACAAGGGAGATGGTGAAACAGTATCATGAAACTAAATGATCAAAAATAGTGTTTGCTAAATTTTAACAATTATATTGGCTGCTACAGTATATTTAAAACAACCATTTAACAGACAAGTAATCAGTTTCTACATATATTTATTGAACAAATTACTGTAATAATATCTATTGTCAAGACAGTGCTGCAATTCTTAATTAGTCCAACTGTTTTCCTAGATCTAAAACTGTGGCAGAACTTGGCCCACTCCTGTATCTAGTCCTTTGAAGCATAGGCTACTGACCCAATAATAACAATATACTTCTTGGTTAGTAATGGTGGATTACATTGACCTACTCTGAAATAACCCTTCCTTCTAATCAGCTTTAATGCTTTCTTAGAGATTGTTGGTGATTATCAACCAAGTAAATTTATAAGCTTGTAGTAAATTCAGGTTTTATGTGGTGGTTATGATACTAGAAACAGGAGGAAGGAATTTCACTTTATGAAATTCATGGTCATTGTAGTGAGTATTTATTCTACACAGTACATAAAATTGATATTGAATGTAAGAATTTCTTGCAATCATTGATTGGTTAACATTAGCCTACTTTAAGTAATCTTTGCCCCATATTTTTGTGGGTTTTTTGGGCTATGTGGCCATGTTCTAGAAGAGTTTCTTCCTGACATTTTGCCAGAATCTGTGGCTGGCATCTTCAGAGAATGTTTGCCTGGAAAGGACATGGCTATATATATTGTGTGACCTGGAAAGGCAGGAGTGATTTGTATGTATATTGTTTTGTAGCTAATGGCAGGCCTCAGGGTGGGAAAAATCAGCAGTAGCAGAACATGCCACAAACCATCCTGGGCATAAAATACTGTTTGAAAACATTGAAATTCTGGACCATGCCAACCACTACCATGTCAGGATGCACAGGGAAGCCATTGAAATCCACAAACACCTGGACAATTTCAACAGGAAAGAGGAAACCTTAAAGCAAACAAGGTTTGGCTACCAGTCTTGAAAAATAGCAAGATAAAGACTCAACAAATGCAAATGAGAAATCTCCCAGCAGACAATGAGCACTATCAAGCAGACATCAATCCTCTTTTGCAGACCCTCCACCCTGAGGCCTGCCATTAGCAACAAAAACAATATACATGCAAATTCACTCCTGCCATTATATATACCCAAGTCCTTTCCAGACAAACATTCTCTGAAGATGACAGCCACAGATGTTGGTGAAACGTCAGGAAGAAACTCTTCTAGAACATAGCCACATAGCCCGAAAAACCCACAAAAAACTATGGATGCTGGCTATGAAAGCCTTCGACTTCACAATCTTTGCTCCCTTCAGCTTCCTCATTGCCTCTGGTGAGAGAGATCATGGTCATTCAATGGTCTATAAAAGTTTAAAGCAAATACAGCATGTTACATGTCTTCACACTAAGGGTGTGGTATTGGGATTGTGGAGAAAAATTGTAATTCATGAGTATGGCACACTTAGTATTTATTCCAATTGGGAAAATAAAAGTGTTGTACAGTCAGCTCTCCATAACCACAGATTCTGTATCCACATATTCAGCTATCCACAGATTGAAAATATTTATATATACATATATACAAATTTCAAAAAGCAAACCTTGATTTTATCATTTTATATAAGAAACACCATTTTTCTTTGCCATTGCATATCAAAGGATTTGAACATCCACAGATTTTGGTATCTATGAGGACTCCTGGAATCAGAACCAAAAGGGTTATTGTATTTTTGTTAACTGCCTTTACTCATGTACTACTTGTATACCTTTATCTAGTAATTTTGACTGATGAAGGATCATTGTGAAGAATTTTAAAATTTATGAACAGTTACAGCATCTGAACAGTAGCAAATCAAAGTGATGAAGGACAACAGAATAACCCTATAACATCCTGAGAATAGCCATCTCATGGAGTGTACTTTCAAAGAATATAGTTGAACCAACTCAGGGAGTGCAGTTTCAAGGAATACAACTGGACTAACTAAGAAGTACAGCACATATTATTATTAATAATAAATAATAATAAATCATTTATTTGTAGCCCGCTTTTCCTGGGTAGATCAAAGCGGGTAACATGGTTGTATACAATATACAAATTGTAACAACAATCAATCAATACATCAATATAAAAACAATTAAAACAAGGTTAAAAAATACAAGCTAAAACATACAGACTAGCTGACTCAAAAGTGCATGTGCAGTGTGCAGTAGGGAGATAACAGATGTTACAATGTCTGGGGAAAGGCTTGTTCGAAGAGGAAGGTTTTTAACCTCTTCCTAAATTGGTCAAGGGAGATGACTGAGCAGAGCTCGCCGGAAAGAGAGCAGTTGCAGCATATTTTAATAATAATAATAATAATAATAATACATTTTATTTATAGACCGCTATTCTGCAATGATCATAGCGGTGTACAGTAAAAAATTGCAATACAATACAAAATACAATGTGACAGTTAAAGGAGGGAGAAGTCTCGTCCTCCTTTTTTGTGTCTGGAACCCTCAACAGTTGCTTCCCGGATGATCTGAGAGTGCGGGGTGGATTCTATGGGGAGAGGTGGTCCTCCAAGTACCCTGGGCCCAAGCCATTTAGGACTTTATAGGTTATAACCAACACCTTGTATTGCGCCCGGAAGTGAATAGGCAGCCAACGTAGATCTTTCAAGACAGGTGTTATGTGGCTGGTCCTGGAGGATCCAGTGACCAGTCTTGCTGCCATGTTCTGAACCAGTTGTAGCTTCCGAGTATGGGTACAGGGTTGCCCCATGTAGAGCGCATTACAGAATCCAACTGAGAGGCACCAGAGCATGTACCACCGTTAAGGCCCCTGGCCCAGGTAGGGTCGCAGCTGGCGTATCAGTCAAAGCAGTTAACAGGTGCTCCTGACCGTCGCACCACCTGAGATGTAAGGTGGAGCGACGAGTCCAGAAGCACCCCAGCTTTGGCTTGGTAGCCTAGCTTAGAGGGCAGGATATAGAAGTGGATCAAATCCTGCCACAATCTTGGATCGGGGGCGGTGGGGGGGGGGAAAGATAGACTAATTGAGAATAGCAGTACATGAACTTTTTCATAAGTATTGTCAGTGGATATTATTAAAGTAACTTGTTCTATATGTATGTAGAAACTGGTTGTCTGTTACATGGTCGTTTTAAATATATTTAACATAACTGTTAAAACCTTCACAGACATTATTTGTGACGATTTATAGTTTCATTATACTGTTTCGCCCTCTCCCTTGTGGTTTGAATTTAAGACCTGGACAAATTTATAGTAATGTAAGCATTTATTTGAGCAGTAGCAAATTAAAGAGAAACAGAGACATTGTAAATAAATATTAAAATTAAATGGGGTAGTGCAGTGTTGAATATACAGTATTTATGAAAATTATAAATGATTCCATTCCAACCCTGTATTGAAGCACTTTAACTGTGTTGTGGAGTGTAGTCAAGCACTATTTTCACCTGTGTTATTCTATTATTTTATAATCAGAATATTGCTAATATCTTTGTATTACATACATTAATGAAAGCTATATGAGAAGGTAGCACTTGGGATTTACTTGCAACTTACTCAATAAGTTGCTAATTCACTTTTTCTAGTGACTTTTTCCTAACTCACAAGTTTCCCCAAATGATACTGAAGTTAAAAATAGACTTTAAAAATTAGGGGTGAGATCCTATAATCAGAGGCATGACTTAAGTCACAATTTGTCATTGTAGACCTGCTCACTTGGTGGGAGAGGGTTGGAAACATCTTTCTGCTGGCATTCTGTGCCTGAATGCCAGCAGATCAAGACTCTATTTTTCAGTGCAGCTGCTGGATGTTCAGGTATGTTGGGGGCATTTACAATCATGGTAAGAAACAGTGGCACAATCATGAATACATAGTATTACTGAATACAGAGCAGTTATGAATCTGTAACTCTAGGTTACAAATTGATAACTGCAATATAAAATGTCACTTATTGTCATTGGAATTCATTAAGGTGTGTGTCTCTCCCTTTGCAACATTCAGAGAAAGAACCTGCAGCCTCAGGAGAAGAAATGTGAGAATGGAGAGAAATGCATCACATGATTCTGTTGTTAAGCAGGCTAATTAATATCTGTGATTTCTTTAGAAAGATAGCTGAGAGGGGAACTTTCTGGTGCCTGGATCAGAGCAGAGGAGATGACCTTGTGGAGCATGTAAAAGAAAAAGTGAGTCTAGAAATTGAAGGATTGTGAGCAGCAGTGACTAGTCAGTAGCTAATTCGTTTGCTTAGCAGGAGACCAAGGCCCTCAAGCAGCCAGGACCCTTTCACAATAATATAAGTTATTGTATAATGTACATTTTAGAATGATATTATTTTTAGTGAATTGTGATGACTCCCTCCTGAAATCTTATTTTGGTCACACAATGTTATGCACTTGAATCATTAAATGAAAAGTTTCCATCACTCTATCTTGTTTCCTTCTTTCTCATCTTTCTTGGTCTTCTCAACCCCCTTCCCATCCCCCCCCCCCCCCAAGTTACAGTAAGATTCTTGCAGAGAATAATGTGATTCTTGGATACTGAGATAACAAGGGATACTTAACTGTTGCATGCAAAACATGTTCTCTACCACTGATCTTTGTAAACCACATTGGAGGCAGAAAACATGCAGTGATTCAGTTATTCTAAACTATTTGTGTTCTTTACATTGGTTTCTCTTATTAACATGGAGACATGTAAGTGTGGCTTAAATGCACATTTCTTTCTTATTGAGGCATACTGACAAACATTTTACGTCCCTCACACAAAACCTGCCTCCCAGAGTTGTCAAATTCCAGAAGGCACTGCTATTACTTATAGGTGGGGAATAAGTGGGAGGCAACTCAGAAGAAGATGTGGCTGATCTAAGCTCTGAAGGGAAATATGAAGAAAGTATATCCTCTTTTTTTCTTCTCTCCAACCTGAGACCAGTTGCTTCTTCATCAACTTGAACTGTCTTCCTTCCCTCCTTCCCTCCCCTCCCCACTGATCATCATCAGCAACAACAGGCTGGGTGGAAGAGACAATCATGTGAGATTTCACCCATTGACTCCACTGGGTACAGTATATCCTAAGCGTGGCTAAGCCTGGACCCAAACCACATACTTTTCTTTTATTCATATGGTCTCCCTAAGCCTTTCTGGATGACACTATAAAAGTAAACTATACCTCAGAGGCAGCCCAATTGATAAAGGACAAGGCAAATGACATAGGGATGTTATCTTTATTCCACTTACAGAAACTAAACACACTGGAATTTGATTCTAATTTCAACACAGGCAACAGAGAAACATCTTCCACCATACCTGAGGACATCCAGTTAGTTTTAAGATTTTGGGCTGCAGTTCTTCACTAATTTTCTTTTCAAAGGAAGCACCAATAATTTCAATAATTTTCTTCCCATGGTGAGACGAATTAGAAAACGATGCAGTTATTGAGGTCCTTTTGCAATTCAGGATATACTCCACACAAAATTTGCATACATTTGGTTTTTCACACACAAAACCAACATTCTCTGTGCTGGAAACAGCTTTTTCTAAACAAAAATGAATATTTCTGCATAGAAACATTGTTTTATGAGTTGAGTTGTTTATATATATATTAAATATAAACAACACCATATTTAATTATGTTATCAGCACAAAACAAACATGTGAATTTTACGCAGAATAAGTCTTGAACTGTGAAGATTCTTGTCAGTCCTAGAGTGTTTTCAAGGTTTCTTGAAACTTGAAAAGCATGTTTTTCAACAATTTTTTTTCAAATGTTTTTTAATATTCTTTCCATCCCTACTGCAGGACAGGTTATGAGGCAAACAGCAATATGACTCAAAAGATGGGAACAACCAGGAGAGGGCTGCCACTACCAATCCCAACCTGAAATAGTTACTTCACACTACTTATTATTAGATTTTGTCTTGATTAGCGAAAGTGAACTGAATCCAGATTCTCACAGGTATCTTTGTTGCACCCTACTGAATTTCCATCTTGTACCCTCTGGGAATGTGGGCACCCAGTTTGGGAAGTACAGTGTGCTCCTTTTTCATGGCAGGAGTACAGTATGTGTATGGAACAGGAGGGGATCACACTGTTTCTCCTTCTCTTCCCTTGCAGGTCGAAAGATTTCTGGCTCAGCTCTCTGAATTTGCCACCACAAATAAAATCAGCCTGGCTCCTTTGAAGAACATCATTAAAAGCCTCCTCTTGGTGAGACTGAGCTCAATAGCTTTTCAGGAGTGTTGCTATGTTATCTAAGGCCAGCATGAGAACCACCTTACTCTACGTCTTGTACTAATTATTACCACTCATGCTTATCCTCAGACATGCACACACACATGAGACATGACTCACAAAATCATCCTTGGAAAGATTTCCTCCTTGGTATTGAAGTTCAGAGCTGTTAAGTGTGGTTTTCAATGTGAATAAAAGTTATTCCAGGTTGTAAAAAAAGAAGTCCCTCTAACTTAAAAATTTGAAAGAGATTGGCAAATTGAAAGCTTAGGGAGCTTTTTCACAATTAATTTTTTAAAAATGAGTAATGGACGTTTGGATGTGGCTACATTTCTTTCAGAGGACTGGAATGTAGGGAATAGCGGGGCCATGAAACAGATTTATGATGGATTAAAACTCCCATAATTACAGTCCAATATGGCCAATGACCATCTGTAGGATACCATTTTAGGAAAGGCTACCATAAAACATCAAAGAAATAGAATTGTTGCATATTCATTATAGATTCATTTGTTCTTCCCTAAAAGATATTCCTTCAGTTTCCTCTGCATGTGCTCTGGACCTACTGAAGTGCCTAATTAGGCTAAATGCCTGGGCTAGATGATCATCTCTGCTTGATCAAGATGTTCCTTGAGGTTTGCTTGTGATGTGCATTACTTGGAAGATTCTGATAAAAAACTGTCAGGTTGTAATAAGGGAGGGAAGGATTGTGATACAAGATACAAATGAGATCCACGTATTGAGTTAATTATGCTTCTATGCCATTATTGATTCAAAATTTTCATGGCAATTTTGCAAAAATTAAAAAGCAATGCAAATGCAAAAACCAAAACACTTAGCAGCAGTAACAGTATCAGTAGAAACAAACAAAAAAAGAGAACAAAAATAAGCATGACAATGGTTAATCAATAGCTCTTGAAGTTTCATTTCAAGGGAGGTTTTTTCCAAACACATTTGGATAAAGACATCTGAGGGACAAGTCCAGCTCCAGAGAGTTCTGGTAGAATGAGGAGCTTTGTGAAAAGATTTTGCTTCTGACTGAACTGAATTTGGCTTACCATAAACCAGAATCTGAAACAGGACTTTATCACGAATCTCAGGGATGAGGAACACCATGGTAGAAGACATTCCCTGAGATATAATATATATATATATATATATAGTCATGTGAACATCTCCTGGATAAATCCATAGTCCCAAATACAATCATGGCAAAGTAAGTAAAGATCAACACCAATATCATACATTGCTACTTACTTACAAATGCATAGCTAAGTAATGTCTCTTGGCCTGAACTCTCATGCTTACCTTAACAGCCAGTGATAGAAATGAAGGGCCCATACAGACAGGCCAAAATAAAGCTGCTTCGGGTCACTTTGGACGTATGCTGTTTAAATGATGCATGCGTCCTAAGAGGCCGGAAGCTGCACCAAATCTGTACTCCAGTCCTTAGGACAGGAGCGTGTCTTTGGCATGACTTCCGGCCTCTTAGGACACATGCAGCGTTTAAACAGCATACCAATAAAGTGACCCAAAACAGCATTATATTGGCCTGTCTGTACGGGCTCGAAGTCTTTTCACTAGTGATTGTGGTGCAAGGAGAAGGTTGTTTCTAGCCCCCTTTTGCCAGAAACCAAGGCTGCAACAAGGAATTAGTTTTGCTTTTGATTGTTGCAGCCTCTCTCACTAGTGGCAGGTGGCTGGAAACATCCTCCTTCTTGCATCCTGATTACAGCTAAACAGTCCTTCTGAAACTGATGTGGCTACTGGCTGTAAAAGTGGATTGTGGGGGGGGGGGGGGGGGGGTCATTTCCAATTGTGGCAGTAGTGCCATGCTCAGGACTACACAGCGTTACTAAATACACAGCTGTTACAGATCTTTCTGTTACTAGTCCTTAACTGCTATACAGAATGTAGGTGAGATGAAAATGGTCAGACAACCAGATAGCTTCCTATAGATATAGCTAGAGAAAAGGTAAGTGTTCTCAAGCATATTGCAGAGATAGGATGTGCATACAAAAACCAGAAAAGAGTGGATCCAGTTCAACATACTGTAGTTAAGAAACACAAGTCTGAATGTTTAGGAGGGAACCAATGCAGCTGAGCAGTTAATGATGTTGGGATGGGATCTGGAAGATTCAAGTGCACATCCCCATAGAGCCATGAAACTCACTGATTCACCTTGGACTAATTCCTTACCCTGAACTGTCTTACAGGATTTTGTGAGGATAAAGCTCACTCAAGGAGAGCCTTGTGTGCCATGAGTACACTGCAGAAAATGTAACTGATAAACAGATAAATTCAGAAGATTTTCATTCTGCCATATGCCCAGGAAGCACAGTAGAATCATAATCTCAAGGGTAAATGTCACTCATTTGAGTGTCAACCAATTTTTCAAAGGAGAAAACTGACTGACTTTTGAATCAGCATTTCTGCTCTTCAACCACAGGTGGAATTAGGGTAAGGAAGCAAAATAATAGTTTGCTTTATGTTACATATTTAATACATACAGAGAGTGAAGGAGAAGAATGAGGAGAGATAATGCATTTAGAATCATATCGTTTGGGAAGAAGCACATTTAAACTTGTATTTAAACAAATATTTGAAAGCAAATTTTGGATTTTTTTAAAAAAAAATCCAATTGATGCAGATACACAATTAACAAAAGCAGGAGAATACATGTGGGTGTGGCACATGAATCTTTTCCAGATATTACCTAATGGGTTCGAACTGACCTATGGGCTTGGACTTCAGCCTTCTCCATCATTGTTTTTCATATTTGCAAAGTGATAACTCAGAAGAATAAAAGTGCCTGCTCACATGGAGAGTCTACATATACAAAAGATGTTAATAATTCAGGATACTTACTTGTGTAGACAGTCTTCACACAAACACAGTCTTTTCCTCTTTGGCCTATAGCTTTCCACATAAAGGAAGAAGGAAGTGATATTGGTGGGAGAAGGATTAGGCACTACTTTGCTTGCACCTTGAGTCAAGCCCCGTAAGTAATACTTGAATAAGGCTATACTGATGTAGATGGATCAGTCCTTCTTTTTTTAAAAAAATTATGAGTTCTAAAGATTGCTCTTCCAAGAGTGCACTGATTGCTACTAAAAATGGGGATAGCATTCCGATGAACTTAAAGATGCACTTCTGGACTGTAGCCTTTGCAGTTTTCTGTATTTGGCCATCTATTTAGAGGGCTTGTTTATTTCACTTAAATTCAAAAGGAACCAGTACTGCCAAATCTCCCCCCCCCTCACTTTCTTACTGCCCAGAATTACATCGCTGGAGGAATGCAATTTGTCTGTGGTAGATCTCAAAAGGAGAGAGAGGAAGTAAGTGGAAACTGCAGAGATGGAGAAGTGGCTTTTAATCTTCCCAGCAGATACTTTCTTTTGAAAGCTATTGTGATATCCTTGACCTGACTTTCAAAACAAGAATGGTACTTAATAATCAAAGATCCCAATGGATGAAAAACCCTATTTCTCTCCCTTCCTCCTTCACTCTTTTTCTCACACACTCACTCAAACACACACACAACACAACATATGTATAAGGTTTAACTAAGATATTTTCAAGGAGAGGAATCTTCTTCCAAATGAGTCCCTCTCGTTATGTGGTTGCTTCCAACATGTCACTATTTTGTTCTCCCAGCAGCCAAAAGCAGTTAGGAAATGTTCACAAAGTGTCTTCCCTGAGTGTCATGTAGTTGTATATACATGAAGGAGCAACATAGAATTTAGAAAGTGTGCTCTATTCCTCTTTTATCTTTTGTTACTTCATAACTCTTCTAAAGAATCTTTTCACAGTCCAGTAACTCAGTGAAGGAGTGTGATTTATAGTCCAAGAGTTGATCTATTTCCAAAAATCCCCCCCCCAAAAAAACTAGAGCAAAAAAGTGTTGTTTCAAGGGCAGTTACCCTTTTCTATGACTTAAGGGCAGTAACACTTCAGCTGGGAGCTGTGCTCAAGCTGTTTTGCTGACACAATATAAGTCGTTTCCTCAGTAATCACCTCTTAACAACAGGCAGGAGGGTTTACTGGTGATACAGACACATTTCATAATCATAAAATGCCAACCCACCTGCAACCAACCCCCCTAATGTCCTACACAAAAAGTAGCAACAGTCCCCACAGCTCCTGTACTTTACTTAAATGGCCCTTTCCCTTTAGATAGTGCAGGATGGAGAACAAGTATATTTAAAGGATATCTGAATGTCTCTGTATTAATCAAATGTGGGAAGGTTCCCTCTAGTGAACATCTTTAACAACTTCATGAATATAATTCCAGACAGCTCCAGCATGAAAATTAGCCGCAGTGGAAACATTGAACTACTGCTGTTAGCTTGATAAACACCTGATGAAGGCAAAGCTACCTTCTGGTTGTGTGCCATCACCTTCAGAAGAAGGTATCTGAGGTGGTTGCTACAAAGACAGTGTTGAAGTGAAACTAGTTGACTGGAAAGATGGGGTGAGTTCTTCAAGATATTATCAAGATATTATAAACCAATAATGCTCAGTGCATCCAGAGTTCAACTGTGCCAAATTAGTAAATATTTTTTTCCTCTTCAGTTTAGACCTACAGCAATTAGCATCAGTGTAACTGAGAGTTTGTTACTGTTAACTGCCATCATGTCAACTTTGACTTATTGTAACCTCATGAATGAGACAACTCCAAGTTACCCTATCATCATCTTTCATGCTCTGGCCTTGCAGATTCAGGGCCATGGCTTCCTCATTTAACTGAGATTTCCTGCATGGCAGGGAGTTGGACTGGGTGGCCCTTGTGGTCTCTTCCAACTCTATTACTGTATTCTATGACTCTATGATTCTATGATTGAGTTTACCCATCTCTAATGTGGTTTTTCTCTTTTCCTAATGCCTTCTATCTTACTGAGCATTATTCTCTTTTCTTGTGAGTCTTGTCTTCTCATGACATGGCCAAAGTACAACAGTCTCAGTTTACTTATGTTGGCTTCTAGGAAGAATTCAGGGTTGATTTGCACTATTGTTGTTAACTCCCTTTGAGTCAGCTTTGATTCATGGCCACCCTGTGAATGAAACATCTCCAAGATTCCCTGTTCTCAACTGTTCTGCACAGGCCCTGAAGGTTCAGGCCTATGACATCCCTGATTGAGTCTAATCATTTGGCATGCAGTCTTCCTCTTTTTCTACTGTCTTCAAACTTTCCTTTGTCTTTTCTAAAGAGTCATGCCTTCTCATGATATGGCTAAAGTACAACACCCTCAATCATCTTGGCTTTCAGGGACAGTTAAGGTTTGATCCATTTTAGGACCTGTTTGTCTTTTTGACCGGCCAAAGAATCTTCAGTACTGTTCTCTAGCACCACAGTTCAAATGAGTTGATTTTCTTTCTATCCACTTTCTTCACTGTCCAGCTCTCTCATCCATACATAGGGATGGAGAATGCAGTCAGCCCTCCATGTCCAAGGATTCCTTATCCACAGATTCAACAATCAATGGTTTGAAAATATTTCCAAAAGATATACATTCCAAAAAGCAAACCTTGGTTTTGCTATTTTATAAAAAGGACACAATTTCACCATGCCATTGTATTTAATGGAACTTGATGTATGCATGGATTTTGGTATCCATGGGGGTGCTGGATAATCCTAATTTTAGTGTTACATTTTATATCTTTGCACTTTAGGATCTTGTCTAGTTCTTTCATACCTGTCCTCCCATTTTTAGTCTTCTTCTGATTTGCTGACTGCCGTTTCTGTTCTGATCAATGTTTGATCCAATGTATAGAAAATTTTTACTGTTTCTATTTTCTCATCATCATCATCATCATCATCATCATCATCATCATCATCAAGGATGAATTCATGTAGACCTGTGGTCATTAATATTGTTTTCTTAATGTTCAACATTAAGCCTACCTTAGCACTTTTAAAAAAATATCTTTAGTAATTGTTACAAGTCCTTAGGCCCAAACAGTCAGGCCAAATGAAGCAGCTTCCAGTCTTTTTGAAGGTGTGCTGTTTAAATTATGCATACCTCCAAAGTGGCCAGAAGCCACACCAAAGTCACACTCTAGTCCTTAGGACCAAAATAAAAAGGAGCTGGAATAGTCCAACTCCTGGTGGTGCCAATCAGCCTCTGCAACCATGGCCTGCCTTTGGAGCAGGCCATGTGGTCAGCAGGGTTCCGATCCACTTCCAGCTGGAGTAGGCTCTTTTGTGCCCATCTGTTCCACCCCCTTGTTGTTTCCTGCTAGTCTTCTTTTTGGCTTTACTTTGCAAACGAAGATTCAGGAAGGACTCATCCGTGCTTTCTACAAGCAGGTTGATGACGTTGGATGTATCCTTTGAGCCTGTGCAATGGATTTTTCTGGTGGAGCACAGCATTCACAGAACTGGCCTCACCCTTTAAACCAGAGGTTCGACTGCTGAGACCTTGACAAGCATGGATGGTAGCAGCAAGGTCCTCGGGTTGTAGGTTTGATTAGAGTTTCCTTCTCTTAGATGGTTGACCTTACAGGGTTAGATGAGCACCATCTGCCCAGGTTTGGGATTAGAGTTTTTCTTCTCCTAGGATGGTTGCCATAAGGCTAGAGAGCCCATCCTGCCCTTTTGCGCTCTTGGTCAGACCCTTTGGTTGTGACCTGTCTGGCATGGGAGGCCCTACCGGTGGCTATTATACCACCGCCAGCATAGCTCACAACTTCATTAGGGTACGCAAGCCTCTCCCCCACACAGTCAGAGCAAAGCTGGAGGGGAATAGGAGGCCGGAAGATGACAGTTAAGGAGGGAGGAGCCTCTTTCTTCAGGCTATCCCTGGTGGAGCTGGGTCTGCCTGATCACTCCCTCTCAGGCCGGAAGATGACAGTTAAGGAGAGAGGAGGCTCTTCTTCCAGGCTATCCCTGATGGAGCTGGGTCTGCCTGATCACTCCCTCTCAGGCTAGTAGTATGGTGTCATTTGCATATATTAGGTTGTTGCTTTTCCTTCCTCTGCTCTTCACGCCTTCTTCCTCTGACACTGCATCCCCACTGCAAAAATAATTGACACAACTTTAACTGCCATGGCTCAATACCATGGAACTCTGGGGTTTGTAGTTTGTTGAGGCACCATCTGACAGAGAATGCTAAAGGTCTCACCAAACTACAAATCCCAGAATTCCTAGCATTAAGCCATGGCAATTAAAGTGTGGTCAAACTGGATTATTTCTGCAGTACAAATGCAACTGGAAGAAAATAGCTGAAATTACTTATTTGAGAAGTAATTAATTGAAGAGTTTCTAGTGGTCTGTTGCAAGTGGTCGTTTGAGGATTTAGATCAAGTTGATATTACTAAGCAAATGATGTTCATCTCTATTTTTTCCATAAAATCTCAATCTGGTGTCCCTGTAGTCCCTGCCCTGCTGCTGATTTAGGGCCTGATAGTTTAAATATGAATGCTGTGAAGATTTAGCTTTTGTGTTTAGAAGAAGTAGGTGGGCTGCCAGTTTTGACCAGGACAGCAGTCTCTACAGAGGAACAGATACATAATTTGGGTATACTACTAGAATGAGATTGGTCACTGGAAGATCAAGTACTCTTAGTGGCTAGGAGTTGTTAGGCTTTGATTTAAAAAAACAAAACAAAACTCACCAACTTCCAGTAGTATAACAGCTACAGCTATTCTTGAACTAGGGGAGATCCCTAATTTATTAATCTCAGAACCAGAGAACTGTATCATACATCCTCCTTGGGCCTGATTCAGTAGCTATAGATAGAGTGGCATACAGCCACAAGTTTTATTAATTTTATTTATTTTTTTATTTATGTCATCTGTATGCTGCCTTTTTCCCTGAAAGGACGCAAGGTTGCTCCTACAATGTATGACAACTTTCCCTAATAAAACTGCACTGCATCTTTGGGTTCACCTCACTCTTATATCTCTGTTGGGTTGTGGGAATTCTCAGAGGGAACAGTATTGATGGTAACAATGTATCACAACTAGAAATGAAAACAATGTTGAAAATATTTTTAAAGAATTATCAAAAATAGATTTCTTAAGTGTCAGGAGACCCCCAACAATGAGAACCATAAACAGGTGAGAATCTTTGCAATTTAGCACTCAATTCATGCCATAAATAAATAAATAAATATGCAAATAGTAAACATTTGTTTTTGCTCAAAAATACTGTTTCAGTTGGTTATTCCTAATTGGAGTAAACCTGCTGAATCAATTGTCAAGTGCTGAGTCCACACATAAGTAAATCCCAATGGGTCCATTCTAGTCAAGACTACCAATAGGATTAAGGCCTGTGTATATTTTAAAATGTAACAGCCAAAAATGTGAATTTCTTTTTAAAAATTAAGAATACCCTTTGCCCAATGGAGGAAAGATGGGTACATTAACTAAATTCTGCAAACATATGTTAAAATCATGGGGAGGGGGGAATGTGTTGAGGTGCTGAAGTAGTTATATTTAATATATTCAACATATAATCAATCAATATTCTAATGGTTGATGGATTTGACATGCAGACAAGGCAGAAAGGTTGTTTTGAGAAGGAATGTGAAAAGGGACAGAATAACATTTTCAGGGCCTCTCTCCTTACCATAAAGGTGCCTAAAAGCCTCCATTAGACAAAATAAAAAATGTTTAGAATACCACCCTGGTACAGCTTGGAACAGTGTGTAGAAGCAAAACTGATAAGAAGATATGGATGGGCACACGTGGGGTACCAAAATGTATGCAATTATGTAGCTAATGGATGAAAAGAATTAAATATGTTTTACTTTTCTGTAGCCAATCAATTATATATTAGAGTTTCTTTTTTTAAAAAAACCAATAAAAAGGTCTTGTGCCCATGGGTGGGTGCTTCAGGTCTCTGGAAACTTTATTTTCCTCTGAGGCCTTGCTGGCAAAATAAAACTGATTTCATGTTAAAATCCTGTGGTCCCTCTAGCTGGATTGTGAGAGTGTGTAATGTTTCCTAGAATTGTGAGAAAATGCAACAGTGCTACAAATTTCAGCATGGGGGAAAACTCAAAGTCTTGCAATATGACATCAAAAAGGATTGAAACAAAATGCTTGTAAAGTCTAGAACAGCTCAGAAAAATCAAGACTGAGAGATTTTTATATCCTTAATTTTGGCGAAAGAATCCTAGGTTAGTCTCACCCAGCCTTGTGAGACTCCTTTTTTCTGATAATCCCAGGAAAGGGGGGGGGGGGAATATCCATCCAGTACATAGCAAAGCATCTAAATGTTTCATCTCACCATAGTCACATTTTCCAGTGTGGAATATGCATTTGAAATTTCATCTTTTGAAGTTCTCAAAAACAGATGTTTGTTATTTCCCCACCTACTATTATTACTTCATAATGAGTGTTATTTGCAGCTGTGCAAATGGTTGTAAAATAATGAAAAAGTTACAGTTCAGAATTGGCAAAATGAATGTGAAATTAGCTACAATTTGTAAGGATAAAGTATACAAAAATGGTGGGAAGATGGAATGGACTCATGTAATGAAACATGTGAGAAACTCTCACAGATTGAAAATTGCCTGATCTGATTTAGTGATCTGAATTTGGGGTGTGTAAACCAAGGTAGATCTTCATATTCTGATAAATCTTTTTTTGCAGTACATTGATAAAGATTTCAAACTTCCAAAGATTTTATAACACTAGAAAGAAAATTACTCTCTCATCCTAAAATAGATTTTTTAAATGAAGAAAGCCTGGAACGAACAGAAGTGGATTTTTAGATGGAAGGACTAGGAGCTCATACAAGCATAAGATCAGATCAATGGCATGTCTTGTCTAGTCTTATGTTCTCATTGTGGCCAACAATTGCCTAAAGGAAGTCCACAAGTGGAGCATTCATAGAATTGTACATTCCCATCCATGTTCTTCAACAATTGGTGTATACAGGAACTGTCATTCTCCCTTTAGTGCTAACCATATTATATAGCCATTGATAACCACTGATAGCCTTATCCTTTATTAATTTGTCTAATTCTCTTTTACAACCATTCAAGTTGCTGGTCAACTCTACAACGTATGTAAGTAAATTCCATGCTTTAAAGTTGCAATGTATGAAAGAGTATTTTCTTTTATCATTTCAAAATCTCCCACTATTGAGTGTTATTGGATGAGCCATTTTTATTGTTATTAACTGCCCTCAGGTCGAATTTGACCCTACAAATGAGAGACCTCTAAGTCACCATCTAATCAAGAGCCCTGCTCAAACCTTGCAGTCTCAGGATTGTGGCTTCTTTGATTAAGTTTGTCCATATGAAATACAGTCTTCTTCTTTTCTACCGCCTTCTACATCTCTAAGCGTTCTTGTCTTTTCTAGTGAGTCATGTCTTCTAACTATGGCCTGTTACAGACTGCCAAAATAAAGCTGCTTCGGGTCTCTTTGGAGGTATGCTGTTTAAATGATGCATGCATCCTAAGAATCCGGAAGCTGCACCAATGCTGCACTCTAGTGCTTAGGAATGGAGTGTGGCTTTGGTGCGACCTCCGGACTCATAGGACCCATGCATCATTTAAACAGCATACATCCAAAGAGACCCGAAGCAGCTTTATTTTGGCAGTCTATAACAGGCCTATATGTCCAAAGTATGACAGTTTCAGGCCTTGTTCCCACTTATGGAGAATTCGGTGCCTGGTCCGAATTGATGAATTGGCACAAAAATAGTTCCTGGTTCTCACTATGTTTGTGCCGATTCTACCAGTTCGGATCAGGCATCTTGGCCTCTCCTAGCCCTGACTGTCCCCGGCCCAGCCTCCTTACCGGCTTCTAGTCTCCTTCAGCCTCTAACCAGCTTCCCCAGGTTCCCTGTGGCCTCCTTCTGTTCACTGTGGCCAGGGAAGCTTGCAGAGGAGCCTCCCCGGTTTCTCTGTGACCTCCTTCCCAGCTTCCCCCTGACCTTCTGGTCCCCATGTCTGGGGAAGGCGGGAAGAAGGTCGCAGGAAGGCTGAAGAGAAGCTGGTGGCCCAGGTATGGAGAGGCAGGTAGGCCAGTGATGAAGAGATGGCCAGGGCCATTTCAGCTGCCCCCCCATCACTGACGAGAGAATCGAATCTGCCCCACCTAGTTCTCACTTGGGCCAGGGCAGATTTGAATCTGCCTGTGTTTTCCACTAAGATGAATCAATTTATTTGAGAATAATAATAATAATAATAATAATAATACAATTGATTTATATCCTGCCCCTCTACGAAACTCAATCAGGATGGCTTACAAATTTAAAATATACATTCCCAAACCCTCAATCCCACCTCCCTTAAAATACAATTAAACAATATAAATTTAAAACATATTTAAAAGGTAGAGAACAGACAATATCCGTGGCCAAAGCGAGGCACTCCTTACCGTCTCATTTACTTGATTCTTCATCAGGAGCAATGGATCCAGGAACACCCCCAGACTGTGAACACAGTCCTTGGAGGGGAATGTGACTCCATCCAGGACTGGAGGTTGTATCCCAATACCTGGTTTCGGGGCCACTACTGTGAGTACCTCCATTTTGTCTGGATTCAGCTTCAATTTGTTTTCCCTCATCTAGTCCATTACTGCTTTAAGACAAATCACTGAGAGGAAAAATGCCATCTGAAGTCAAAGCTGAAGACTGAGACATGGAGAAGTATGTCTGGGTGTCATCAGCATACTGATAACACCCCACCCTATGCGATTCATGAATAAATCGATTCATCCCAAAAAACACTCCTTTAACCCAGCATCTTTTAAATGGGTAAAAACTGTGACTCCCCTTTCCAAATCACTTCAGCGATTTGAATTAAGTGACCATTCCAAGCCTTTTCTTTTTTCTTTTTTCTTTTGCTAATAGTACGGTGTCATCAATATATTTTAAATGATTGGTATTCATTCCTGCCATTTTCATGCCTCCCTCCTCCCAGTCAAATTATGCTTTACCTATGATGTGTTCAGTGTACAAGTTAAACAGATAGGGTGATAAGATGCAGCCTTGCCTGACTCCTTTGCCAATTGGAAACTATTCCATTTTTCTCAATTCTGGCCTGATGATAGCCTCTTGTCCGGAGTCCAGGTTACGCTTCAGGACAATCAAATGTAGTGGCATACTCATTTCTTTTTCATAGTAGAATCAAAGGCGTTGCTATAATCTATAAAGCACTGGCTATTCCCTACCCCCCGAAATTCATTGGTGTGCTCCGTTATCCAATACTGTATATGTTTCCAGTTTCATCCCTAGTGAAGCTTCCTTTTTTGAACCCAGTTTGGTTATCTGGCATTTCTCATTCCATATATGGTTGTAGTCTTTGTGGTAGAATTTTGACCATCACTTTGCTTTCTTAGGTGATTAATGTAATTGGCCCTGGAGTTACTGTAATCCCTAGTGTCCCCTTTCTTGTAGATTGGAATGTATATTGAACACTTGCAATGTGTGGATTATTATTTTGTTTTCCATATTTGATGACAAATTTTAGTTAGACCTAGAGTAGATTCTTTCTCTGTAGCTTTAAATAGCTCTATTGGCATGCCATCAGTTCCTGGTGATTTATTTCTTCCCAGGTGCTCTGAGTGCAGCTTCCCCTTCACTTTCTAAAACTGGAGGTTCATTTTCAAATATTCTTTCTTTGAATGAATTTGTCATCCTTTCATTTCTTTTATATAGTTTTTCAGTGTATTGTTTCCTTCATCTTTTTATTCCTACTTGGTCATGTAATGTTTTCTGCTGCTGGTTATAGAGAATCTCCACTTTTGGTTTAAATTTTGCTTTGATTTCTCATATCTCAGGGAAGAGGTGTCTTGTTCTTCCCTTTTTGTTGTTGTTGGTTTCTATTTCTGAGCATTGACTATCATAGTACTTCTTGTTCCTGCACACAAGTAATTGAGCAGGCACATTTAGGGGTGTGACTCTACTTCTGTCACCTTGAACCTTTGCTTGTCATCTCTCCTTAAATGCTTGAAGAGTTCCATCTGTTATCAACTGAGGCTTTTCTTTTTGTCAATCGATGGTGTCTTTTTGCATTCCTCCCTGACAATGTCCCTGCTTTCAGTCTAACATTCTTCTGGCTTCCAGGCAACTAGACTTAATAACACAAATCTATTTCCCCCCTTTTACATAATCTTAAAATTTTATGGGGGTATTTTTCAGGTTGTGTTTAGGTTGGTTTAGTGCTCTTCTTTAGTGTTCTTCTCTCATTTTTGATATTAGCATGGTCTGTCCACAGTCTGCTCCTGGTCTACGCACTGGTAACCTCTCGCTTGGATTTCTGTAATGCG
This sequence comes from Sceloporus undulatus, assembly GCF_019175285.1. NCBI lineage: Eukaryota > Metazoa > Chordata > Lepidosauria > Squamata > Phrynosomatidae > Sceloporus > Sceloporus undulatus. Next base: position 244,199,307 of record NC_056522.1, on the reverse strand, counting down.
TTCTACATGGGTCTACCTTTGTACCAGGTTTGGAAGCTTCAATTGGTTCAAAACGCTGCAGCCAGATTGGTCGCCGGAACATCAGGGTTGGACCATATAACACCCGTATTAAAATCTCTTCACTGGCTGCCAATTCGCTTCCAGGCCCAATACAAAGTGTTGGTTATTACCTATAAAGCCCTACATGGCTTGGACCCAAGTTACTTGAGGGAGCACCTCTCCCTACATAATCCGCCCCACACTCTCAGAACAACAGGGAAATTTTTACTTGAACACCCCAAGGTGAGACTGGTAATGACTCACCAAAGACTTTACACAATGACAGCTCCAACTCACTGGAATGTACTCCCGGAGGAGATTCGATTCAGTTGTACATTGGAAGCCTTCAAGAAGGCATTGAAAACCTATCTCTTCCAGTTAGCATATCCTCCCGATTCTCTTTAGAGAAAGTATCCCCCAACTAGATTAGACGACTACCCATAACTGATATCCCGACTATCCTAACTACACTGTTTTAAAAAACTGAATTGTTTAAACTGTTTTTATAACTGTTTTTAATATTGTATTTGACATGTGTCATAGAGTTTTATCGTATGTACACCGCTTTGATCTGGAGGAAAAGCGGTATATAAATAAAAGATTTATTATTTATTATTATTATTCTACTGGGATGGCTCCATTCTTTCCCACTGTAAAACTATACAGGAATCCTCCTACCAGGAATGAATGGAGCCAATGTAGAACACTTCCATCCCAGCAAGGTGGCTCAGAAATATCCATTATCAC